>NC_056625.2:208832352-209142786 GCF_002870075.4 Lactuca sativa
TTGCAAGAATTTGAGCTCTAGTCAAAACTCCATCTTATGGATTTCCAATGACTTGTTCTTTCGGATGATTTCTTGTCCACTTTTCCAATGATGGATATGCTGGATCAAAGTCTAAAGGTGCATCTTCATACATCTCTTCATTTTTGGATCCTGCTACATAAATATTATCATTTAGATCATGAAATTCATCATTTTGATCAAGATTTATGGTTTCTGTATCATCATGATCCCCCTCGACATGATTATCATTTTGATGCTCCCTCTTGAAAACATCATTCATATTGCTCTTCTCCCCCTCGAAAGGATGCTCCCCCTCAACAGTTGAAGGTATATTCATGTGCCCCCCCCTCCACTTGAGCATCTAGCATACTTTCGCCATTAGCAGTTGTATTTGATGTTATTGTCGAATCATCAGTATGTTTCGAAGATTCTGGAGTTTGCTTATCTTCAGCAAGGACTTCAGCATCTGCAGCTCTATCTGGAACACCAAAAATTAAATCATAATCAAAATCAGATGAATTATAACTTTCAGATTCTTCATTTGATTCATTAAGAATTGGTTTCTGTTTGAAACATTTTTCAACTTGTTTCACATAGTAATCATCAAAAGTGAGATTAAATGTCTCTTCAACTTTTCGTGTTCGTTTATTCAACACTCTGTATGCAACCGAATTATTTGAATATCCCAAAAATATTCATTCATCAGCCTTAGCTTGAAATTTTGAAAGATTATCTTTAAGATTCATGATAAAACACCTGCAACCAAAAACATACAATAATTTTGTGACAACCCGAAATTTCCATTCTGTACAAACCATATCAAGTCAGTAGAAGATTAGAATAGTTACAGTGAATTTCTAGATTTTTGGGTATAAGTTTGAGTATTTCAGGCTTTACACTTAAGGAGATATCAGGAGAGTGGATGCACTAGGGTTTTGTGCAACACTGTTATTCTAAAACTCTATGATATTAGAGTTCATTGGGTGAATTAAATATTTTCTGCCAAAAATCCCAGGACTATATATAGGATTCTGAGCCATATTTATTCATTAGTTGCATTTCCAACTAGAGAAAAGCCAAATTCTCTCTCAAGGATCTTCGGACTTTCGTCCCGGAAAGTATGTACTTCTATCTAGTGTTGTTGTAAAGCTTCTTATGTGCTTAATACACTGGAAATCATAGGAAAACACTAAGATTTAAGAGTTTACCGCCCAAGAACATCTTGGACTGTAAACCCTTCTTTAAGGGTCAAATGATGTGACATCCCCAAAATCTTGGCCAGAAAAGACCGATTTTCATTTATGCTTTTAAAATAATTTCAGAGTAAATCCTTTTGATTTGAAAGAGTTGCGGAATTTGTTCCCAAAAACTAGACATGATAAAACAATGTTTACCAAAGCATTTCATACAAGAAATGTATTTTCATTATATAATCAAAACTCAGGGTGTCATGTTCCGATACAGACCAATAAGCATAAACGATAACATTACAAGTCATTCAACAAATATATACATATACAGACTTGTAAACAAAACAAGTTGATGGTTCATCCATCTCATGCCCTTGCGCCACTTCCTGTAATACAAATAAAACTGAGTGGGTCAGGCTTGGGAGCCTGGTGAGCATATAGGGTTTTCAACCCACAATAAATAATTATATTTAATTTCCACCAACCAACAATAACCCAATTACCTATTCCCGTTATTCTCACTTTATGTCCCTAAGACAACTAACATAAGGGACCTAGTCTAAGAATATTTCATCGGGGCGATTCGGGGGTTCCTCAGCAATATAAGTCAAATAAGGCAACCATGAGGGGGATGGAGTACAGCGAATGAACACCCAAGTTCATTAACACCTACAGGTGGCGAACCTGCTAATGTTTCCACAAGACTGTCTAGAAAAGTTCGTGGTCGTCATCTAAACTCCGCTATATGACTAAATCAAACAACAACGAGGCCTCTCATCTGTTTATTACACACCAACTATCTACCCATGTTCTACCCAACATATTAGTAGATAAAATATACATTTTTATACATGGATAAAAACCTGTATAGCATGCTTTGATCAATACATATTCCACATAACAGATGAAGCACACACACATAACATGTATTTCATAAAAAACAAATCAAATCCATGAGATAGAAGAGAGTGAATATACAATCACACATATAACACAAAATATACACATAACACGTATTTCGTATAAAATACTTCATAATTATGCGTTAAAAGAAAGTAACCACACACTCACACCTATAAACAACAATACACTTAATACACTCGAACCATACTTGTATTATTATCGTGTTTATGAAAGGTAGAATACACTCACTTGATCAGAAGATGATCGGACAACACTATGACTTGCAGAAGTAGTAATCCTCAGCAGATCTGGAAGATCTTCACAAAAATTGAACTTCTCTCGGGCAGAGCTTCGGCTCGGGAACCGCACTTCTCGGGATCTTCGGGATCTCGGGACTTGCTTCGGGGCTCGAGAATAATATCGGGGCTTCGGGGTATTTCTGGCACGCAAATAGATGCAAAATGGGAGAGAGAAGGGAGAAAAATAGTAATTGAGTCGGCTGCCCTCGCTTCCTATTTATAGGAGGCTGGAGCCTCGGAGTACGCGGGGCGTACTACAGTATGCGGGGCGTACTGCTCCGAAATCGTCACTGCTTACGTATCCGAAGTGCTCGAGTACGAGTGTCGACATTCCTCGGTGTACGCGGGGCGTACTTCGGATGAGTCCGATGACTCCTCTTCGGATAATGCCGGATTTTCCAATTAAATTTAAATACAAATTATTTAATAAACTTCGGAAATTCATATCTTCTTCATACGAACTCCGTTTTTGACGTTCTTTATATCCACGCGAAGGTGAGACTATTTTTGACGTTCTTTATATCCATACGAACTTTGGAAATTCATATCTTCTTCATACGAACTCCGTCAGCTAATTTTAACTTTATTTTTATTATTTATTTTTAATAGGCCGGGACAGAAAAACTTCGTTATAAATTCATAACTTCTTCGTTTGACGTCCATTCTCGCCTAACTTTTTATCGCTTCGATACCAACAATGAGACCTTCGATCCTCGTTTAGACTGCTTCGGCTAAAAACCGCTCGGTCTCAAATCGAGTATTTCGGGCTGCACATCGCTAAGCCGAAACTTCGATAAATCATAACTTCCTCATACGAAGTCAGATTTGGGTGTTCTTTATATATTCGGAAACCTCGTTTCAACTACTACAACATTATCCAAAGATATCAAGTTTATTTTACACTTAAATTTTGAAGCTTATTTTTATTCTTAATTAATCAAACGACATAATTAAGCAATTAAGCACAAAACACATAATACTCAAATAATACACTTCTATTATTTCAAAATGGGTTACAAAGGTTAACCTAGACTATTACATTGCTAAAAATGGCAAGCCCGGAAACACAGGCGTTACAATTCTCTCCACCTTAGAATGATTCCGTCCCCGGAATCACACATCAACAAACAAATGCGGATAGCAACTCAACATGTCACTCTCCGTCTCCCAGGTGAGATTTAGCCCATTCGTGTGTTTCCATCGGACAAGCACTAACCCAACCATTTTGCGTTGCAACTTCTTAGTCTTTCGGTCAACAATTGCCTCTGGTTCTTCAATCAACCTTTTGTTCTCATCAATTCTCAATTCAGAAATTGGAATTATGTCGGGAACTTCTCCCGTGAACTTCCTCAAATAACACACATGAAAAGTGTTGTGAATTCCATTCAGTTCTTCGGGTAATTCGAGCTTGTAAGCTTGGTTCCCAATTCTCTGAAGAACTTTAAATGGTCCAATAAACCTTGGACTCAACTTTCCCCTTTTACCAAATCTTATAAGTCCCTTCCACGGCGAGACTTTAAGAAAAACCGAATCTCCAATTTCAAAAGTCATCGGTCTTCGCTTCTTGTCAGCATAGCTCTTTTGACGATCCTGAGCTGCTAACATTCTTTCCCTAATTATTTTCAACTTTTCAGCAGTTTGGTGAACCATCTCGGGATCCATAAACTGCTTTTCCCCAGCCTCAAGCCAACAAGACAGCGTACGACACTTCTGTCCATACAAAGCTTGATAAGGTGCCATCTTAATGCTCGAGTGAAAACTATTATTGTAGGAAAATTCTACCAAAGGTAAATGTTCATCCCAATTACCTAGGAATTCCAAGGTACATGCTCTCAGCATATCTTCAAGTGTTTGTATTGTTCTTTCACTCTGACCATCAGTCTGCGGATGGTAAGATGTACTTAAACATAACTTGGTACCCATTTCCTCTTGTAGACTTTTCCAAAACCTCGAGGTGAAACGGCTATCACGATCCGACAAAATCGTTAACGGAACACCGTGAAGCCTCACAATTTCCCTCACGTAAGAATTTGCAAGTTTCTCCATAGACCATTTCTCCTTGGCTGCTATGAAATGCGTACTCTTAGTGAATCGATCAACGACCACCCAAATCATGTCGTGACCATTCTTTGTTCGGGGCAGTTTAGTGACAAAATCCATAGTAATATCTTCCCACTTACCCATAGGCACATGCAATGGTTCTAAACTCCCGTACGGTTTCTGATGTTGTGTCTTGACTCTCGCACAAGTCACACACTCGGCCACAAACTTTGCAACATCAAGCTTCATCGTCGGCCACCAGTAGTAGGGTTTCAGGTCCCTATACATTTTAGTGCTACCGGGATGAATCGAGTACATGGTTTTGTGAGCTTCTTCCATCAGAAGATCTCTGACTCCTCCTATCTTAGGTATCCAAATCTGATCTTGGAACACCTTCAGTCCATGACTGTTTATACCGAACACTAACGTTTTACCCAAACGTTCCTCCTTTCAGTCATTCTTCTCAGAAGCTTCGCTTTGAGCTTTCTTTATACTTTCCAAAATAGTCGAGACAACTTCAATTCTCAACGCTCTTGGCCTTTTCCTTTCAAGATTGACTTTCCGACTGAGAGCATCAGCAACAACATTAGCTTTACCGGGGTGGTAAAGTATCTCGCAGTCGTAGTCTTTAAGTAACTCTAGCCAGCGTCGTTGCCTCATATTTAACTCTTTCTGATTAAAGAGATATTGGAGACTCTTATGATCAGTGAAAAGTTTGCACTTCGTGCCATAGAGGTAATGCCTCCATATTTTCAGAGCGAAAACTACCGCTGCCAACTCCAAATCATGAGTCGGGTAATTCTTTTCATGCTCCTTCAGCTGTCGAGACACATATGCTATCACCTTTTCTCTTTGGGTCAAAACACAACCCAATCCAACCCCAGACGCATCGCTATAAACAGCGAAGTCTTCAACTCCACCGGGTAAAGAAAGTATCGGTGCCTCGCATAGCTTTTTCTTTAGCTTCTCGAATGCTTCTTTATGCTTATCACACCAAGCATAAGTAGCTCCTTTGTGGGTCAAAGCTGTTAATGGAGAAGCAATCGAAGAAAAACCTTGGATAAACCTTCGGTAATATCCGGCTAATCCTAAAAAGCTTCGAATCTCCGTGGGACTTTTCGGTTGCTCCCACTTCATTATAGCTTCAATCTTTGCTGGATCAACCATTATCCCTTCTTGGTTGACCACGTGACCCAAGAATTGGACTTCACGAATCCAAAAATCACATTTGGAGAACTTTGCATACAACTTCTCCTTCTTCAAGACTTCTAACACTTCTTGCAAGTGTCTGCAATGCTCCTCTTGTCTTTTCGAGTAAATCAGAATGTCGTCTATGAACACTATCACGGATTTATCAAGGAAAGGATTACAAACCCTATTCATTAAATCCATAAATGCTGCCGGAGCATTGGTTAGTCCAAACGACATAACCAAGAACTCATAGTGTCCATATCTAGTTCTGAATGCAGTCTTCTCGATATCTTGCTCTCTTACTTTGAGCTGATGATATCCTGACCTAAGATCGATCTTCGAGAAATAGCTCGAACCTTGTAATTGATCAAATAGGTCATCAATCCTCGGCAACGGATATCTATTCTTTATTGTTGCCTTGTTCAGCTCTCTGTAATCGATGCACATTCTCATACTTCCATCTTTCTTCTTCACAAATAACATCTGAGCTCCCCAGGGCGATGAACTAGGTCTAATGAAACCTTTGTCCAATAACTCCTGAAGTTGCATCATTAGCTCCTTCATCTCCGTCGGTGCTAATCGGTAAGGTGCTTTTGCTATTGGCATGGTTCCTGGTAACAAGTCAATTCTGAACTCCACTTGTCTATCAGGTGGTAATCAAGGAAGATCTTCGGGAAATACTTCCGGATAATCACACACCACTGGAATACTCTACATCACCTTCTTTTCCTTCTTAGCATCAATCACGAATGCTAAATATGATGTACATCCCTTGGTCAAACACTTTCTGGCTTTCATTAGAGAAATGATTCCAGAATTTACTCTGCGTTTGTCCCCATACACCATAAACGAATCTTTCCCATGCGGGTTTACTTTAACTATCTTCTTCTTGCACAATATTTCAGCATCATTGGCGCTAAGCCAATCCATTCCCAACATGATGTCGAAACCATTAAGTTCGATAGGCAATAATTCCTTGTGAAACTTATTCCCATTAAGGTCGATTAAGATGTTTTTCATACGATGGCTAACAGGTACAAACTTGCCACTAGCAACTTCGAATAATAAAGCATTATCTAGTCTATCAACAGACAAAGCTAGTTTTCTACCAAACTCATGCGAAATAAAGGAGTAGTTGGCTCCAGAATCAAACAAAATTTGAGCAGGTAATTCGTTTACGAGAAAGGTACCGGAAGCGACATCAACTTCATCTTTCGCCTTCGGCTTTGGTGGAATGTTGGGCTTTGCTGCCTCCTTCTTCTTCGGACAGTCTTTCAAAATGTGCCCCTCTTCATTGCAACCAAAACACATCCTTTTTTTGTTCGGACACTCATTGGCAAAATGTCCAACTTTTCCACACTTGTAGCAGGTTACATCCTCGCTACATTTCCCAAAGTGCTTTTTCTTACACTTATCACACCACTTCGCTTCGCCTCCTTTTCCTCCAAACTTTTTTGAATCAGATTTCGAAAACTTTCTTTTCTTACCGGAAACAGATGTTCCCTCAAACTTTCTTTTCTCACCAACCTCAACCTTGTCGGTGGTTCTCCCCTTAATCATGTTCTCAACAGACTTGGCGGCCCAGATAGCTGCCTCTAGAGTATGTGCCTGACGTATTGGCACCTCGTACTCCCATTGGAGTCCCTTCGCATACCGGTCCACCTTTGTCAACTCATCTGGGACGATACGCAAGGCAAACTCCATCTTATCGGTGAAGTTATTGGTGTATTCATCAACTGACATGCTGCCCTTCGTCAATGCCAAAAACTTATTCTCAAACTCCAACAAATTTTGGGCTGAACAGAACTTGCGTTTGAACTGCACCAAGAATTCTGCCCATGTCAATTGCAGTGGCTCATTAGGGCTTAAAGTCTTCCCTAGAGTGTTCCACCAACGAACGGCTCCACCTCGGAATTGACGCACTGCATAGATAGTCTACAACTTGCCTCTGCATCCACAAGTCATGAAGGCTAACTCCATTTCGGAGATCCAATCCATAACTCCAATCGGATCCTCCTTTCCATTGAAGGTCGATGGTTTGCAAGTTAGAAAGTCCTTGTACTTGCATCCCATTCCATCGTTCCTTCCATCATGGTTGTTTTGCCTAACTATCAGTGGGTTGGCTTGAGCAACAGACCCACTGAAGTTTCCACCTTCCGAGTGCCCTTCATTTAATTCAGGCTCCTCCACACGAATTGACAGTTCTTCACGATTCTATTGAAGCAACCGTCTAGTTTCATCCATCTGACGATCCAACATCGTTTGAATCATCATTTGCACACCAGCCATGGTTATTGGCTCAGGTGCTGCTGCTACGACAGGTATTTGTTCAATCACTGGTGGTTGATTCCTGTTTTCATCAGCATTTCCAACTCCACTTCTTGTTCTCACCATTTTGATCTACACACCGAATAAGGTGAAATTAGATCCTCATTCACGATAGATATTCAAATCATCCTTATCACTCCGAAACGTTTACATGCTAGTTCTAATATCGTAGACGTACGCTTAGAATCCTACACACATAAGGTTTCTAGATCCGGTCGGCAACAGAACATAGATCCGAACAAATAATATCATATATGGCAACATATAACATTTAGCACATAAAGCATTTTAGGCAACTTTCCTAAAATAAACTAGTGCTCGTGTCTAAAACATCACAGACACACATCTCAAAATTTCACTTAGCATTCTAAGTTTAAGTCTAGAAATCCTACAAATTGCTAGTTCGCTTAAACTAATGCTCTGATACCAACTGTGACATCCCCAAAATCTCGGCCAGAAAAGACCGATTTTCATTTATGCTTTCAAAATAATTTCAGAGTAAATCCTTTTGATTTGAAAGAGTTGCGGAATTTGTTCCCAAAAACTAGACATGATAAAACAATGTTTACCAAAGCATTTCATAAAAGAAATGTATTTTCATTATATAATCAAAACTCGGGGTGTCATGTTCCGATACAGACCAATAAGCATAAACGATAACATTACAAGTCATTCAACAAATATATACATATACAGACTTGTAAACAAAACAAGTTGATGGTTCATCCATCTCATGCCCTTGCGCCACTTCCTGTAATACAAATAAAACTGAGTGGGTCAGGCTTGGGAGCCTGGTGAGCATATAGGGTTTTCAACCCACAATAAATAATTATATTTAATTTCCACCAACCAACAATAACCCAATTACCCATTCCCGTTATTCTCACTTTATGTCCCTAAGACAACTAACATAAGGGACCTAGTCTAAGAATATTTCATCGGGGCGATTCGGGGATTCCTCAGCAATATAAGTCAAATAAGGCAACAATGAGGGGGATGGAGTACAGCGAATGAACACCCAAGTTCATTAACACCTACAGGTGGCGAACCTGCTAATCTTTCCACAAGACTGTCTAGAAAAGTTCGTGGTCGTCATCTAAACTCCGCTAGATGACTAAATCAAACAACAACGAGGCCTCTCATCTGTTTATTACACACCAACTATCTACCCATGTTCTACCCAACATATTAGTAGATAAAATATACATTTTTATACATGGATAAAAACCTGTATAGCATGCTTTGATCAATACATATTCCACATAACAGATGAGGCACACACACATAACATGTATTTCATAGAAAACAAATCAAATCCATGAGATAGAAGAGAGTGAATATACAATCACACATATAACACAAAATATACACATAACACGTATTTCGTATAAAATACTTCATAATTATGCGTTAGAAGAAAGTAACCACACACTCACACCTATAAACAACAATACACTTAATACACTCGAACCATACTTGTATTATTATCGTGTTTATGAAAGGTAGTATACACTCACTTGATCAGAAGATGATCGGACAGCACTACGACTTGCAGAAGTAGTAATCCTCAGCAGATCTGGAAGATCTTCACAAAAATCGAACTTCCCTCGGGCAGAGCTTCGGATGAGTCCGATGACTCCTCTTCGGATAATGCCGGATTTTCCAATTAAATTTAAATACAAATTATTTAATAAACTTCGGAAATTCATATCTTCTTCATACGAACTCCGTTTTTGACGTTTTTTATATCCACGCGAAGGTGAGACTATGCTCTACAACTTTCGTTTAGACTCCGTTGGCTAATTTTAATTTTAATTTTATTATTTATTTTTAATAGGCCGGGACAGAAAAACTTCGTTATAAATTCATAACTTCTTCGTTTGACGTCCGTTCTCGCCTAACTTTTTATCGCTTCGATACCAACAATGAGACCTTCGATCCTCGTTTAGACTGCTTCGGCTAAAAACCGCTCGATCTCAAATCGAGTATTTCGGGCTGCACATCGCTAAGCCGAAACTTCGATAAATCATAACTTCCTCATACGAAGTCAGATTTGGGCGTTCTTTATATATTCGGAAACCTCGTTTCAACTACTACAACATTATCCAAAGATATCAAGTTTATATTACACTTAAATTTTGACGCTTATTTTTATTCTTAATTAATCAAACCACATAATTGAGCAATTAAGCACAAAACACATAATACTCAAATAATACACTTCTATTATTTCAAAATGGGTTACAAAGGTTAACCTAGACTATTACATTGCTAAAAATGGCAAGCCCGGAAACACAGGCGTTACAAATGATGCCCTAGTCCCTTCCTCTTGCAATGCAAGTAGTTTAGACTTGTACCTAGTGTGTTTAGGACTAGCAAACTGTTGGATATAGTGTCTAAGTCCATAACTATATTTGGTATGTACTTGACCCGACCCGGCATGGTCCATTTGGGTTGCACTTCACCCGCACAATTTATGGATAATATTTGAGAATAGTACAGGTTATGATTTATTAATATATTATAAGTTCTAATATATTAATATAAGATTATATTATTTAATTGGTATTGATCTATAATTAATGTAGGATTAATTTAGAGATCAAAGATATTACTAATTAAATATGGGCTTCTATATTTATATAGTGTGGGCTAATGCTTATTTGGAATGGGCTAGGCTTGTATGGGAAAGTCCATGGATACTCCATTGAGCTTTAACCCATGGATCTCATGGAAATAAAGAGACATGGGTATTAGGGTTTACATGGATGTAACCCTAATCCATCACACTATATAAAGGAGGCTTTGGTTCTTGAAATCACACTAGTTGACACTTGTTGAGGTGAGGGCCGATTTCAAGATAGTAGTGACTATTCTCTCAAAGTTCCAAGTTTGTGGTGATTTGTGATTTCCATTTGAGGCATCCACACTATTGGTGCTAGGCTCTAAAACTCCAATGAATCAACTACAACTACAAGGTTAGTGTTTCTACTAGCTTTATTTGATTCAAGTTCCCCATGCCATGCTAGTTAGGATATGAACCTTGGAAAAATAATTATTTGCATGTATCTTAGAAAAACATAGATCCAAGGTTTATTAGGGTTGCATGTACACTTAGGAAGTGTTAGAATGCTCAAAACCCATCAGTGGTATCAGAGCCTAGGCTTGTTTGTTTGATACTTGATGCAAAATAGTTGAAAAGGTCGAAAAACTTGCTGTCTGCCTGATGAACTCGCCGAGTCCATGGGGGGACTCGCCGAGTTCATATGTATCTTCAACCTACTTGCCTAGTAGGTTCATGCACTCGGCGAGTAGGAGCCATAGAGTGCAGGTTTTCGACTTTAGTTGCTGGAAATGGACTAGAAACATTACCCTAAACTGTTTTGTTACTTGAAAACTTGTTTTAGATGGTGCAATGTCCTTGCTAATCCATTTACAACAACTAGTTATCAAAATTACAAAGTTTTAAGTGTAATTTTTGATTCATGAAAGTGTTTATATTCGTGTTCTTGATCTTATGATGTTTAGATGATCATAGGAATTATTTGTAACCTATGTGGTAGATTAATTCTTGATCATTATGTGTTTTAATGGAGTCCATAACTTGTCCTCAAGTTATGGAAAACTAAAAGTCACTTGAATTAAAAATCATTAAAAGAACACAAGAGTTAGAAAAATGAAGAGTCTACATTTTATTACTCTATTAAACTCATAAGTTACAAGAAGTGAAAAGTTTTGAAAGTTTACAAAACTTGCCCTCAAGTTTTGGAACAAGTAAACTCATATTAAAAACTTTAGTTCCAACCCTTAGAATTTCAAAAGTTAAAATTCAACCCTTATACTTATATTATTATGATTTAATAATTATATATATATATATATATATATATATATATATATATATATATATATATATATGTATAAGATTAAAGTTGTCTTACCGCTAGTACGCCTCATTCACGAAGCCGGTCTATAAGGTGGGTATAAGGTTGTTGCCTATAAAATGGCAACTTAATGGGTGTCCACTCTCACCCACCGCTTGCTTGACTGGTGGAGGGTCGTTAGCCGAACGGGTAAGACAAGGACTTATAAATTCTCATTAAAAGTATGATGAATATTATAAAGTAACTAAATGTTTTATTAAATTCTCAATCTTAGTTACTTTAGGAAAAATGTGAATAAGGTGCTAATCCATGAAATTACACTTTACACTTTGTCTAAGTCGTTAGTGGAGCGTGTGTGGTTAACCGGCATACTAATTTGGACTTAACAAGGTAGGTAAAGGGTGACTTAATATTTATCATAGTATCGATGGAGCGTGTGTGGTTAACCGGCACATCGATTGAGGGCTAATTTATTAAGGGTACCAAGTAATTTGCATGGTTACTTCACACCTCGTTTTGTGATCCTCGACATCCCAGTCACAAAACTTGGAGGGCACACTCGAGATTGAAACATGCCTTTGAAAAGTTCATTGAATCTCAAAAGAATCTAGGAGTTTGTAAGAACCAAATTTAATATTTTAATATTTCGACTTTGGTGGAAATTGGTGAATCGTCATTCACCTACCTTTCAAATATGTTATTCTTAGATTACGACATACCTCTTCTAAGTATAATATATTGTGATTGGACACTAGCCTTAATACTACATTTGGGTGTTTTATTAAGGACTATCTCTATATCGAAACTAAAACCTTCTTTCTTCTTTTCAGATGTCTGCAAACACTACTGCTTCTGGCTCTAATCCCAATGGCTCCTTTACCCTTATGAACTTATGTGGGAAAGTCACTTTTGATGGATCCAACTTTAATGAATGGATCAGAAACATCAGAATGATTACTCGCTACGGGGACAAGGAATATGTCCTTGATAAGGAACTTAAGGAGATTGATGAGTCAATTTCTACTCCTTAAGAGATTGCTGAGTTTAGGGCACATGAAAGAGATGCCACCAAAGTGGCATGCATCATGTTGGCCACAATGACCGCGGATCTCCAAAAATCCTATGAAGATTTCTACCCCTATGATATGCACCAAGACTTGATGGAAAGATACCATCAAAGTGCTCGTCAAGAGAGGTATGAAATCATCTCCTCCATGATAACAACTCGCATGAAGGATGGTGAACCCATCACGGGCCACATGCAGAAAATGCAAAGATTTGTGGACCGTTTGCTGAAGCTTAATGTGAACTTCCCCGAGGAGCTAGCAATAGATATCATTTTGCACTCCTTACCTTCATGTTATGATCAATTCCGCATGACATACCACATGAACAAGGAAGAGGTCACACTCAGCAAACTTCAAGGACTCTTAAAGACCGCGGAAAGTGGTCTTAAGGGTAAGGCAGTTGTTACTACTTCTACTCCTACAAACTCCGCCCCTGTCTTGGCAATCGGGAAAGGATGAGGGAAGAAGAGAAAGAGTTCTTCGAAGGGTACCAAGGTTAGGACCCTTGATGGCTCTTCTTCAAGTGGAACCAAGAAAGGTTTCATCACTCCTTCTTCTGACCCAAAAGAGTCTGAATGCTTCTATTGCCATGAAAAGGCACATTGGAAGCGGAACTGCCCAAAGTACCAGCAAGATGTAAAGGATGGGAAAGTTAAACCCAACCATGTAGGTATTTACACTATCATTTCTAATAACTCACCCCATTCTAATTCTTGGGTCCTTGATACCGGTTGTGGTATTCATATTTGTTGTGACTTACAGGGACTACGAAGAAGTGAGAATGTGGAGCAAGGAAGAATAAAAATAATCATGGGGAATAGGAAAGTTACACCTATCACCAAGATTGGAGTTTATACTTTGTCGCTAAGTAGTGGGTTTAGTTTAGATTTGAATAAATGTTGTTATTCGCCAGAAATGGCAAGAAATATTATTTCCTTTCATGCATTGTATAAACAAGGTTTTACCTTTTCATTTAATAATGAAGTTGGTTCTATTGATGCTTTCTTTAATAATGTTCTTTATTTTAAAGCATTACCTTGTGATAGCGTGTATGAAACAGTATATGTGGTTGATAACTTAGGAAATAATGTGATGTGTATTGATTTTATTAATAACTTGGATAAAGCATCATTATGGCATTGTCGACTTGGACATATAAGCAAGAAGCGCATAGGCCAACTCCAAAAGGATGGAGTCTTGGAATCATTTGACCTAAAGTCAGATGATAGTTGCGAATCGTGCTTACTTGGAAAAATGACAAAGTCACCCTTCACAGGTTCTTGTGAGAGGGGTGAAGGTTTGTTGGACCTGGTACACACGGATGTGTGTTGACCATTCAAACATGCCACAAGGGATGCTAATCGTTATTATTTGACTTTTACTGATGATTACAGTAGATATGGATATGTCTATTTAATCAAGCATAAGTCAAAGACTTTCAAAAGGTTTAAGGAATTTAAACAGGAAGTCGAGAATCAATTGGGCAGGAACATTAAGATGCTTCGATCCGATCGTGGTGGTGAGTATCTTAGTTCAGAGCTCCTCGACTATCTAAGGGAATGTGGGATAGTCTCACAATTGACACCTCCCAGGACACCACAGTTGAATGGTGTAGCTGAGAGCCGTAATCGAACCTTGTTGGATATGGTTCGTTCCATGATGAGTCGAGCTTCACTACCAATCTCATTTTGGGGGTATGCCTTAGAGACTGCCGCCCATATCCTTAATCTAGTCCCTACAAAGAAAGTTGCCAAAACTCCTCACGAGATGTGGACTGGTAAAGTACCCAAACTAGACCACATCAAGATTTGGGGTTGCGAAGATTTTGTGAGGCGCGAGTCTCATGATAAGCTAGAACCCCGAAGCGAGAGGTGTATTTTCATCGGCTACCCACAAAGATCCTTTGGTTACCTCTTTTACAGACCTAGTGATAATGTGGTCTTTGTAGCAAGAAGAGGAGTCTTTAGTGAGAGAGAATTTATAAGCCAAGGAGACAGTGGGAGGCAAATTGACCTTGAAGAACTTCAAGAGTCAAGTGGTGAAGGAACTTCAAACCCTAGCCCTCAACTTGAGGAGGAAACTCCTGTTGAGCCAATTGACGATTCTGTACCTCTGAGACGTTCCACGAGAGTTAGGAATGCACCTGAGCACTACTATGGTTTTCATATTACTGTGGAAGGTGAGACACTTATTAGTGATGAGACACTAGTAGGTCTGGATGAACCTAACAGTTACGCGGAAGCCATGGCAGGCCCCGAGTCTGCGAAATGGAAAGAGGCTATGGATAGCGAGATACAATCTGTGTATGACAATCATGTTTGGGACTTGGTTGAGAATGTACCAGGTCGTAAGACTGTAGGGTGCAAATGGGTCTTCAAGAAGAAGACCGACATGGATGGTAAAGTACACACTTATAAGGCTAGATTGGTTGCAAAGGGCTTCTCTCAAATTCCTGGAGTGGACTATGATGATACCTTTTCTCCAGTAGCCAAGATTAAGTCTATTCGGGTTCTGTTAGCCATAGCTGCATTTCATGACTATGAAATATGGCAAATGGATGTCAAAACCGCTTTCCTTAATGGAAAGTTGGCTGAAGATGTTTACATGAGTCAGCTAGAGGGTTTTGTCAGCAACGAGTACCCTAATATAGTGTGTAAGCTTGAGAAATCCATTTATGGATTGAAGCAAGCACCTCGTAGAGGAATCTTTGCTTTGATGAAAAGGTCAGGGAATTTGGCTTTTCTAGGAGTGAAGATGAATCTTGTGTTTATGTCAAGGCTAGTGGGAGTATAGTCAGCTTCTTGGTATTGTATGTGGATGACATACTACTCATAGGAAATGACATCCCAACTTTGCAGGAAGTTAAGTCCTGGCTTGGGAAGTGTTTCTCTATGAAGGACCTAGGAGAAGCTGCCTATATTCTAGGGATAAGGATTTTGAGAGACCGGAGTAAAAGACTAATTGGACTTAGTCAAAGTACCTACTTGGACAAAGTGTTGAAAAGATTCAACACGCATAACTCCAAGAAAGGTGAGTTACCCATTCAGAGTAACGCCATATTGAGTAAGACACAAAGCCCTAGTACTGAGGCTGAGATAGCAGAAATGAGTCGACTTCCTTATGCTTCAGCTGTAGGATCGATCATGTATGCTATGACGTGTACTCGACCTGATGTAGCCTTTGCTTTGAGCATGGTTAGCAGGTATCAGGGGAACCCTGGCAAGGAACACTGGACTGCGGTAAAGAATATCCTCAAGTACCTACGAAGGACTAAGGACTGGGTCCTTACCTTCGGTGGGAGTGATGACTTGAGAGTTGTAGGGTATAGTGATGCTAGCTTCCAGAGTGATAGGGATAATTTACGCTCTCAGTCGGGCTGGGTCTTTACCTTAAACGGAGGAGCAGTCACTTGGAAGAGTTCCAAGCAGGAGACAGTGGCTGATTCCACTTGTGAATCAGAGTATATAACAGCAAGCGAGGCAGCAAAGGAGGCTATATGGCTAAAGAACTTCATCAGAGACCTTGGAGTTGTACCAGCTATAAAAGAGCCAATGGAGATTTTCTGTGACAGCAATAGTGCGGTTGCCTTAGCCAAGGAACCAAGTGATCATGGGAGATCCAGACACATTGACAGAAAATATCACTTCATCAGACATCGAATAGAAGAAGGAATTCTCGTGGCTAAGAGGGTATCATCGGATGAGAACCCATCAGATCCCCTCACGAAGGGACTGAGTAGGGTTAAGCATCTCCAACATGCTCGGAGCATAGGGATGAAGGATGATATGAGTTTTAGTAGTTAGATAAATTATGAAATTTGTAAAGTGTAATTGACATTAGATGATGAATAAAAAGTGTTTTATTTATGAGTAAAGTGTTGCTATCTCTTGTCAATCGTTTACTATATTTCTTTTTCATGTTTTGACTTCCAGAATAATTATGTTTGGTAGATCATATTATTCAAACCTCCACAGTCGGTCATATGTCGGAAGTAGGTATGAATCAAGACTGTCATGATTGGTTGCAGAGGTCTAAGGTGTTGGACATGGCTACAACAATCATGAGTGCTCATAAGTTCTGAGCATTGGACTCAACCCACGCTCACTGGAATCACTTCATGGAATTTTATCTCGAGTGATCGTGAGACAGTAATATCATATAAGTCTTCAAGCCTAGAGATATGATTTGTTAATTACGAGTTGATTATGCATTGATTGTACGAAAACGCATTGGTAACTAGATGTTATAAAACGTGCCTTTGTGTATAATTCAATGAGTGGTAGAACAAACATATGAGTCGAAGTTTATCTATTCCTTCTTGGATTAGAAGCTGATATATGGGCCTCTCGATGATTGTGTTTTGACCTATGTACCGGGCCCGGTCAGAACTAAGTTGATGTGTTCAATTAAGTTCTTTGTCAAACAAATTAGAAATTGGGAAACAAACTGCTGGACAATAAGCAAGACATTGTTCCATGTATTTGTCCGGCTGATATCTAGAACAGAGGATTATATGATCACTTATCTAAATGGTGCATTCTAGTTCAACAGAGTTTAAAGAGCTACGATTGCTAATCGGTTCTTGAAGTCATACTTGCAACTATAGTTATTAGACTTATCCATGTGGGAGACAGTTGGATATAGTGTCTTAGTCCATAACTATATTTGGTATGTACTTGACCTGACCCGGCATGGTCCATTTGGGTTGCACTTCACCCGAACAATTTATGGATAATATTTGAGAATAGTATAGGTTATGATTTATTAATATATTATAAGTTCTAATATATTAATATAAGATTATATTATTTAATTAGTATTGATCTATAATTAATCTAGGATTAATTTAGAGATCAAAGATATTACTAATTAAATATGGGCTTCTATATTTATATAGTGTGGGCTAATGCTTATTTGGAATGGGCTAGGCTTGTATGGGAAAGTCCATGGATACTCCATGGAGCTTTAACCCATGGATCTCATGGAAATGAAGAGACATGGGTATTAGGGTTTACATGGATGTAACCCTGATCCATCACACTATATAAAGGAGGCTTTGGTTCATGAAATCACACTAGTTGACACTTGTTGAGGTGAGGGCCGATTTCAAGATAGTAGTGACTATTCTCTCAAAGTTCCAAGTTTGTGGTGATTTGTGATTTCCATTTGAGGCATCCACACTATTGGTGCTAGGCTCTAAAACTCCAAGGAATCAACTACAACTACAAGGTAAGTGTTTCTACTAGCTTTATTTGATTCAAGTTCCCCATGCCATGCTAGTTAGGATATGAACCTTGGAAAAATAATTATTTGCATGTATCTTAGACAAACATAGATCCAAGGTTTATTAGGGTTTCATGTACACTTAGGAAGTGTTAGAATGCTCAAAACCCATCACAAACACCATTAGAACACCAAGAGTAAGGTGTTCACGGCCCAAGAAGTTCCAGGGCTGTGAACTCCAAACAATAGGGCCAAAAGGTGCTATAAACTCTTCTAAAGCCTTGTACACTAGCCTAGTTTAGTTCCTAGTTAAATTAGGGACTTGGAAACACCAAAAACACCCTTCCAAGGGAGATTACGGCTGTAATCTCCATGGGGTTTGGTCCCAGGGCCGTAAACTCCTAAAAGGAGTTATATAATGCCCTAAACTCTTCCAAAGACCTTGCCATTAAGTAGAATTGCTTCCTAGGGTCTTGAAAAGCCTCAAAACAACAAATGGTCTTGTAAGTATGAGCTTACGGCCGTAAACTCATGAGTTTATGACCGTAAACTCATTTGGTAGTGTCATTAGGGCCGTGAACTTCATGATGGAGTTTTCCTTGAGCCCTACACACAATAGCTTTTCCCTACAACACTTAGATGCAATCCTAGAGGCTAATAACACTTGATAAAGGTGTTTAGCATGTCCTATGGTGTCTTGAATTGTTTATTAGTTGTTTATAGACTAATTTGATACATATATGTGATATTATATGTTAACTAGGATCATAGAGTGTGTTCAAGACTTCACTTGACACCTAGCAATCCTACATCTTCAGTTCTTCAGTACCACTCACAAAAGGTGAGTTTATACCCCTTAATCAATGTTTTAAATGTTTTTAAATGTTTTATGGGGGGGGGATATAAGTAAAATCATGCTAGTTATTATATCAATCGCATGTGATTAACAAGCAGCATTTAAATGATTTGCTACTCATTAGCCATTTTACCAAACAGTTTTCTTCACATGATTTTCATAAACGTTTTATATGTTTAAAACTCCTTATTAAACTGTTCATTATACACTGTATGTTTCATTTCAAACTCATTTATAATTGTGTTTCAAACAAATGTTTCTTTATACTTAAACTGTTTTATCAAACACATGCTTTCAACCCGTTTTAATGGATTGACATCAAGTCGATCTTTTTTTAGATAGAAATCATGTTCAAAAGGTTTTTCAAAACTTATTTTATGCTTTTATATTGCAAATTGCATGCATATATATATGTATAGTTATATAAGAAATGTTGAAAGGACTTAGGAAGGCTATCCTCCCTATTTCCTTTTCGTGCTTGAGATGTGGTCTGGTGGGATATCGGGTACCCGTTCGAAGGTCGTTTAAATATTAGTTATATATCATGTGTACATATATAGTCATAAAGGTTCTTCCAGTTCATTCAATACCCTTGGGTAGCAAGGGTATACATCCATGTTCATACGTACAAGTTACATTACTAGTAAGCTACCATATGGGTAGTTTAGGAAGATATTAGAACCATTACTAGAACGCAATATCATACAATGAGTCAGTTCATTCATGAGTCAATACTTTCTAGATAGAGAGAACATACATTACAGCTAGAACATTACAGTACATTACTATACATGCTAGATAGAGAGAGAACACACATTACAGCTAGCACACGCAGAACATTACAGTACATTACTATACAAGCTAGATAGAGAGGGAACACACATTACAGCTAGCACACGCAGAACATTATAGTACATTACTATACAATTACATGAGTACGTTTACATGATTACATTTACATGGGTACGTTTACATGATTACATTTACACGAGTACATTTACATAGATACGTTTACATAGAGACCCTGTTATAAGCATGCCTATATATGTATAGTTATATAAGTAATGTTTAAAGGACTTAGGAATGCTATCCACCTTATTTCCTTTTCACACTTGAGATGTGGTCTGGTGGGATATCAGGTATCTGTCCGAAGGCCGTTTAAATATTAGTTATATATCAGGTTTACATATATGGACATAGTAGTTCCTTTCAGTCAGTTCAGTACCTTTGGGTAGCAAAGGCATACATTCATATACTTTTACATGATTACACTTACATGAGTACGTATACATAGACACGTTTACATGAGTGCGCTTACATATACGATAGTAGGACAAACATCACTAGGTGCTATAGCATGGAACGAGTTCAGGATCTAACTATACCAATGAATCGCAACGCATTGTGATAGTTATATTGGGTATACATGATCATAGTAATGTGGATGTTCACGGTGTGCAAATATGCAAGGGTCGTGTAAAGGTCCCAAAATCCCTTTGATATGGGAGCGTCTAGCCTGGGATCTAGCCATCACATTATGCCTTATCCCTCAAATAAGGCAATAGGAGTACAGAAGTAGTCACTTATTACAAATACTACAGTACTCACAAGATTACCTTAGACTTAAGGTAATTAGTACAGTTGTAGTTCGACACTACACCATAATACTATTTCATTTTCCCATTACATTCACTTTGTGAACATTCACACGACGCACGGTAATGTAGAAACTATATTTTCTTTTAATGATAGTCATATTTGGGAAAATACACACTCTTACAAGAGACACACACACGGATACTAGATGCCTTGGTAGAAGGATACAGTTAGTAGGAAACATAGGGCTTCCTAGGATCATCCAAAACATTTTCATACTTACAGTTCATATACATTTTCAATACTTACAGTTCATATACATTTTCAATACTTACAGTTCATATACATACAAATACTTACATACAAATTAAGACACTAAAATACTTATGATCTCACCAGCTTTAAAGCTGATACTCTCTTTCAAAATAACTTGTATCCTCAGGTCAACCATAGACAGGTACCGATGCAAGGTTCAAGGAAGATGGTGCTCGTTCAAGACACATCTTTCATTTTGATTTATTCTTTAGTGTTTATCATAATTTGACAAGAACACACTTGTATTAAAATTATATTATTAATGCAATGGATGATGTTGTTGCTTGTTTACTACTTTTCATTGTTGTGATACTGTACATGACGTCCTCTGCCCCAGAACGTTTCCGCCGTCCATGGTTTTGGGGTGTGACAAATTTGACATTAGGTTTTCGGTTATTGATGATTTCATACGAAGTTATATTAAAACAATGATGAATGAAAGATCAATTCTAAGTAAAACATGCTGTCGAAACAACTTCAACCCATATATATTGTGGAAGATTCGCATAAGTCAACATTGTTCTTGCTGCTTGACAAAGAGGCCTATTCCTCCCTTCCACTACACCATTTTGTTGTGGTGTATATGGTGATAAGACATTATGCGAAATTCCTTTCTCATTTAAGAACGAATCAAGCACATTGTTTTTGAACTCAGACACATTATCACTTTTGATTTTTCGAACTTTCTTCTTTAAGCTCATCTCAATTTTCTTGATAAATTTGATCATTGTTTGAGCTACTTCAGATTTTAACCTGAGCAAATACACCCAAGTGAATCATGAAAAATCATCAACAATAACCAATATGTATCATTTCTTGTTGAGAGTTTCAACAGTCGAAGGTCCACAGAGGTCAATATGAAGAAGTTCCAGCGGTTCAACAATTTTCGAATCCATGACAATTGGATGTCCTTGACGATGCTGTTTTCCTTGTTCGCAAGCTGCACATAAAGTATCATTGTCAAACTTTAGAGCTGGTAATCCTCGAATAAGATCCTCTACCACCAATTTATTCAAATTTCGGAAGTTTAAATCAGATAAACGTCGATGCCACAACCAACTAACATCTAATGTAGCTTTCGAAAGTAAACAAACTGAGGGTTTGTTGATGATTGGTTTGATATCAAGAGTAAACATGTCACCATGTCGTTTGGATTTGAGCAAAACTTCGTTAGTTTCAACATTCGAAATGATGTTGGGTGCTTCGTTAAACACCACTTGATTACCAGTGCCCACAACAAGTTGTGAAACACTTATCAAGTTATGTTGAAGACCTTCGACATATGCAACTCTCTTAACAGCAAACTTCCCATTTGTGACTTTGCCATATCCTTTCACCTAACACTTGTGATTGTTTCCAAATTTAACTACTCCTGCATTCTCCAAACTTCGACAATCACGTAAATTCTCCTTCTTGTCAGTCATGTGACGAAAGCAACCACTATCAATGTATCATTTATCATCATATTGCTCGTCACATAGAACCTTCAATTAATGAAAGAATCTAGGTACCCAAGGTTGTTTGGGTCCTTGGTTATTAGCTTTGAAAACCGAGTGAAATGAAGAACCTAAAACCCAATTACAAACTTTTGATTTGAAAGTATCAATTAAGTTGACATCATTAGGTAAAGGAGCAGAAACATAAGTTTTTGAAGGTTTAGATTTGTCACTGACATTCGACTTTTTGTTCTGAGTCTGTTTCGCAACTGGTTTGTCTTTCAAAACTGGTCTCCATGTTTTCACAGGAATATTGGATTCTTTGGAAGAGGAACTTTCGTTTGAAGAATCATTCAAATATTTCTAATATTCTTCGCGAATTTATTGTTGGGAATACTTACGAGATTGAAACATCTTTCCTTGACCTTCAAGCCAATGATCAATATTATTCACATTTGATGAACCCTTTGTGTATGACACTTCCGATTTCTGCTTCCCAGAAGGATTTGGAAAATTTGGTTTTTGAGGATTAAACTTTGCCGATTTCTTGGATTGATCATGCACAAATGTTTGATTGTCTGCAAACTTTCGAACGTTTTCAGATTTTCGACCATCCTCAAATTTTCGAACATTCTCTAATTTTTGAACATTCTCAAATTTTCTAACATTTTCAAAACGACGAGAATTATTGAAATTTTGACTTGTTCTATATGAAGAAAATCTGTTTTGATTGTTTGTTGTTTTTGAATGAAAATTCTTTTGTTGATCATTTGGTTGAAAAGTTTTTGAATTTGAAAACTTCACAGAATTTTGAGAATCAGACGAAATTGGTTGAGCGGGATTTTCCTTTTTATCTGAATGTTTTGAAAACTTTTTTTGAACATGTTTGGACAACTCATTTTCAAACATTTTCTTATTCGATATTTTTTATTCCTTTTCATTTGACACAACTTGACAAAAAAAATCTTTCTTGCCTGTCTTTTCGAAATTCCTTTTTCCTTCAGAAAATTTTCAACACGATCCTCAAATTCATTTGAATTAAATTTCACATTCTCATTTGTTTCTTTAGATTCTTGTTTCAAACGTTCTTTTGTAATTTCTTGTTTTTCAACCCATTTTCGTTGTGGTTTTTATCTTTGAAAAACATATGAATTCTTTATTAGATTATTTTTGACAATGCTTTGATTTGAAAAGAATCCTTCGTCTTATATTTTCTTGTTGTCATCTTCGACCATTTTGTTGAACTCTGGTTTGATGTTTTCAACATTTCCAGTAGTGACACACATTTGATTTGGAAATACAACATCATTTGTACACTTAAAATTTGGATACAGCACTTGATTTGTTTCCAAATAATGGGCTCCTTTTTCAGATAAAACTTAGTCGAAATTTTCATTGTCTCTAAACACTTGATCAACAACAACTCATGGAATGGTTGTTTCTTTTGAAACAGGATTTTCAGGCTTAGATTTGTTCGAAACTTGTTCTTCATCCTCATCATCACTACTATCCATCTGACTATCTTTGACACTTACATTTTCGAAATCAAAATCTTTTGAAGTCTAGGGTTTGTCAGCGGCTGCCTTAACCAAGGAATGATTACATTTTTCTTTTCCTTTAGACTTAGATGTGACATTAATGACAGACAACTGGGAACAATCGACACTTTTCTCTTCCTCAATTTCAATGATTTCACTAAAACTATCAGAATTATCATCGACATCAGCAAAATTAGATTGAGAGTCAAGTTTCGAATTCTCAGTTCTTTTCAAAATTTTGATTTGTTCGTTTTTGGTTAAGGTATCATTCACAATCTCAACAAGTTCATCAGCATTCAAATATTCATCTATCTTAACAATATCATAAGCAAATCGATTATCAGGCACTTTATCAAATTCTGCTATGGTTTTATCACAATCATAAGACAAGCTATCAATTTTCTCTCTTTCGAAAGCTAGAAAAGGTAATAACTTCCAATGTTGTTCTTTGCTAATGTCAGACGAATAATGCAAAGCAGTCAATTTAGCATATAATCTCTTTGCAGAATTACAATAAATGTTTCTTTGAGCTAACAACATTTTAACATCACTGCTTAACGAATCCCTATCACACATGATATTTGTAATTTGTAATTCCAGATACTCTACTCTGCTTCTTTTCGAATCTAACAATTTTTGTGTCTTTTGCAATTGGATGTTTAGTTTCTTAGCTTCATTACTAGCAGACACCACAATTCTATCAAAGTAAGCAACAGTATCATCAAATGCAATTATTTCATAATCATAAGCTTGTAAAGGAATGTTAAAAGATTGAAGAATAGCACGTACCTTGGTAGTCATTGGTGATTTGTCTCTTGAGTTCGTCATGAAACAGCGACATGTCACCTTTCGTTCTCATTTTCTTCAAATTTTGCGAACATTGCTCCATGTGTTGGATTTCGCATCTCTTCATCATCAGATCCAGAAAAACAGATCTGATAAGTTCCATCCTCCTCACCTTCGCCTTGAGCAACCAAAGATAACCCCTTCGTCTTCGCACAAACTTCTTCCAATCTTTCAACATAATAGGCTTCATCCTTGACCCTATTATTTTTCTCCTCTTTCTTACGAAGCATACAATCATTAGCAAAATGATTAGCTCCGTTGCAATAATGATAGTCAACACCCGAATCACCCTTAAGTTTCTTCTTGCTTTTGACTTCAGTTGCCTTCGCATCATTCTTCTCAAATTTCTTCTTCTCTTCTCCCATAGACTTATTCACGAAACTTCCTTTTCCATCACTCTGCTTCCCTTTAGAGTTGAAAGGTTACTTGAAAAAAAAATTCACTCGGTTGTTCGAGTAAAATGCTATCGCTTCATTGTTAGAGTTCATCAGAAAACCTTCTTCATCATAATCAATTTTCTCTTCTGCTTCCTTCTCAGATACTTTCGAAACAAGAGCTAAAGGATGTGTAGGGTCCGAAAGGTGTTGCGTCTTGAGTTCGCTCTTTAGTCCATTTTGTCTCCGGATTGGGCCTGTCCATCCGTGAGTTATTTATAGGGTTTAGTATTGATAGATGCTTGCATGCATCTTAGTACGTAGATTTTGAGTTGATTATTTCTGAGAAAAATTATCCTTATCGTTTGTAACCCTAATAGCCTCTACAGCGGAAGTTCTTTATCGAGCTCTGCTGAGGCTGGAATCTATTGAATCATTCGACATATTTTGATTCATTCTTGTGCTTGATATTTCTGATTAACGTTTATGTGATTAACCTATTGAAAGATCTAAACAATCAAAGAGTTTCTTAACTCTTCAATTGGTATCAGAGCAGGAAACTGTGTAATTCATACACATCTCTTCTGTGAAAGAAGTGATTAGGGTTTATTCCGCATTTATTGATATTTATTGAGTCGTCACTCCATAATTGACGTATCTCATTATTTATTCATCTTGCCCTAATATTACGTATTACAAAGTCTGATCTTATAACAGGTTAAACGATCAAGCACAGACGATTCTCAATCTAATCCTATTAACATCTCAAACAGTATAGGATCTACAACCAAGATTCCAATTCTCTACACTCCAGATTACGAGGTATGGACGCACCACTTTGAAGACTACGTCATTGGATCTGAAGATAATGGGTATCTGATATGGGAAGCTATTATATCTGGCCCATTTGCTCATTCAGGAACATCCAGAATCATTAAAACTCAAAAGGAGTACAATGATTTGTTGAAAGATGTGAAACATGTTGCTCAGGACGAAAAGGAGAAGTTTCAATGAAACATTAAGGCATTGAGACTAATTCGATTCGCTCATCAATCTGACACGTTTAGATTGGTGAGTTCTTGCAGTACGGCAAAGGAAATCTGGGATCGGCTGCGAGAGCTGTATTCCACAGATGAAGATCTAGAGCACTTAATTCAGACTTTACTTTTATCTGAATTTGGAGAGTTCAAGCAGAATCCTGATGAGTCTGTTACGCAGACATTTGATCGCTTCAATCATCTTCTCAGCAAGATGATCAAACATGATATTGAAAGGAAGCTCATCGAACAGAAGGTCAATTTTCTGAATGGTCTAAGATCCGAATGGTGAGCTGTTGTGTCAACGGTTAAAGCACACGAGCAGTTCAAATCCTACTCGCAGGCGAAATTGGTGGGGATTCTGAAATCCCAGGAAAAGACAGTACTACAAGAGAAAAGCGTGGTTTCAAATCTGGGGTCTCTGGCGCTTCTGTCCAAGGGTAAGAGTGTAGAAGAAGACGAAGAGGATCTAAATCTGGGAGATCACGATTTGACAGCGGAAGACTATGCTATGATGGTGTCAAATCCCAGAAGGTTCATCAAGAAAAAGTTCCCTTCCAACAAAAATCGTAATTGGCAGGGAAGCTACAGTTCTGAAAAGGTGAAAGATGAACCGAAGGTTGAGGAATCGAAAAAGGAAGCAAAGGGTGAAGCTGACTCTGGTGTCAATTGCTTCTACTGTGGTGGGAAGAATCACTACGCAAAAGATTGCGTGCTAAAGAAGATAGCAGAGAAAGATGAGGAAGCAAGTCTTATGAAAAGACTGGAAGAGATGAAAAGGAAGAAAGTTGCTACTAATCCCTCTATGAATGCTCTTATTGTGCAGGGTTCGGTAGATGATGATGAGTTCGGTGGCGTGCAGGTGTGGTCGGCTGACTCAGAAGACGATGAAGTGAGAAAGCCTTCTCATGGAAAGGCTTATGTTGCAAAAAGTGGTGAAACTGATGGAAGATGTCTTATGGTGACCGATGTATCTTAGATGAGGGGATACAACACTGATGGTGGAAATGAAGAGGCCAAGGAGCGAGAGGACTTATGCTTTACAGCAAAACCTCTCAGTATGCAGATCAGTGAACTTGATGAACTGATCAAGAAGGTACAATTTGTTTTTGTTTCATTTAAAATTCCACAAAAATCATATGAAAAGGAATTAAATAACTTGAATTCAAGAATTTCAAATCTAGAAAGTTGTTTAACACAAACACGGGTCACGAATTCTAATCTAACTGACCAAATAAGCAGGGTGTCATCCAAAAGTGAGGAGCGAAGGATGTGGATAGAGCAGAAAGAGTTGGAGCTGATTAAGTCCAGGGATGAAAACATTTATTCGCAAAGAGACAATCTCAAATTGTTAAAACAAAGGAATGTTTTTTGTTTGATTGCCAAAAGGCTTTATGCTAACATTACTCAACTGCATCTAAATTGTGAAATAGGGCAGAAGATACATCGCATGATTTTACCCTTCCTTGAGTTTAAGGAGGATGAAATTGATGCCGAAGCATACAACTGTGAAAGTGTTGTATCTTCTGATGATGTCAATCCCACTTACATGTATGGTCTGGACAAAATTGAATCCTTTATAAAGTCCAAATACCATAAGGACATGCTTAAAAATCTTTTGGATGAAAATGATAAGTTGAAATTCAGGACCAAAACCATACAAAAATTCGATTCATTGAGTACCAATTTGAGTTCAGAAAATAAAATTGATGTTGAAAATGCATCTGAACTTAATGAGGACGATGATATGAGTGAAATTTCTGTAGAGGATGAAGTTGATTGTTCCAAGTTCGTCAGAAGCGAACCTGAAAACCACAAAAATCTAATTTCTGAAAATTCTATGGAATTCGCTCGTTTGTCCAAAACTAAGTCCCCAATCCTTAAAGAAAAGGTCGTTGTGTTTCAGAAGGTTAGAACAACTCCCAATCAGGTGTATAAGGTCACAAGAGTAACCGAACATCAGACAGCCGAACTCACTGCCATAGTGAACGAAGATAATGCAGATGGCTGTGATGAGTTTTTTTGGTCAGCACCGATAGACAATGCAGACGAAACAGTTGGCCTGTCGGAGCGAACATCATGGAAGGCCAAAGGTAGATATGTGCCCGAACCTCTGAATAAGCCTACCAACTTTGACGTACCAAGTACCAGTGGCACAAAAGAGATTCCAGTGGAAGAAGTCACCTCCACAAGCGAAACCTCATCCATGAAGAGTGAACCGGTTGCTAAGAAGCTAAAACAAAAGGCAAATATCCACAGACAACTGAAACAGGTGAAAAATCAAAAGCAGCAGAGAAAGTTGAGATACAAGAAAAATCTCTCTGAGCGAAAGCAGTTTTGGCGCTCCTAAAATCCTCACTACACTTACCTTGGTAAAAATTCTAAGTCAAAAGGAGAAGAAAACAAAATTCAAAGGAACGTCGAATCTTCGATTCAAAAGAACCAGAGAAAGACTTTCGGGCCACACGAAGAACAGAACCAAAAGGATAGGATCGGTCCCGAAAGCAACAGCAACTGAAAAGCTAGTTTCGGTCCGCCAAATAACAACATGCGAAGACCAGACTTCAGTTCTTCAAGCTTTTATAATAAAAGACCCAGTTTCGGGCCACCAACCAACAACACCCTAAAATCCAGCTTCGGTACATCATCAAATGGCTACCGAAGGTCCAGGTTCGGTCCCTCAAATGACCACAACCGAAAGGGTCATTTCGAACCTCAAGTCAGGAAAGATTCTCATTCTAATTTCTTTTCCTCTAATTCTTCTCGTTCTCAATATTCTTCTTAGCCCAATTCTGTTCCTACACAAAATTCAGGATCGTCAAAGGATTTGAAAGGAAAAAGGAAGATTTCCTCAGCTAAGGAAGACTGAAAACAGGCTAAAGTCCAAACACCAGAATCTGAATCCAAAACACCTGCAACTAATTCTAATAAAATCAAAGTGTTTACTATTAAAAGAAAAGATGAAACAACGTTAATAAAACGAACATATCTCGTTGATGTTTCTCTTACTATTCCTGTTTCTGTGAAAGGCTCACGTGGACCCAAGAAACTTTGGGTTCCTAAATCTGCTTAATTTTTGCAGGTTATCAGTGACGAGTAGTTTGATGAAGAAAGGTACATAGACAGAAGCTGCTCACGTCACATGACAGGAAGGAAGGAAGAGCTAAGGGAGTTTCGATCACTTCAAAATGGTGGCAATGTCAAGTTCGGTAACAACTCTTATGGAACGATAAAGGGTTATGGGATGATAACCAATGGAGACTTCACAATAAGGAAGGTGGCGTATGTGGAAGGGTTGCAGCATAATCTCATCAGTGTATCTGAACTGGTGGGAGGTACCGGTCTCAAAGTCTCATTCGACGACGAAGGTTCAGAAATTATAGAGAAGAAAACCAACAAAGTAATCCTCCAGTCAGATCGAAAAGGTGAAATGTTCCCTCTAAATCTCAGACCAATCAAAGGGAATCCAACCATATGTCTTTTATCCAAAGCTCATTCAGACGAAATTTGGTTGTGGCACCGAAGGCTTTCACATCTCAACTTCAAGGACATCAACAAGCTTGTCACCGGCGGTCATGTTCGGGGTCTTCCATTGCTCAAGTTTGATCGTGAACACTTGTGCGCTGCATGCGAAATAGGGAAACAAAGTCGCCAAAGTCACCCATCGATTATAAACACAAAAGTTGTTGAACCACTTGAGTTGCTTCACATCAATTTATGTGGTCCATCATCAATCGAGAGCATTGGCGGTAACAAGTATATTCTTGTTATTGTTGATGACTTCTCACGTTTTACTTGGGTATTCTTTCTAAAGCACAAATCTGAAGCGACTCCCAAACTGAAAATCTTTATCAAGCAGGTCGAAGTGCAACTGAGGAAAGTCGTTCGAAACATTAGGAGCGACAATGGACTGGAATTCAAGAACAAAGAATTCGAAGACTTCTTGGTAGAAAAAGGGACCAGCCACAAGTTCTCAGCTCGTTATACACCTCAACAGAATGGAATTGTCGAAAGGTGAAACCGATCCTTGTATGAGGCGGCCCGAACTATGCTAAGTTTTGCTTCTCTTCCCTTATATTTCTGGGCTGATGCTATTACTGCAGCATGTTTTACGCAGAATAGGTCTTATCTCAACAAGCGTTTCTCTCTCACTCCTTATGAGATCATCAACAACAGGAAGCCGAATGTCAAATTCTTCCATGTGTACGGTTCCAGGTGCTTCATCTTCAACTCCAAAGAACATCGCAACAAGTTTGATGTTAAAGCTGATGAAGGAATCTTTCTGGGATATTCTCTTACTTCAAAGGCATACAGGGTTTTAAATAAATGTTCTAGAAGAATTGAAGAAACCTATTATGTGACGTTCGATGACAATTACGTCAAGAAACTAAAGACTACCGACGAAGCAATTGGAGAGATTTTCTCTTAAACAGGTCAAGTCACAGCCTCGATTGCTAATTTATTTGACCAGTTCGTAGACTTATTTGATGAACCTGAGAAAGCCACTCTCTCGGAAGCCAAGGCAGCAGACAACAAAATCGATCATCTGAAGCAGATTGTCGAAGATGCAGCCAAACAAATGGGAGAAGAAGAACCAGTTCGAAACGAACCTCCTCAGAGCGGCACTTCGGTTGACGGGGAGAATCAATTCTCTTCAAATCAACAGGACTCACATATTGAGGGGGAGAATCCAATCTTTGTAGCACCCGAAAGCCCGACTACACCCAAAAGTCCTGTAGCACCCGAAAGCCCGGCTACACCCGAAAGTCCTGTAGCACCCGAAGGTCCAAATCAAGCTGAAGGTCCAAATGATTCATCATCTTTCGAGGAGGAGAATTCCGATATGTTCTATGATGAAGATATTCAATCAGAGTTGGAAGAAATGGTCAATGCTGAATTGGATCCATCCTATGATCCAAACTATCCTCCACTCACCAAATGGACCAGAGATCATCCTGTATCTCAGATAGTGGGTAATGTATCTGAAAAAGTCCTAACCCGATCTCCAGTGAAGGCAAAGCAAACTTCCCTATTCTCCAAAGTAGAGTTTTGCATGTTTAATTCTTTCGTGTCCAAAGTTGAGCCGAAGACCATCAATATTGCCCTTGATCATTTTTATTGGATCCAGGCAATGCAAGATGAACTCAATGAGTTTGAAAGAAATAAGGTCTGGCGTCTCATTCCAACACCGAAAGATGCCTCATTTGTTGGTCTCAAGTGGGTATTCAGGAACAAAATGGACAAGGAGGGAAATGTAATCCGAAATAAGGCTCGGCTAGTGGTGAAAGGTTACTGCCAGGAAGAAGGAATCAATTACGAAGAAACATTTGCTCCGATAGCAAGGCTGGAATCTGTTCGAATATTTCTTGCCTATGCTGCACACAAGAACTTTGAGGTCTACCAAATGGATGTGAAGTGCGCTTTTCTGAATGGGGAACTTGAAGAAACGGTTTATGTGGAGCAACCTCCTGGTTTCGTGAATGAAAAACATCCAAATCACTGCTACATCCTAGATAAGGCAGTTTACGGTCTCAAACAAGCACCTAGGGCATGGTATGAAACACTAACTAAGTTTTTAAAGATGTCTAAATTCAAACAAGGTTCGGTTGACCCAACCTTCTTTCGTAAAAAGGAAGGTAACCACCTTATGATAGTTCAGATCGATGATATCATCTTTGGCTCAACGAATCCTAGCTTAACAGTTGAATTCAAAAAGCTGATGGAGACAAAATTTGAAATGAGCTCAATGGGTCCGATTAACTTTTTCCTTGGTTTAAATATTACACAGGGACCCGAAGGCATCTTTATTAACCAGGAAGCATATACCAAGACTCTTCTTGCTAAATTCGGCATGATGGGAGATTCAAAGGTCAAAGTCCCTATGGCGTTCGGTACCAAGCTCACACCATCATTGGAAAAACCGGCAGTTGACAAAACACTATACCGCCAAATGATTGGTTCCCTGATGTACCTCACAGCTAGCAGGCCTGATATAATGTTTTATATGTGTTATTATGCAAGGTTTTAAGCAAACCCTCATGAACCGCACATGCTGGCAGTGAAAAATATACTTCGGTATTTGAAGCGAACCACCTCTCTCGGTCTCTGGTATCCCTCAAACTCAGGTTTCTTTGTTCAAGCCTACTCAGATGCAGATCTTGGAGGATGTGGTTTAGACAGGAAAAGCACTATAGGAGGCTATCAATTCCTCGACGGGAAGTTGGTGAGCTGGCAATCTAAGAAACAAACATGTGTTTCTCTGTCTACAGCCGAAGCAGAGTAGATTGCAGCCGCTTCTTGCATATCTCAAGTGATTTAGATCCAAAGCCAACTCCGAGATTTTGGACTCAATATGAAAAAGATCCCACTATATTGTGACTCAGAAAGTGCAATTAGGATCTGTCATAACCCCGTACAACATTCCAAAACCAAACACATTGCATTGAGGTATCACTTCATTAAAGATCATGTAGAAGACGGAAACGTAGAGATTCACTTTGTTCGAACTACTGATCAACTGGCTGACATCTTCACTAAAGCACTTCCTGAAGCAAGTTTTAATAAAATTCTACAAGGACTAGGTATGATGGAATCGGAGTCAGTACCAAAAACACCTTCTCAAAACTAAAAGTTGGAAGCGAAATGAACCGAACGTTCGGTCTATTTCGGGTTCGGTTCGCCTGGGTACCGAAATGAACCGAGCGCTCAGGTTCGGTCCTATTGCACTTGTCTTCGCTTATCTGTAAAAGGTAGTTTCTTTGGTTGTAAACTTTTTGTACACTTATTTCCCAATTATTTTTCTTTTTCAAACAATTTTTTTTAAACTGAAATGAACCGAGCGTTCGGTTCCAAAAAATTTTTTTGTTTTGTTTGTTTTGTTTTTGTTTTTCTTTGAATCAAAATTTTATAAACTCCAAAAATATTTTTTTTTACTTCGGCTTGTATTTACCGTGTGTGGATAATCGTGAGGCAGGTATCATTCTCACAATTTTTTTTAATAGCTAAGTGTCCCTAGAAGCATGCTGCTGCATGTTGTCCAAAGCCTCAACTGATTCTGAATAAAGCCTTACTGACCTGGTATATACAAACCTTGTCTTCCCAATTAGGCTATAACATTTATTCTAATCATGAGCTACCTTACTCTTTTCTCATATGAGATAAGAGTTTTCTGCTTAGTCATTAATTTAATAGCAGAGGTACTTTGGTTTCTTTACACCATCTCAAATATTTTTCTCCATCATATTCGCTTCATACAAGTAAACCTTGAGACTCTCAGAAATTACCACTGAGGTTTATGGTTACACAATTTCTGTGTTTATGATCTTAGCTTCGTGCCACTACGTGCTAAGTAAAACCCACAATTCAATACCTACTATGCATTGACGGTGAACAATTAAATTTGCTCTACTTTTCACTAATGAATTAACGAATTCACCCAAGTGGTTGTACCATGAAATCTCTAATTTTTCTTTTTGTGTGATTCTTATGAAATTGTTATATACCATAACATTTCTTCCCTTAGAATCCAGTTTTAATTTTTTTTTTTGAGATTTCACCTAAAAGTATTTTCAACATGTCACTTAAATAATCTCCACACCTACTTGTTCAACAGACCACATTGGTCTCACAAGTACTTCAGTCGATTTCTGTCTTATGTCAAGATCAGGAATTCTGAACTGAAGCGAAAGTCTCCCAAATTAGCCTTATTAAAAGATGCCTTTCAACACTTCTTAATTAGTGTTTGATCGTAATTCAACGGGAAACCACACAAACACTTTAAGGTCTCTCGTGACTTTGAAGGAAGAGATTCGTGCCTGGGATCCACTGTTTCGTGTCTTTATTGACATCACATTTTCCCACATATGTGTTGTTTATTTCTTTCTCTTTGAAACTCTATGCACGGAAATCTTTTTGATTTTCCATAAATCTGGTTTCGTTAATTATAAGCTATTTTTTAGCTATGGGATTTAATGTTATAAATGAGATGTGGTTATTAATGTTATACGTTCTTATCTTTATCTATGAAGACAGCTCATACTAAAAGGATAAGTTGTTGACTCAGCCGAAAGTCTAGTCGTTTTAATATTTCAAACAACGCTTGATGGGAAGGCGTGTGAAGCGGAATCGTTTTTAGTATTTCAAACGACGCTTGATCGGAAGGCGTGTGAAACGGAAGAGTCTTTCTCTCTCCTGCGTAATCATAGGGGTTCTAAACTGTCACGCGTCAATCACCTAAGGAAACGCTTCGTTTTTTTAAGAAGATTTGGGAGCAGATTCTTCTCTCTCTTCTACCCACAGTATAAAGGGTAAATCCTAACGTCTTTTACCTCTTTACTGCACCAAATATTCAGAGAGCAAGAAACGATCACTTTCTCCCACTGTTCATCATCTTCCCAAAAACTACTCTCCAATGGTGGACTCCTCTTCAGTTCATGCTACCTCCCACATTCTGCCCAACAAAGCCTGATCATTGATCTCACCCCACAAGTCTACGATGCTTTCATGTTCCCAATCGTGGAGTGTCTCAAGTACTCTCCACTGGTTCCAACACTAACCAAAGTCAAACTCATTCCAATGGAGTGTTTGTCACAGATATTCTCAACGGCCCACTATGACAACTATGTCGATCGAATTTTCTTCGACATTCTTGATACCAAGTCATCCATCTCCAAACAGCGATTATGTTCGCTCCTAGGGTTTGAACCTGATGAGTCTAGGGTTAACCCTGAATCTATCCCTGTGGGTCAGTTGTTCTCCATGTTTTACAACATGGGTTACACCGAGATTCTGACCACCGTTACAAATTTCAAGAAATCATGCTTACCTCCTCAGTGGAATGGCTTCTTCACTGTGTTGTTCAAAGGGCTATCAGAACGAAGTGCAGGTTCAGATGGGGCGAGCCGGCTGTTTATGACAATTCTCTATGGGCTGTACCACGGCATCAATCTCGATTATGGATCGGTCTTATGGCAGCAGCTGATTCAGAGCCTTGCGTCTACTTCTCGCCATTCTGAGATCTCTTATGCCAGATTTTGGACGCTGATCACAAAGTGGGCAATGGATAAGTATCATGTTCCCATCGTTGCTGATTCTCCGCTTTCCACGATTGGAACTTTCCACACAACGAAGATCATAGTGTCTGATTCCTCCAAATTTCAGTTCGTTGGCTCAATCCCTGAGTCAATGTATGTGTGTGTTCCAAAGGACAGTCGCATCATCAGAACATACAAGGAGTTTCTTTGCTCAGGTCCCAGAGAGCTCACTCCTGAAATGATTCAATCCATCCACAACGCCGACAGGCCTGCTCCCAGGGGAAAGAAACAAGACAAGAAAGTTGTCAAAGGAGCAAAAGGTCCTTCTCCAAAGAAGCGAAAACCTTCCAAGGCAGCTCAATCTCCTCCACCAAAGAAGAGGAAGACTCAACCCAGGCGTAAACTTATTCTTGCTTCTTCCTATAGAGAATCAGAGGAAGAGAGTTCAGACTTAGAAGAGTCAATTCGTGGCAATACTCCTCCACGTTCGCCTTCACCTGAGGTACATGTTTCAACTGCACAAGTATCTTCTCCTCCAATCTCTATCTCTATTTCTATTCCCCCCATAACCTCCACTACTCAAATACCACCCACCTCTATCCCTGTACCACCTCCGATATTCACAGACGACACCACAACCACCACTACTGGCGTTCGAACCAACGTATCTGATACGGGGGCTCCTACTTCAGCATCCGAACCCACTCCAACTACCGAACACACTTCAAAACTCGAACCTACTCCCACAACCGAACCTTCACCTTCGCCTTCATCTCCCAATCACTCAGCTGGTGACGAGACTTTCCTTGGAGGGGAAGACATGACATTTGACTCGGTCTACTATAGTCTGTATCAAGTTCAAAGTGATGATGACGATGATGCTCCAGTCACCAAGAAGCATCTCAAGGAACTTCATGAGAAAATCGATAGTCTCATTGCTTCCTCCTCTTCTTCCTCTCGGTCTACTATCTCAGAGGCTGCTCTTCAGGGGCTCATTGATACGTTCACCAAGGCTCATGAAGCCTCCATCAACTCCGCCACTGTCGCTATTGACGCCTCTACTAAGGCGTGTGCTGCAGCGACCGAAAAAGTCGAAAAACTATTTGTTGATGCTAATTCCCTTTTGCAGTCTTTACAGGGACCGCTGACTCCAATGCAGAGAAGCTTAACTCTCTTGTCAACACGCTGGCCACTTCAGTTGCCTCCAAACTGCAGTCCTTTTCCAGTCTTCGTTAGTCTCTCAACGATGACAACAAATCATTCCAGGCGACTGTTGAGGAGCGCCTGACAAAGCTGCAAGAAGATCTCGCTTCATAGAACTCAGTGATGGATGCTCTTGCTCGCAAGACTACTGCTCTCAAGGTCAAGAGTCTTCATCTTTTCCAATCAGAAAAGGAAGTTGCATCTCTCCGATCTGAGCGTGAGGTTATTTCATCGTGTGTTTCGGATGTCCACGCTGCCCTCTCCAACATCATCGAAGCACATGATCCTATCCTGAACTACTCAGTGAGGTGCACTCTAGCTGAGAAGCTGGCTCCTGCCCTTGCCCTACTAAGCAAACTTGAAGGGCTTCTTGAGTTCGTGGCCCATCCGAAACAAGGGGGACAAGATGTGTCTCAACCGCCTCCTACTTCCATAGCAACTAAAGCAACCGAACCTCCTCCAGCAGGTCAAGCCTCAGGTTCGGGTGTTAAAGACAAAGGAAAGAAGATTGCTGAAGACAGTGATGATGATGATGATAAAGAGAACATCGCTGATCTCTTGAAGAAGCAAGTCCGGGAAAAAGATGCTGACATGAGCGCTCGCGTTGCCAGAGAGGCCGAGGCGAACGAACGAAAAATGAAGGAGGCTCATGATCTTCTTGAGAGTAGAAAAACTCTTTTTCCTCCGTGGAATCTGGAGAAGCTTATAAAAAAGCAATTGAAACTCCCAGCATCTTGTGGCTCGAACCAGTGATTTCTTTGGATCGGATCAATTCTGTCGACTCTCAGTTCTAGATGCCACTGACCCGAAAGGCTTTCATTTTCCATGCTTTTGACCATGTTGCTGATGTCCCTCATCCTCACCCAAAGGTTGATAGGGAGCTTGTTGAATTCTATCTGAGGTCTGCACAACCTTAGTATCAGACATGGAGTGCTCAGAAGATCATCAACGTTCGGGTCCTCAAACCATTTCGTGAGGGGAACTTCACGAACGTTCGGTTCAAAGTGCTGAGGGGTTCTGCTAAAACTGAACATGCTATATCACTTGTTGATCCTCCCAACCTGAATCCACACGATTGGATTATTTTGCATAACATCCTCCTCACCAACGAAGCTAAGTATGGGCCAATCATCGATCACTTCAAAAGGATGCTTGTATGCTACATCATGGAGGTTGCCAAGATGGATTAGGAGATCGCAAGTATCTTCAAGAAAAGGCTTACTATCTCTCCTGTTGGCTCTGCAAGTGATTTAAATATGATGCAGATGGGAAGAATTGACCCGAAGCGGAATTTTGTCATGTTCACAAGGAACGAAGGCCAAAAATGCCTGTTCGCCTTGGCAGATAAGCACCTATACACCACTGCGTTCTTGGAACATGTTCTAGGGATCATTCATCGATGCAAGCATAATTTAGCAGATGACAAGAAGTATTTTGACGACATGATCCAGTGGTACATTCGCTTCAGACAGACCATCCTTGCCCTCATTTCGCGTCTGTATGAAACCACAAAGAAAGTTCCTGCAGCTGGACCCAGTAAGCCGAAGTAGAAGTCTCGCTCCAATTGACGCAAAGGGGGAGATTGTAGGGTCCGAAAGGTGTTGCGTCTTGGGCTCTCTCTTTAGTCCATTTTGTCTCTGGATTGGGCCTGTCCATCCGTGAGTTATTTCTAGGGCTTAGTATTTATAGATTCTTGCATGCATCTTAGTACGTAGATTTTGAGTTGATTATTTCTGAGAAATTATCCTTATCGTTTGTAACCCTAATAGCCTCTACAGCGGAAGTTCTTTATCGAGCTCTGCTGAGCCTTGAATCTATTAAATCATTCGACATATTTTTATTCATTCTTGTGCTTGATATTTCTGATTAACGTTTCTGTGATTAACCTGTTCAAAGATCTAAACGATCAAAGAGTTTCTTAACTCTTCAGGATGTTACATCCAAAATTAATGGTATGTCTTGAACCCTAAAGAATTATATTTTTTGCATGAATGGTCCCTTAAGTATGTTGGGTGTACTTTAAGTGTACGCTTAGCATACTACATCTATTTGGTCGCAGAAGAATTGAGGTACGCTGGGCGTACCTTGATTTACGCGGGGCGTACGCGCCAGGGATCCAAAACCCTAACTCCCGGACTTGAGGCCTATATAAATAAATTTAACCCCCATGGACCAAACCCTGGAGAGCCTCCATATCCCTAAAACGTCCTTGCACTTCTGGAAATCTTGTGAGATCATTTTTGAGCCTTAAAGAGTGCATTTGTGGTCTTTTAGTGTGCATTTCAAGAAGAAGAGGTGGTCAAGCAAGCTTGGATCAAGTAGGTGCCTCAAGATCCTGTATCATAATCATCTTGCAACGCCTCAGGAAGTAAAAAGCTTGCATCTTTCCTTTTTACTCTTTAGATCTAGCTAGGGTTTTTGTAGTTTGTCCCTTTGATGAACTTTGGACCTCTTTTGTTGAGCTAAACACCCCCATATGCTAAGAAAGACATATCTAAGGTCCCTTAGTCATCTAGAAGCATAAAAATGGGATCTTGATGGAAGTATTGACCTTGTGCATGAGCTAAAGGCCTTGGAAAGGTCTTAATGATGGTTTTGGGGGTATGAGGAACACGCAAAGACATAAAGTTAGCAACTTTATGCCTTAGGACATATTAAACAACTCAGATCAAGCTTTTTGACGTAAAAGAATTGGATATTAAGCATTTAATGGAGAAAGTGCTTAATCTGGACGTACGTTGGGGGTACTCAGTGTATGCTGCGCGTAGTCCTTGAGACCCCAGTACGTTGCACGTACCCGAATGGTATGTTGAGCGTACGCATAGCAGATTGGGTCGTTTCTGTTTTGGGTTGGCGAACTTTTGGGCCGCATTTTGATTATTGGGCTAACTGCATTCTGTGAGATATGGGCTATTTCACCGGATTTGGGCTATGGACTTTTTGGGTGGGCCTTAAGGGGCCAAGAGGCCCATTAGTAATTTTGGACTTGGATTTTAGGCCCATTATCAAGGATGGAATAATTGGGCCTCATGGTTAGGGTTGGGGCTTGGGTTTTCCCTTTGATTAATATAAGGTTCTAGCGTTAATTAAATCTATCATTCAGCCCGTGAGATTTTGGATTGTTAAGAGAGTAGCTTTGGTATTCAGCAGACGGAGGTGAGTCTCCTCACCATACCAATAGGTCTAAGGTACCAAAGTCGGCCCATTATGTGTTGCGATAGATGTGTTACCATTCTGTGAATCTACATGCTTTGTGATTATACCTGCATGAAAGACCTCGGGGGGTTCCCGAGGCACTTAGGTGTAAGACCTTGGAGGGTTTCCTTGGCATCCTAGGTTAAAGACCTCGGGGGGTTCCCGAGGAACTTAGATGTAAGACCTTGGAGGGTTTCCTTGGCATCCTAGGTCAAAGACCTTGAGGGGTTCCCGAGGCATTGGGCTAAGACCATGTGGGGGTTCCCATGGCACCTGATGTAATACCCTGGAGGGTTTCTAAGGCTTCCTTATGTGACTGGCATGCATGGTTTATTTGTTCTGTATAGCTGATTAGCTCGTGTGATATGTTATTTGCTTTTACGTGTGGGTGTGATCTGGGTAACTCACTAAGGTTTCAAGCTTGCCGTTTGTGGATTTGTTTCTGGTACATCCGAGCCCAAGGGCAAGGGCAAGGCGTGATGGCGCGGCGTGCACTCTATCTCTATTTTATTACTACGTTTTGGGACATTCTGATAATTTAAAGAAGTTGTAACAAAATGTGGATTTGAAAACAAATATGATGGAATTTCATGGTTTATGCAATTAAAAATGAAAAATTTTCTTTGTAAAAATTGGGTCGTTACAAGTTGGTATCAGAGCCTTGGTTTGAAGGATTCGGGCACACTCTCGGGTGTGTCGGGACTCAAACTAAGGAAATGGTAAATTGTTTTCAAAAGATAAAATTAGAGTTTTATAAAGGGAATAGAAGATTGAGAGTGCAACGCGCGTGATCTGTCGAGCCAAGTAAGTGATTCCCCAATATGCTAGCCATGTTATGCTACTGTTTGAGCTTTGTGGTTATATAGAACTTGCTATGTGTATGCTTTTAAATTTGTATACGGTTAGGAGCTTATAGCCTCAGAATGATTGATTTCGCCTTAATTTCTTTTCCTTTTTTGTATGTGGTCTTAGGCTAGAATCTTTATTCGAAAGTCTATCTGATCCTTTCTATGTATAAATTGCATGCATAAAGGCAACCTGTTATGATTGGTTTTATTGATATAAGTAGAGAAAATCTTAGGGCAGCCTGGGATTTGATATATATGCAATGATTTGTGATAGATGGGTTAGTTTGGGTCAAGTTGGAGTTAGCAGGTGGAACCTCGGGGGAAAGGTACGGGTAGGTGTGAAAGTTAGTATCGGGCCCGTACTACTAGAAGCATAGGACCTGTACCAAAGCCCATGTTGCACCTGGGAACTTTAAGGGGAACCAATATGGAAGGTCCTTGTTGTACGCACCCTGATCATTATTTTTGATGGATTTTCAGTTTAGCATGGTGATGACACGATTTGGAGCAGAGGATCAGGATCGAGATCTAGATCCGAGGCGCTACTGATGTCTTTGACGAGAGGCTACGCGAGCTCATTCCAACCGAGGTTACCAAGGGCATCCTTGACGCAACCCCAGTCATCTTCGGGATGGTCAAGGAGGGTATCACGGGTCTTATGGAGGAGAGACTTAGATCATTCAGGGCTGAGATTGCAGCGGGTTAGGGCGGGGCTCGAACTCCCTCATTTCGGGAGTTCAAGGCGTGTGGGGCGCTAGTGTTTTCCGAGGTCAGGGACCCCAGTGCACGAGTTCTTACCCGGATGCAGCAAAGGTTGGGTTTGCTTCTTGTATACTGAGGGATAGGGCCTGAGATTGGTGGGCGAGGTTACTAGTCAGGTGGGGCCAACCGTGGTGGCCGAGATGAAATGGGCCGAGTTTGTTTAGCGATTTGATTTGGAGTTTGCATCACCCATTGAGGTGCAACGGCTGGTATGGGAGTTCCACAATTTGCAGCAAACTACCGAGACTGTGGTGGAGATCACCGCCAAGTTTCAGGAGCGAGCCTTACGGATTCCACAATATGCTATCGACGTGGAGATTAGATAGACCCGGTATCATTCCATGCTGAGGGATGACATTCGGGAGTTTGTGAGCTTCACAAGGTGCAAAACCCTAAATGAGATGGTGGATAAGGCCCGTGAGCGGGAGATGGAGTGGGACTTCCGCACGAAGTGGAAGCTGGAGCAGGCCCAGGAAGCAGTAGCTCAAGCTAAAAAGCCGAAGACCTCGGATCCGTCTAGTCAGGGTCGAGGCCGGTGAGCCAAGTGTGGGAGGTCACATTGTAACATCCCAAATTTTGAGTCCAAAAATTTCTTTTAAAAATAATACTGATTCAAAGCGTTAAGTCATTAAAACATACAAAAAGGGTTTATGTGACAAATCATAGTTTCATTTCCAAAACACTTGTTTAATTATCAGAGTAAACATCCCAGGCTAACTTGTCATGGTGTGTGCACTGCAACCCTCCCGAGCTCCTATTCTGAAAACTAAATACCTGAAACCAAAACTGAAAACCAAAAGCACGAAGCTTAGTGAGTTCCCCAACCTATCGTATACCATACACATCTACTGATCTATACATACCATACATAACACTGAGCGCATAACCACATACTGGTCTCCCGCCCGCTACATTGGGCCTCGCCCGCTATCGGACCCCGTCCGCCATCAGGCCCCACCTGGCTTTGAGGCCGCTCGGCGTACAGATCTGTTTTCCTTAGGCCCGCCTGTCTCCGGGCCCCGCCCGCTAACATATACTAGCATACAATCATATCACAACACATAACTAACATACTCTACTAGATTACTGTACTAAGGCCTCGCCTATCTTGGGCCTTTCCCCTTCCCTGCTACTGTTGAATCATGAAACCCCGTCCACACTCCTACTGATAGTGAGCTACGGACCCAGCCCACACTCACTCTTTTCCTTACTTGGGCCTCACCCCTGCTCTACTGCTAATGAGGTATGGAACACTGTCCACACTGTGCCATTGGTGAGATACATGACCTCGCCCACACTCACCTCCCTACCAGGCACATACATGTATCACACAGACAATAAGTATAACTATCATAAAAACCATTCCTTGGGCACCCACCCGCTAACATTGGACCTTCGTCCCGAATTTCATACTAGTGTACTGTGCCTAGGGCTAACCCCCGGGTCTTCCTACTCATAACTACATGGGTTCGCATTGTGGCCGTAGACCCATTCACACAAAGGGAAATTCACCTGCACTGCAGAACTTTGTTGATAACCCTCTGGCTGCTATTCGACAACTCTCCGAACCGCTGCTCCACTAGCTCCCCGAGCTACTAATATCATTATAACACTTAGCTCCAAACTGAAATCTAGAAGTCAAACTAAGTCAACTATGGTCAAAGTCAAAGTCCTGGTCAAATTCAACTTTCCAGTTGACTCGACTCGCCGAGTCAACTCATAGACTTGCCGAGTTCTTAAACTCAGAAACTCTCAAAATACGAATCAACTCGCCGAGTCACGTCAAGACTCGTCGAGTTCAATGATCTTTGAGTCCCATCCTGTCCAACTCACTGAGTCACCACTCAACTCACTGATTTGCGTCTTAACCATAAAAGGTTGGGGTTCTTGACCACACTCGCCGAGTCCAAGGCAATCTTCAACAGACTCGTTGAGTTGTTCTTCAACTCGCCGAGTCCATGCTCATGTTCATACCACTCGCCGAGTACACCCATGTGACTCGCCGAGTCTATTCAGCTCTCAATCCACACAGTCGCTTTTCCAGCCATGCAGGGGCTCCAACCCATAGATCCACTCTTCTAAAGTCTAACCCCCACGTAAAGTTGCAAACTTTACGTGAAACCAAGGAGCTAAAGGCCCAAAACACTCTAGGGCTAGGGTTTAAGACAAAGGAGCTTCACCACTAACTCATTAACTGCTGCTTTAAGACATTCTGGACCATCACAACCCTAGATCTGAAGTAGCAACCTCATATCTAAGCCCCAAACCCGAAATAAATCTCAATCTTATCAAAATAGCCCCAAAATCTCATTCAAGAATAGATCTAATTGCAATAAAGCCAAAGCAACAATTTATTACCTCAAGGATGACCTCCCACTAAAGAATAATCCAACTCTCTACAAAGCCCCTTGCTCCAAGCTTCTTGATCTTCAATATCTCTTCACAAAACCCCCTTATCTAAGCTCCAAATTGCTTCCAAGGACTCTCACTCACGATTTAGGGTTTCTGGATCTCAAAAGGGTGGTAAAGAGGCTGGGGAAGGGATGTAATGTTCTTTAAATAGGGCACAACCCCCGAGATTAGGATTTTTATCGTCCAGACCAGACTCCCCGAGTCCACAAGCCGATTCGCCGAGTCGGTCACTTATTCTATGCCCTGGATCCCGCTCCGACTCGTCGAGTTCCTCCCTGGACTCGACAAGTTGACTCTTGACCTAGAGCTTTTCCTTTCCTTTTCTTGGTCTTTCTGATTATGGGTGTTACAACTCTCCCCCACTTAAACTAGACTTCGTCGTCGAAGTCCGCTATGGCCAACTATCCTGCAATCCGCTCACATCACCCTTGCCTGATGAACATAACTCCGGTCGACCACTTCCATGGACCTTTTGCCCGGTTACCCAGAATAAAACTAGTCCTTGTAGCTATCAATCCTCAAGTGCACTCTAATCCTACCAATCCTGTGCACATAACTCACTCAACTGACAATCCTTCCAGTCCTCCCCGAGTACTTATGCTAAAATCCTAGGGGTTCACCCCCTTTTTCCTTGTGCACTTTCTGGCCTTCCCAAGGCAGCATTCAACCACGAACCACTTCCTCTACCACTGCGAAAGACATATCCTTCATGGTATCCTTCACTCCAGCCACTCTTAGTGTTGGTCACTACTGCCGATACCTACTGAACACTTCAGGCTACAATAACCTAGCACTGAGCACCCAGTCCAACATATGGATCAGATAATCCTTCGAGTAAAAGATTCATCCCTATAACGGTTAGACTCCAACAAGAGCTGCACAACAGGGTCAAACTCTTCCCTCTGAGATTATCCAACCTTACTCCGAGAGGCGTAGCACTCCTCGGTTAACTAGTTGTCTCGCACCATACTAAAGTTCTGCAGTTTCTCATTCGCCTTCCGAATGGACCGAGACCACCCTGCCACTCTTGGGCTACAAGTCTTGGGATCCTCGATCCCCTATCTTTACCCTAAGGTCCCTACTAGGTCCCACCTGTGTTGCTATAATCTCACGGACCTCGCCCATGGGTCTCGCCTGAGTATCTCCTAGAGCGGTCCTCCCCTCTAGTCTCACCTACCTAATTATTGTTGCAAGGGCCTCGCCCACGTGTCTCACCCAACCCATACTATTAAGAAATCCTGCTCCCAGGTCTCACCTATACTATTGCTAACATATGAGCCTCGCCCACGGGTCTCACCCAACTGCATACTCGAGTGGCCTCACCTAACAAGGGTTATGCAGGCCAACTCCATACTAAACCTCAATGACATAGCCTTTCCTGATCCCCATCGCTGACTAGGAGTTACAGGCCTCCGCCCACACTCCTCGAACTAAATTGCTAATGAACACTATAGCTTACCCGCAGTCTTACATCACTTTCCTCACGACTTGCTACTGGGGAATGCTGCGGCTACCCCACAGTCTTATATCCCGCCTAAACTCGCACCTGGCGAAGGCTCTGCGACCTGGTTTTCCCGAACCAGTCACCCGCTAGACATGAATACACAAACTGAAGGTTGGAAAGTTTCTCCAACTCCCAACTAACCTGATCCTCCATCCAAACAGCCACTTGAGCTGCTTCCTTCCTTACTAAGACTGCGAAACCACCCCAGTCTTGTACTTACTTCTATCCTTGGCCACACAATTGGCTCTCCCCCACTTCGACTTGACTAGATCCTCACAACTCACAGCTCAGAAGAATTTTCAATTCTTCCTACCATCCCCTGGTCACTTTGCTGAAAACCTGACTTAAACCAACTGGGGATCTAACCGATCCATGTCCAATCGACACCTTCCCGAACTAGCGAGGCACTACCAAGCCCCTCACAGGCATGCTACAGATAATGCATCCTAAGTAACCCACTATAAAGGAAACGACCTCCAACTATCATTCTAACATCCAAGGTATGCAGATGGCATATAAATCAATCACCAGCAGGCCACAAAATTTCGAAGTATCATTATCAATATCGATGCAGAACCATAACAATAAGACCATATCATAAGCTGATAGAGAAATGAAAGAAGATATGTACCTAACACATCGAGCTGCTCACACCTCATCTGAAACCATCTGATACGCCCTGCTCCTCGCTGCAGGCGTCTCTGCCCGACCCTGATGGCCGTCGGTGATCCTCATGGTTGCAGGGGCAGGTGCCATCATATGTCCTGGTGAATGCAAAATCGGACATTGGGCCTTCTTGTGGCCCCTCCGACTGCAATGGAAACATAACAGGTCTGATCCTTGAGTGGTGGTAGTAGTACAATCTCTGCTGAAATGACCAATCCGGCCGCACTTGAAGCAACCAGAATCACCACCGCTGCCACTCCTACACGCACCCTCGTGCTTCCTGTTGCACTTGCAACAGCGGCCCCGGTCCTGAGGACCTCTCGATCTAGAGTTTGATGTCTTGTTCCTCTTTCTCGATCCCATAGATATCTGAACCTCCTCTGGCTTCCTCTTTCCGAGGTGTTCCAGATCGATCTCCCTTTCCCTAGCCTGAGCAATCATATCCTCCAGCGTCTTGCAGCTGGACCGACTCACAAACTCTCTGATGTCGTCTCTTAACATATCGTGATATCGAGCCTTCTTCATCTCATCATCTGCAACATACTGTGGAACAAGAAGAGCCCTCTCCTTGAACTTGGTGGTGAACCCCGCCACCGTCTCGGTCATCTGCTGTAGATCCTGGAACTCCCGAGCTAACTGTTGCACCTCCAAAGTAGGATAAAAGCGATATCTTTGGGCCCCTCGATGATTTAGTGATGACAAACGTAAATGCTCGGCCGGGCTAGGGCTAATTTGATTTGTTTAGTTAGTCAGTCGTCATAAATTGAAAATCGAGAAATAGTAAAAAGAAAATGATTTGAAATCATGTCTTATACGATATCTAGAATGGAGGAATATATGATCCCTTATCTAAAGGACGCACGTATCTGATAGGATCAGAGTTGACAACGGCTTTGGAAAGCTACGATTGCAGATCAGGATCTGAAGTCATACGCATAATAGTTATTAGACTTATCCAAGTGGGAGACTGTTGGATTAGTGTCTAAGTCCATAACTATTTTGGTATGTACTTGACCCGATGGTGCATGGTCCTTTTGGGTTGCCTTTACCAAAGCAACTTGATAGGATGAATTATGGAGAGAAAGGATTAAATATGATTTATTAATATATTATGAGAATAATATATTAAAGGAGAAATCATATTGTTTAATTAATATTAGTCAAGAATTAATTGGTAATTGGTTTTGTGACTAAAAGAGATTAATTAAACTTAAGGGACTGGAATTATAATTATAAGATAATTGCAATTTGGGCTATGGATTGCCTTATATTAAGGAGTGGACGAATTCTATGGGGAAACCCATGAGAAATCGTCCAAGGCCTTAAGGAAAGGAATCCATGGGTTGCTTAGGGCTTAAGCATCCAAATTAGGGTTTCCTTGTTAGATAACCCTAATAGCCTCCTATATATAGACCCCTTATGACCCAAAAACGTGGCTAAGTATCCTTCTAGGGTTTCACACGTTTTAGGGCAACCTCCTTCCTCTCTCATCTTCATCCTCGTGCTCTTGGTGTTTGTGAACCATTAGAGGAGTGACATTTGTGACTCTAAGCTTTCTAAAGTCAATACAAGGAGGAATTGAGATTGTTATTGCTACATAACAATCAAGGTATGATCTAAACCCTTATTATATGTTATATTGATTATCATATGCTAGATCTAGGGTTTATAGTCTTGGATAACATGCATGTACAATAGTGAAACCTAGATCCAAGCATTAGGGTTTGTATGAGCACATAGGATGTTCTTATAGCCAAAACCCATCAGTGGTATCAAAGCCTAGATTGGTTTCTATTATATTGATGCCTTGTATGTTGGAAAAATTCGTTTTTTGTGGTTCTGCATGATGGACTCGGCGAGTCCCACTGTTGACTCGGCGAGTTGCCCCTACTCGGCGAGTCCATGGGGGTACTCGGCGAGTTCGAGCGTCAAATGGAGCTATTTTCGGGATTTCTTGTTGTTTATCTTTGAGATACTTGCCTTTATCATATTAGATCAATATAAATCTGATTTTATGATATATATATGACTATATTCTTGATCTAATTGAAGATATTTATCAATTAATAAAATACTTGTTTCCTTATGTGATAATTGAGTAATTATTTTGATTAAATTGGTAAATTGTTTTGCAAGAAATCATTAAATAAATCAAATATGGATAATTATGTGATTAAATGTTAATTAAAATTATTTGTCATTTGATCCTTGTGTTATGAAAAGTTTCATATTTTCCCCTTTAGGTTTTATAGTTTAAATTTGAACTCAAAAGTTTTGTTGTTTTGAAATTTAAATAGTTGAAACCCTAATGTTTTGAAAAAGGTTTCAAAACTTGCCCTCAAGTTTTGGAATTTAAATTTTGATTAATAGTTTAATTTTGATGTATATTTAAATTCTAAACCCTAATGTTTTGAAATGTTTCAAAACTTGTCCTCAAGTTTTGGAATTTAAAAGTTGATTAAAAGTTTAATTAGGATTGTTAAATTCTAAAACCTTAGTATTGTTTTGAAAAGTTCAAATCACACCCTTATGGTTTTATTAATTAATTAAAGTGTATAATTATTAAATTAGACCACCTAGTATTTTAAAAGTGTAAAATACACCCTATACTATATATATCATTAAAAGTCTAATATTATATATGTATGAGTAAAGTGTCAAGTCTTACTGTTAGTAGGCCTCATTCACGAAGCTGGTCTATAAAGGGTGTTTAAGGAAATTGCCTATAAAATGGTGATTGAATGGGTATCCACTCTTACCCACCGCACTCTTGACTAGTGGAGGGTCGTTAGCCGAACGGGTAGGATAGGACAAAAACCTTCCATTATAAGTATAATGAAGTACAAAAGTAACTAAATGCTTTCATAAAATTCCCAATCTTAGTTACTTTAGGCAAAAGTGAATTGATGCAATTCCATGAAATTACACTTTGTGCCCTTGCGAAGACGTTAGTGGAGCGTGTGTGGTTTACCGACACACTAAATGGTTCTAAGCAAAGGTAGCAAAGGGTGACTCAATGTTTGTCATAGTTCGGTGGAGCGTGTGTGGTTTACCGGCACATCGAATAGATGACTGTAACATGTGAGGGCACCATGTAAGTTTGCATGGTTATTCACACCCGCTTTGTGATCCTCGGCATCTCAGTCACAAACTAGAGGGGCATATCGAGATTTAAACATGCCATTGAAATGTCCAATGAATCTCAAAGGATCTAGGAGTTTTCATAGATTTAAAAACTTAATTTTTCTTTTTCGTTTTTAATGGTGGAAATTAGTGAATCGTCATTCACTTACCTTCAAATATTCTGCAACTAGATTACGGCATCCCTTTTCTAGGTTGTAGCATATTGTGTTGGGTCCTATCCTTAGTATCTCATTTGGGTGATTTACTAAGGACTCAATCAATCAACTAACTTGAATTCGTTTTCTCCCGTTTTGTAGATGTCAAAGTTCGACAACTATGGTCTTCCCAAATCTCGTGGAACAAGCTTTCCACATGAAGATGATATTCCACGATTTGATCGAGGAACAACAAATCATGCTTCACTTCCTCCACCTCCTCCAATTATTCTCCCTAACCCACAAGTTCAAAGGCTTGAAAAGTTCAAGATCACTCAAGCCCTTTTGGCAAGTAAACATAAAGAAGGAAAGCCGGTGTCTGCACACGTCCTAGGGATGAAGCCACACATTGATAGGTTAAGAATGTTGGGATCCGTTGTCTGTGAGGAAATGGCTGTTGATTGGGTTCTTCGGTCACTTCCTAACTCATATAGTGAGTTCGTAAGAGAGTACTATATGATAAACCGCGACGTGACCCTTATAGATCTCACCTATATGCTTATTGCTGCTGAATCAGCAATGGTTTGGCGCAATAGAAAAGCAAAGTTGATTGGTGAATCTGCCTTCAAGACCTCTATGGATATAGACAATGGCAATGAAAGACATGCTATGATCGAAAATTTTGATCATAAGAGAAGGCAATGTTTGAAGTAGTTCCATGTCATGTTCCAAAAGAGTCAATTTGCTTTTATTGCCAAGAGAAGGGGCATTTGAGACGAAGTTGCCCCATTTACCTGTAACAACGTAAAATTTCCAATTTAATTTTTCATTTTTAAACCACAAAATGTATATCATATCATAATCTCAAATCCAAAACAACAGTGTTTTCAAAACAAATCCCAAGATCTCTCTAATGTGAACTCCATCGGTGTGGGTGTGTGTACGAGTCAAGTCGTCGCCTTCCCACGGTCCTCGTTGGTACCTGACACATCAAACACCACAACTGTAAGCATAAATGCTTAGTGAGTTCCCCAAAATACCACATACCACAAATACGCCACTCGAGGCTAAACCCGACCCTCCGGTCAAGATGTCTCAGCGGGACCCTCCAATCCCGCAGCTCGTCGGACATTCCGGTCCAGTCATAGCTCATTGGGCCCTCTGGCCCGTTCTGAATCGTTGGACCCTCCGGTCCGGTCTATATAATCATACAACATACAAATAACACATAGCATGTAATCTCTAATATAACACATAATCTCATACATAGCACATGAGACCTCTGGTCAACTTAGAATACTACTCAAGGTAACGTATACTGAGAAGACTCACCTCCCGTAACTCGGTAATTCGGAAAACCTCGAACTCGGTGAATAGGACCTAGCCTCCGCCTAATCATATGAAATATACACTCGTCATCAACATAATTTCCCAAGGCTAGACCAAACTCTCTAAACACTCTTAGGAAGTGTAAAAGACCATTTCACCCCATTGCTTGGCTCAAATACACTAGAGTTGACCAAACCCTAAAAGTCAACAAAAGTCAACCCTCTCCGGGTTACGCTGCGCGTACCAACATGTACGCTGGGCGTACCCGGAGCTTCCACGGAATCGGGGTACGCGATACTCTACGCCGCGCGTACTAGGATTACGCCCAGCGTAACACCCAGTTCCCTTATCCCATTCATTCATACCTTAATCTGTTAAGACTTTCGTCCAAACTCTAGATCCGACTCCTTTTATACCACTTAACCCATAAAGTCGAGACCTTTATGCCTTTGCATGGCTGTAGAGGTCACTTTGTGCTCAAAACACCATTTCTCTTTCCATAATGGGACTATAACTCATGCATGACACTAGATCCACGACCAAGACTGAATTTTTATGAACCCTTAAAATCAAACACACTAGAAGAGGCCAGATTCATGCTCATGGAGACTATTTGCACACAAAGTCTCAAACTTTGGACCCAAAAACCCTAAAATGGTCCCAAAGAGCAAAACTTGAGAAGAATAAGGACAGCTCAGAGCTTTTTACCTTAAAAGAGATCTCCAACCACTATAGAGCACGGATCTACACTTGTTCTTCCACTTCTAGCACCAACAATGGCTCCTCCTTCCCTTCTTCACCTTGAAAAGTTAGCTCCAAGCTCAAAACATACACACACAGGCTAATGCACGGATCTCAGCTCTCAAGGGACTCACTCAAGGAATATGGTGGCTAGGGCAAAGGGCCACATGTTCCTTTTATAGTGCGCAAGCCAGAAATTAGAGTTTGCATCTGGGCTCACTACGCCCAGCGTACTCGGTCAAGTCTGCATCCAAATTAAGCGCGTGAGTACGCGCGGCGTACACCCCAGTACGCCCAGCGTACTCACCAATTCAACATACAACTCAAGGGACTAATCTTGCCAACTTCCAAAATAGAGGGGCCATAAAGCTTACCTGGATTTTGGGCTGTTACAATTCTCCCCCACTAGAACCAGACTTCGCCCTCGAAGTCTCATGCTGCGAACAACTCCGGATGCTGCTCCCGCATCTCCGACTCCAGCTCCCAGGTCAGCTCGGACCCCTTCTGATGTTGCTACTGGACCTGAACCAGGGGCACTTCCTTGTTCCTCAGAACCTTGATCCTCCGATCCAAAATCGTAATCGGCTTCTCGGCATAATTTAGACTTGTGTCCACCTGGATGTCCTCCAACGGCGCCACTGCCGACTCATCGGCAATACACTTCCTCAGCTACGACATGTGGAAGGTATCATGAATTTGGTCCAATTCTGCAGGTAGCTCTAGGCGATATGCTACCTTGCCCACCCTCGCGATCACCCTAAACGGCCCAATATACCGGGGCCCCAGCTTGCCCCTCTTCCTGAATCGGATCACTCCTTTCCAAGGAGATACCTTCAGGAGTACGAAATCACCGACCTGGAACTCGAGCTCAGATCGTCGCCTATCTGCATAACTCTTCTGACGACTCCGAGCGGTCAACAACCTCTGTCTGACCTACTGGATCTGCTCTGTCGTCTGAAGCACTATCTCTGTACTACCCATTACGCGTTGCCCCACCTCGCCCTAGCAAATAGGGGTACGACACCTCCTCCCATACAACAGCTCAAAGGGTGGCATACCGATGCTCGAATTATGGCTGTTGTTGTAGGAAAACTCCGCCAAGGTCAAATATGTGTCCCAGCTCCCGCCGAAATCCAACACACATGCTCGGAGCATGTCCTCGAGCGTCTGGATCGTCCGCTCACTTTGCCCGTCAGTCTGTGGGTGGTATGCGGTACTAAAATGCAGCCTCGTACCCAACTCCTCGTGAAATTTCTTCCAGAATCTGGAAGTGAAACGCACATCTCGGTCTGACACGATCGAGATGGGTACTCCATGCCGTGATACCACCTCCCTCACGTATAGCTCTACCAATCTTTCCGCAGAAGAACTCTCACTAATAGCGTGAAAGTGGGCGCTCTTCGTCAATCGGTCCGCTATCACCCAAATCGCGTCGACACCCCTTGCCGTTTTCGGCAATTTGGTGATGAAATCCATGGATATCTGCTCCCACTTCCACTCCGGAATCTCAAGTGGCTGCAACTTACCATGCAATTTCTGGTGCTCGGTCTTAACCCTACGACAGGTTAGGCATATCTCAACGAACCTCGCCACATCCCTCTTCATACAGGGCCACCAATACTCCTTCTTCAGATCCAGATACATCTTAGTGGCCCCGGGATGGATCGAAAACTTCGATTTGTGCGCCTCCTCCATCAAGATAGTACGCGTCCCGCCCACAAACGGTACCCAAATCCGACCCTGAAAGGTCATAAGCCCTCGTCTATCGGTAACAAACCCTGACACCTACCCGATAACTCGCTCTGTCTTACGGTTCTCCGGTCTCACTGCCTCGGCCTAGGCCCCTCTGATGGTATCCAATACCGGAGTCATCACCGTCAACCTCATACAAATATCTCGCATCGGGGCACCCTCTGCCCTACGACTCAGGGCGTCGGCTACCATATTAGCCTTGCCCGGGTGGTACAGGATCTCGCAATCATAATCCTTTACCACATCCAGCCATCTCCTCTGCCGCATGTTCAGATTGGTTTGATCCATCAAATACTTCAAGCTCTTGTGGTCCGTGTATATCATACACCGAACCCCATAAAGATAGTGATGCCAAATCTTGAGGGCGAATACCAAAGCCACCAACTCCAGATCGTGGGTGGGATATCTCGTCTCATGAGGCTTCAAATGCCTCGATGCATACGCGATCACATGCCTTCTCTGCATCAACACCGCTCCCAACCCCGATATCGATGCATCACAGTACACCACGAAATCCTCCATCCCTTCCGGTAGTGCGAGCACGGGAGCTTCGCACAATCTCTGGCGAAGGGTCTCAAACGAGGTCTGCTGCTCTGGACGCCATGAGAAAGTAACACCCTTCCGGGTCAACTTGGTAAGTGGCATGGCGATCTTGGAGAAATCTCTGATAAATCTCCGATAGTAGCCTCCCAGCCCTAAGAAGCTCCTGATCTCTGTAGGTGACCTCGGCACCTCCCAACTCATCACAGCCTCGATCTTGGCTGGGTCAACCAATATCCCATTCTGGTTAACGAGATGCCCTAAGAACTGGACCTCCCGTAACCAAAAATCACACTTGGAGAATTTGGCGAAAAGCCTCTCCGATCTCAAAACTCCGAGGAGCTCCCTCAAATGTTCTTCATGCTGCTCTCTGGTCCTCGAATACACCAGGATGTCATCAATGAATACAATTACCGAACGATCCAACATCGGCCTACACACCCTATTCATGAGATCCATGAACGCCGCTGGTGCATTGGTGAGCCCGAATGGCATCACCACGAACTCGTAATGCCCGTAACGAGTCCTGAACGCCGTCTTCTGGATATCCTCATCCCGAACTCTCATCTGTTGATATCCCGACCTCAAGTCTATCTTGGAGAACCAAGACGCCCCCTGTAACTGATCGAATAGATTGTCGATCCTTGGTAACGGATAACGGTTCTTGACCGTCAACTTGTTCAAGTCCCGGTAATCAATGCACATCCGGTGTGAATCATCCTTTTTCTTGACAAAAAGGATCGGCGCTCCCCAGGGAGAGCTACTGGGACGGATGAACCCTTTCCCCAATAGCTCTTGCAGCTGTGAGGATAACTCCTGTATCTCTGGCAGTGCTAGCCGATATGGCGCCTTAGCGATAGGCGCAGCCCCGGGAATCAAATCGATACGAAACTCCACCTGCCTCTCGGGAGGCACACCCAGCAACTCCTTGGGGAACACGTCCGGGAACTCACGCACTATCGACACATAATCCACTGAACTTGGCCTCCCAACGGCCTCTCGTACATCCGTCACATAGGCTACGAACCCCTTGCAGCCCTGCTGCAAACTCCACCTCGCTCTGGCAGCCAAACAGAATATTGAACCACCACGAGTCCCCTCGCCATAAACTGTCAGCACTCCCCCATTAGGATCTCGGATCGTCACCAATTGACGCTCGCAATCTATGACAGCCCTGCAACGGCTCAACCAATCCATGCCTACTATAACACAAACATCCCTCATAGCAATCGGAATCAAATCAATCGGAAACTCCACCTCAAAGATCTCCAACATGCATCCACGTATCACCTCGGTAGCACATACCTCACGCTCATCTGCTATGGAAACCCGCAGAGGTCGACTCAACGCCTCTCTCGGTATACTAATATGTCGACTAAAAGTCACAGATATGAAAGACCGACTCGCACCCGAGTCGAACAACACTAATGCAGGTACAGAACTCACAAGAAAAGTACCTACGCATAACATATAGCAATTACAATAGCATAAACTCAGCATAAATAGATAAAGATTACATACCCGCCACGACGTCAGGCGCTGCACGGACCTCCTCCGCAGTCAACTGGAAGGCTCTCCCCCTAGCATTAGGTGCTTCGGCCTTCACTGGCCGGGTCTCAGTAGCTCGAACCGCAGGTGCAGATCCGTGTGCTGACCTCTGAAGATGGGGGCACTCGGCCTTCCGATGGCCGGTCTGGTTGCAATGAAAGCAAACTCAGAACCCCTTAGGACAATCCCTCTCGAAATGTCCTTCCTTCCCACACTTGTAGCATACCCCAGTCTTGCATGACCCATCATGGCTCTTTCCGCACTTCTCACAAGTGCGGCCCCTCGAACTACCCGTCCTCGAATCAGCGGGCTTTGCTCGCTTGGCGGTCGGTTGCGCCTGCGCCGGTCGCCGATCACCCCTCTGAGGCTCGGTCTCCTCCCTCGCCTGTGTCTCAAGCTCAATCTCCCTCTTCCGGGCATTTGCCTGGAGCTCGGCAAATGTCTGGTAAGTCGAGTTCGCCACGAACTCACGGATGTCCCTCCTCAGTATACTCAGATAACAGCTCATGCGAGCCTGCTCAGTGGACACCAGTTCCGGGCAAAACAGCGCCTGCTCATGAAACATCCTCGTAATCACTGTCACCGACTCAGTCCCTTGCTTGAGGGTCAGAAACTCCTGAGCTAAACGTTCCCTCTCCACCTGGGGAACATACTCGTCACGAAACATCGTAGTAAACCTCTCCCAGGTCACTGCAGTCAGCTCAGCTATCGAATAGCTTGCGGTTACAAACTTCCACCAGTCCTTCGCCCCCAAGCGAAGCTGGTTGAGTGCGAACCGCACCCTCAAGTGCTCCGGACACGAGCATGTATAGAAACACCCCTCTATGTCTGAGATCCACCTCATAGCGGCAATCAGATCCTGTGTACCATCGAACTTTGGTGGTTTCGTGTTGCTGAACTCTCGGTACAACAACGAATCACCACCTTGGGGTCTCGCAGCAGCAACAGCTGTTGTGGCTGCAGCATCAGCAGCATCAGTCAAGGCAGCGTAACGCTCGTCAAACGTCTCGATCAGTGTGGTCTTAATAGACCCAAACATCTCCGGAATCTCGGCTCTGATGGCAGCAGCCACCTCCTCATGGATGATCCGACGGATCTCCTCATCACTCACCCCACTACTCCTGGCGGTATGGCGTGTCCCGACCATGATGAACCTCTGAAATACAACATAAGAATTATCAGGGACACTCTCGAGTATACTCACACTCGATAACTCAATCATCCTCACTTCTGGTACCCCAAGGATTCTTACTTGGACTGTGCACCAATCCGGTGTCTTCAATAGTACGGGCCCAATACTATCGTCCACATCGAATCAATATACAACCCAAGTCCTCCTCCTAGGATCCCAAGTCGTAAATACTTTACTCTCGCTATGCACTGGCTACCCTCAGTAGACCTCTCATGACCTCCTCACTGCTACCTACTCACTCTCAAAGTATCTCATAGCAGCAGTAATCTCCAAGGCTAAGGCATCACAAATCAGGTCACTCTAGTCCTCATAGGAGTACCTAGCCTCTCTAACATGCATAACATTATATCTCATAACTCAAAACATATAATGTAAGGGTATTTTGGGGATTCACCGTTCGAGCGCTGGCTGACCGTACACACCATCCACTCTGCTTGTTTCCAAAACTTCATTTTCTTTTTAGGAAATTTGTAGTTTTGGTTGTAAAATTTCTCAAATCCTCGGTTTCAGTTCAAATACGCCCGAAGGTGCATCCGAATCCCTCAAACCAAGGCTCTGATACCAACTTGTAACAACGTAAAATTACCAATTTAATTTTTCATTTTTAAACCACAAAATGTATATCATATCATAATCTCAAATCCAAAACAACAGTGTTTTCAAAACAAATCCCAAGATCTCTCTAATGTGAACTCCATCGGTGTGGGTGTGTGTATGAGTCAAGTCGTCGCCTTCCCACGGTCCTCGCTGGTACCTGAGACATCAAACACAACAACTGTAAGCATAAATGCTTAGTGAGTTCCCCAAAATACCACATACCACAAATACGCCACTCAAGGCTAAACCCGACCCTCCGGTCAAGATGTCTCAGCGGGACCCTCCAGTCTCGCAGCTCGTCGGACCCTCCGGTCCAGTCATAGCTCATTGGTCCCTCTGGCCCGGTCTGAATCGTTGGACCCTCCAGTCCGGTCTATATAATCATACAACATACAAATAACACATAGCATGTAATCTCTAATATAACACATAATCTCATACATCGCACATGAGACCTCTGGTCAACTTAGAATACTACTCAAGGTAACGTATACTGAGAAGACTCACCTCCCGTAACTCGGTAATTCGGAAAACCTCGAACTCGGTGAATAGGACCTAGCCTCCGCCTAATCATATGAAATATACACTCGTCATCAACATAATTTCCCAAGGCTAGACCAAACTCTCTAAACACTCTTAGGAAGTGTAAAAGACCATTTCACCCCCTTGCTTGGCTCAAATACACTAGAGTTGACCAAACTCTAAAAGTCAACAAAAGTCAACCCTCTCCGGGTTACGCTGCGCGTACCAACATGTACGCTGGGCGTACCCGGAGCTTCCACGGAATCGGGGTACGCGATACTCTACGCCGCGCGTACTAGGATTACGCCCAGTGTAACACCCAGTTCCCTTATCCCATTCATTCATACCTTAATCTGTTAAGACTTTCGTCCAAACTCTAGATCCGACTCCTTTTATACCACTTAACCCATAAAGTCGAGACCTTTATGCCTTTGCATGGCTGTAGAGGTCACTTTGTGCTCAAAACACCATTTCTCTTTCCATAATGGGACTATAACTCATGCATGACACTAGATCCACGACCAAGACTGAATTTTTATGAACCCTTAAAATCAAACACACTAGAAGAGGCCAGATTCATGCTCATGGAGACTATTTGCACACAAAGTCTCAAACTTTGGACCCAAAAACCCTAAAATGGTCCCAAAGAGCAAAACTTAAGAAGAACAAGGAAAGCTCAGAGCTTTTTACCTCAAAAGAGATCTCCAACCACTGTAGAGCACGGATCTACACTTGTTCTTCCACTTCTAGCACCAACAATGGCTCCTCCTTCCCTTCTCCACCTTGAAATGTTAGCTCCAAGCTCAAAACATACACACACAGGCTAAGGCACGGATCTCAGCTCTCAAGGGACTCACTCAAGGAATATGGTGGCTAGGGCAAAGGGCCACATGTTCCTTTTATAGTGCACAAGCCAGAAATTAGGGTTTGCATATGGGCTCACTACGCCCAGTGTACCCCTGAGTACGCCCAGCGTACTCGGTCAAGTCTGCGTCCAAATTAAGCGCGTGAGTACGCGCGGCGTACACCCCAGTACGCTCAGCGTACTCACCAACTCAACATACAACTCAAGGGACTAATCTTGCCAACTTCCAAAATAGAAGGGCCATAAAGCTTACCTGGATTTTGGGCCGTTACATTACCTAAGAGATCTAAGAGATGGGAGAGTCAAAACGTATGGCTCTGCTTTAGGTAAAATCCAATGACTAACCCTTTTAAGCTTCTATTCTAGATTCTTAATACATAATGTGATAAGATTACAATTGATGTTTTGTAGGATCAAAGAAAAGAAAGGAAGCTTAAGGGAAGAAGTGAGCAGAATCTAACCGTGAAGAAATGGATTTCGATCGCGTTACTTGAAGATTAGATCCTTGAGCTACTACTTAGAGTTAGAATTAGATTGCTAAGAAATATGTATTAGCATAGTTTTTCAATGAATTGAATTGTAAGGACAAATTTTTCCGCAATAAAATGAATTTTGACTTTATATTATTTATTTATCCTTGCAATGGCGTGTATGAAAAATTGATGTTTGAATGTTTCTATTATTAGCAATAATGGATTTGATTCTTAATTATGGAAATGTTGAAAATTTACCAAATAAGGAGAGTTTCTCATCGCCCAAGTTTCAATTGGACAGAAACTTGGAATCATGCAACTTAGTTGCACGATGAATGAGAAGTTTCATATTTGGAAATTAGACTAATTCATTGACAAAGTGTCAAGTGAAGGACTAGGAGATCGAGTACACAAAGTTGCGTGTTGATCAAGTCCACCATAAGAGTAACAAAGATATTCTTCATGATTTACTAAAGGTTTAGTAAATATGATTATACTTATAAGATTAAGTGTAATTCTGAATTGATTGAAAAAGTTTAAATCAATAGCAGAACGAATAAGAAGAATCAAGTAGGCAGAAAGATAAAAGTTTCTCCATTCTAAGAAGAAGGGAGAGTACCTTTTATACTTTATGATAAGTCTTAATGATTAAGAACCATATCTCAATTGATCCTCTAAGTGAGTCTTAGTACAATTGTATGTCTAAGAAGAGGAATCAAGAATTGAAGAAATGGTTAAAATCAAGAAGTCAATCATACTTCGTTCCAAAACAAGTCTTAGAGTTAATATTGTGACATTGAGTGATAAGTATTAGGAAGGTTTATAACATTCATCAAATGTGGAAAGTTGTGATGTCTTGAATAAGACAAAGACCAACTAGGACCAATTTATGAAGTGTTTCGATAAAAACTACACTAACTCTTGAATATTTGTTTGTCAAGAAATGGTTATTGACAAGAGAATCTTATATGTCAAGGAGTCAGTGGGAGTCTTAATGGTCTTGAAAGGTTTCAAGAACAAATCAAATAAACCTTCTCGATCATCACTAGCACACGAGTTGAGGTTTACAACCTATCGTGTTGACATTATTTTGTTTCTGTGCTGTTCCAATTGAGTTAATTATGCAAGTGAGTCCTATGAGTTCTCATTTGAATGCATATAAGGCAAGGACCTTGATCAATGAAAGGTACATTAATAGGAAAAGGTGAGTTGCTTAACTACTTGGAAGACATGGTGGGCAGCTGTGCTACCATAAAGCAAGAAATCAAGACTAAGAAAGTTCGGTCCATATGAGTTTGAATTTTTCGTGAACTTTGGTTTTGACAAATTCACATGGATAGGAACACATACACCATTAAAATCTAACTGTCATAAGATTCCCTCCTTCATGAAAATGACTGTGAGGAAATGCTTTCACAAAGAAGAGATTTTAAAAGGATAGTGATTGTGAAAATTATATTCTCGAATTTGATTATGGTTACGGTATCCCTTCCATGATTCGAATTGTGAAACTTGGCAATTAGTCTTAATTGTTTAGACACACATATGAGCTATCTAAGGCAATGGTGTATAAGTTTAAGAAGCCTTGATAAAAGATTATCAAAGCATTAAGTATTAGAAACATGAACTTAAGAAATTCAATTGGTGTTGTGTTTCCAGAAGTTAAGTTGTTTCTGAATACATGTCAAAGCTAGTGGGAGCATAAGTGTCATGTTATAATAATCATCATGATAGTGGGAGCATAAATGTTATGATTGTATGATTATTAAGGAAAGTATTGCAAGTTAGCAATATTAATTATAGAAAACAAGAGTCATACTTTGCAAAGTTGTAAGAGTTGAAAAGTTGTTTTGCTATAATTAAGGGAGAGAATATTATGCTTCATTTCAAATCTAAAGGCTTAGGTTGTGGAATGTTAATAAATTTAGTCAAAGGTACATAGTGTGTTATCAAATTTCAATTATGATTACGACATTCCTCTTCACAATTCAAATTTTGAGAACATAGCAAATAGAATATTATGGCAGAAGATTGATGAAGTATCAAATCCTTATGTAAGACATTATGCATCGTGTCACATACGCTTCGGGTATATGATCGATTGCAAATGCTGTAATATTTGACTATTCTAAATTTTTCCAAATGTCTAGCGCATTTAGAAGGAAAAAGGACAAGAATCGGTTTTGACTAAGATAATTAAACAACTATCAAAGGACAATCCAAAGTTCGCCGAGGATTGGTCGCTTGTGAGTAGTTGGAAGTATAGTATTGGAAAATATGGAAATGTTTCCATATTGGATGGACCATATCAACATTATTATGAATAGATAAGATTCTATTAAGAATGAGTTGTCATATGATAAATATGGAAACATGTCCATATTGGGAATTGAATACTGTAAAGTCTATGTCTAGATTAGAAACTTTTATGCAAAAGGATGTTCAAAGGAATGTACTTTGAGTGAGAGTCATCATATCTTAGGACTTTGTAATATCATTGGCAATAGTCTTTGTGACTTTATTGCAGTAACATTACGAAAGGATCATTGCATTTAATGTTAGAATCTAACATATTCCATAAGTGGCAAGAATTCGATATTCTTTCACTTATGAAAAAGGATTAGGAGTTGTGAAATGAGAATGATTGGAAATGTGTTCAGTTTGATCTATTCACAAAGTAAGAACCATAGGTAAACATTGTGTGCATGCTAAGAGCATGGGACAAGTGTTGTAATTCAAGTAAGAAGTTGATTACCCGAAACGACAAATAATGAGTAATCGATATGGTGATAAATAAAAGGTGTTTTATTTATGCTCAAAGGTTTGAGGCTATATGGGATTAGTATTATTCTTGTGTTTCACTTTGCATGTTTTGACTTCCTGAATAATTTAATTGGCTAAGAACTGTCAAATTATTCGAATAGGCCACAGTCGTTCATATATTGGAAGTAGATATGAATAAAGACTGTCGTGAATTGGTGTGTGGATTGTCTAAAGAGTATTAGACATAAGCAAACGTTTGTTGCAACGTTCATGAGTGCTTATGAATATGATTTGAGCATTGGATTAAACCCACGCTCACTTGGATCACTCCATGAATTGTATCACAAGTGATTGGTGAAACGATAACATCTTATATTCTTGAAACCGAGATGTGTGAGTTGTATCTTGCAAATCGGTTGCACATTGATAATATGAAAACGCACTAGTAACTTGGTGTTATAAAACATATTATTGTGTGTAATTCGGTGAGTGAGTGCAAGCAAGCATTGTATCAAAGTTTATCCATTCCTTTTATCCAAAGTAGGATAAAAGCGATATCTTTGGGCCCCTCGATGATTTAGTGATGATAAACATAAATGCTCAGTCGGGCTAGGGCTAATTTGATTTGTTCAGTTACTCAGTCGTCATAAATTGAAAATCGTGAAATAGTACAAAGAAAATGATTTGAAATCATGTCTTATACGATATCTAGAATGGAGGAATATATGATTCCTTATCTAAAGGACGCGCGTATCTGATAGGATCAGAGTTGACAGCGGCTTTGGAAAGCTACGATTGCAGGTCAGGATCTGAAGTCATACGCATAATAGTTATTAGACTTATCCAAGTGGGAGACTGTTGGATTAGTGTCTAAGTCCATAACTATTTTGGTATGTACTTGACCCGATGGTGCATGGTCCTTTTGGGTTGCCTTCACCAAAGCAACTTGATAGGATGAATTATGGAGAGAAAGGATTAAATATGATTTATTAATATATTATGAGAATAATATATTAAAGGAGAAATCATATTGTTTAATTAATATTAGTCAAGAATTAATTGGTAATTAGTTTTGTGACTAAAAGAGATTAATTAAACTTAAGGGATTGGAATTATAATTATAAGATAATTGCAATTTGGGCTATGGATTGCCTTATATTAAGGAGTGGACGAATTCTATGGGGAAACCCATGAGAAATCGTCCAAGGCCTTAAGGAAAGGAATCCATGGGTTGCTTAGGGCTTAAGCATCCAAATTAGGGTTTCCTTGTTAGATAACCCTAATAGCCTCCTATATATAGATCCCTTATGACCCAAAAACGTGGCTAAGTATCCTTCTAGGGTTCCACACGTTTTAGGGTAGCCTCCTTCCTCTCTCCTCTTCATCCTCTTGCTCTTGGTGTTTGTGAACCATTAGAGGAGTGACATTTGTGACTCTAAGCTTTCTGAAGTCAATACAAGGAGGAATTGAGATTTTTATTGCTACATAACAATCAAGGTATGATCTAAACCCTTATTATATGTTATATTGATTATCATATGCTAGATCTAGGGTTTATAGTCTTGGATAACATGCATGTACAATAGTGAAACCTAGATCCAAGCATTAGGGTTTGTATGAGCACATAGGATGTTCTTATAGCCAAAACCCATCAGTGGTATCAAAGCCTAGATTGGTTTCTATTATATTGATGCCTTGTATGTTGGAAAAATTCGTTTTTTGTGGTTCTGCATGATGGACTCGGCGAGTCCCACTGTTGACTCGGCGAGTTGCCCCTACTCGGCGAGTCCATGGGGGTACTCGGCGAGTTCGAGCTTCAAATGGAGCTATTTTCGGGATTTCTTGTTGTTTATCTTTGAGATACTTGCCTTTATCATATTAGATCAATATAAATCTGATTTTATGATATATATATGACTATATTCTTGATCTAATTGAAGATATTTATCAATTAATAAAATACTTGTTTCCTTATGTGATAATTGAGTAATTATTTTGATTAAATTGGTAAATTGTTTTGCAAGAAATCATTAAATAAATCAAATATGGATAATTATGTGATTAAATGTTAATTAAAATTATTTGTCATTTGATCCTTGTGCTATGAAAAGTTTCATATTTTCCCCTTTAGGTTTTATAGTTTAAATTTGAACTCAAAAGTTTTGTTGTTTTGAAATTTAAATAGTTGAAACTCTAATGTTTTGAAAAAGGTTTCAAAACTTGCCCTCAAGTTTTGGAATTTAAATTTTGATTAATAGTTTAATTTTGATGTATATTTAAATTCTAAACCCTAATGTTTTGAAATGTTTCAAAACTTGTCCTCAAGTTTTGGAATTTAAAAGTTGATTAAAAGTTTAATTAGGATTGTTAAATTCTAAAACCTTAGTATTGTTTTGAAAAGTTCAAATCACACCCTTATGGTTTTATTAATTAATTAAAGTGTATAATTATTAAATTAGACCACCTAGTATTTTAAAAGTGTAAAATACACCCTATACTATATATATCATTAAAAGTCTAATATTATATATGTATGAGTAAAGTGTCAAGTCTTACTATTAGTAGGCCTCATTCACGAAGCTGGTCTATAAAGGGTGTTTAAGGAAATTGCCTATAAAATGGTGATTGAATGGGTATCCACTCTTACCCACCGCACTCTTGACTAGTGGAGGGTCGTTAGCCGAACGGGTAGGATAGGACAAAAACCTTCCATTATAAGTATAATGAAGTACAAAAGTAACTAAATGCTTTCATAAAATTCCCAATCTTAGTTACTTTAGGCAAAAGTGAATTGATGCAATTCCATGAAATTACACTTTGTGCCCTTGCGAAGACGTTAGTGGAGCGTGTGTGGTTTACCGGCACACTAAATGGTTCTAAGCAAAGGTAGCAAAGGGTGACTCAATGTTTGTCATAGTTCGGTGGAGCGTGTGTGGTTTACCGGCACATCGAATAGATGACTGTAACATGTGAGGGCACCATGTAAGTTTGCATGGTTATTCACACCCGCTTTGTGATCCTCGGCATCCCAGTCACAAACTAGAGGGGCATATCGAGATTTAAACATGCCATTGAAATGTCCAATGAATCTCAAAGGATCTAGGAGTTTTCATAGATTTAAAAACTTAATTTTTCTTTTTCGTTTTTAATGGTGGAAATTAGTGAATCGTCATTCACTTACCTTCAAATATTCTGCAACTAGATTACGGCATCCCTTTTCTAGGTTGTAGCATATTGTGTTGGGTCCTATCCTTAGTATCTCATTTGGGTGATTTACTAAGGACTCAATCAATCAACTAACTTGAATTCGTTTTCTCCCGTTTTGTAGATGTCAAAGTTCGACAACTATGGTCTTCCCAAATCTCGTGGAACAAGCTTTCCACATGAAGATGATATTCCACGATTTGATCGAGGAACAACAAATCATGCTTCACTTCCTCCACCTCCTCCAATTATTCTCCTTAACCCACAAGTTCAAAGGCTTGAAAAGTTCAAGATCACTCAAGCCCTTTTGGCAAGTAAACATAAAGAAGGAAAGCCGGTGTCTGCACACGTCCTAGGGATGAAGCCACACATTGATAGGTTAAGAATGTTGGGATCCGTTGTCTGTGAGGAAATGGCTGTTGATTGGGTTCTTCAGTCACTTCCTAACTCATATAGTGAGTTCGTAAGAGAGTACTATATGATAAACCGCGACGTGACCCTTATAGATCTCACCTATATGCTTATTGCTGCTGAATCAGCAATGGTTTGGCGCAATAGAAAAGCAAAGTTGATTGGTGAATCTGCCTTCAAGACCTCTATGGATATAGACAATGGCAACGAAAGACATGCTATGATCGAAAATTTTGATCATAAGAGAAGGCAATGTTTGAAGTAGTTCCATGTCATGTTCCAAAAGAGTCAATTTGCTTTTATTGCCAAGAGAAGGGGCATTTGAGACGAAGTTGCCCCATTTACCTGTAACAACGTAAAATTTCCAATTTAATTTTTCATTTTTAAACCACAAAATGTATATCATATCATAATCTCAAATCCAAAACAACAGTGTTTTCAAAACAAATCCCAAGATCTCTCTAATGTGAACTCCATCGGTGTGGGTGTGTGTACGAGTCAAGTCGTCGCCTTCCCACGGTCCTCGTTGGTACCTGACACATCAAACACCACAACTGTAAGCATAAATGCTTAGTGAGTTCCCCAAAATACCACATACCACAAATACGCCACTCGAGGCTAAACCCGACCCTCCGGTCAAGATGTCTCAGCGGGACCCTCCAATCCCGCAGCTCGTCGGACATTCCGGTCCAGTCATAGCTCATTGGGCCCTCTGGCCCGTTCTGAATCGTTGGACCCTCCGGTCCGGTCTATATAATCATACAACATACAAATAACACATAGCATGTAATCTCTAATATAACACATAATCTCATACATAGCACATGAGACCTCTGGTCAACTTAGAATACTACTCAAGGTAACGTATACTGAGAAGACTCACCTCCCGTAACTCGGTAATTCGGAAAACCTCGAACTCGGTGAATAGGACCTAGCCTCCGCCTAATCATATGAAATATACACTCGTCATCAACATAATTTCCCAAGGCTAGACCAAACTCTCTAAACACTCTTAGGAAGTGTAAAAGACCATTTCACCCCCTTGCTTGGCTCAAATACACTAGAGTTGACCAAACCCTAAAAGTCAACAAAAGTCAACCCTCTCCGGGTTACGCTGCGCGTACCAACATGTACGCTGGGCGTACCCGGAGCTTCCACGGAATCGGGGTACGCGATACTCTACGCCGCGCGTACTAGGATTACGCCCAGCGTAACACCCAGTTCCCTTATCCCATTCATTCATACCTTAATCTGTTAAGACTTTCGTCCAAACTCTAGATCCGACTCCTTTTATACCACTTAACCCATAAAGTCGAGACCTTTATGCCTTTGCATGGCTGTAGAGGTCACTTTGTGCTCAAAACACCATTTCTCTTTCCATAATGGGACTATAACTCATGCATGACACTAGATCCACGACCAAGACTGAATTTTTATGAACCCTTAAAATCAAACACACTAGAAGAGGCCAGATTCATGCTCATGGAGACTATTTGCACACAAAGTCTCAAACTTTGGACCCAAAAACCCTAAAATGGTCCCAAAGAGCAAAACTTGAGAAGAATAAGGACAGCTCAGAGCTTTTTACCTTAAAAGAGATCTCCAACCACTATAGAGCACGGATCTACACTTGTTCTTCCACTTCTAGCACCAACAATGGCTCCTCCTTCCCTTCTTCACCTTGAAAAGTTAGCTCCAAGCTCAAAACATACACACACAGGCTAATGCACGGATCTCAGCTCTCAAGGGACTCACTCAAGGAATATGGTGGCTAGGGCAAAGGGCCACATGTTCCTTTTATAGTGCGCAAGCCAGAAATTAGAGTTTGCATCTGGGCTCACTACGCCCAGCGTACTCGGTCAAGTCTGCATCCAAATTAAGCGCGTGAGTACGTGCGGCGTACACCCCAGTACGCCCAGCGTACTCACCAATTCAACATACAACTCAAGGGACTAATCTTGCCAACTTCCAAAATAGAGGGGCCATAAAGCTTACCTGGATTTTGGGCTGTTACAATTCTCCCCCACTAGAACCAGACTTCGCCCTCGAAGTCTCATGCTGCGAACAACTCCGGATGCTGCTCCCGCATCTCCGACTCCAGCTCCCAGGTCAGCTCGGACCCCTTCTGATGTTGCTACTGGACCTGAACCAGGGGCACTTCCTTGTTCCTCAGAACCTTGATCCTCCGATCCAAAATCGTAATCGGCTTCTCGGCATAATTTAGACTTGTGTCCACCTGGATGTCCTCCAACGGCGCCACTGCCGACTCATCGGCAATACACTTCCTCAGCTACGACATGTGGAAGGTATCATGAATTTGGTCCAATTCTGCAGGTAGCTCTAGGCGATATGCTACCTTGCCCACCCTCGCGATCACCCTAAACGGCCCAATATACCGGGGCCCCAGCTTGCCCCTCTTCCTGAATCGGATCACTCCTTTCCAAGGAGATACCTTCAGGAGTACGAAATCACCGACCTGGAACTCGAGCTCAGATCGTCGCCTATCTGCATAACTCTTCTGACGACTCCGAGCGGTCAACAACCTCTGTCTGACCTACTGGATCTGCTCTGTCGTCTGAAGCACTATCTTTGTACTACCCATTACGCGTTGCCCCACCTCGCCCTAGCAAATAGGGGTACGACACCTCCTCCCATACAACAGCTCAAAGGGTGGCATACCGATGCTCGAATGATGGCTGTTGTTGTAGGAAAACTCCGCCAAGGGCAAATATGTGTCCCAGCTCCCGCCGAAATCCAACACACATGCTCGGAGCATGTCCTCGAGCGTCTGGATCGTCCGCTCACTTTGCCCGTCAGTCTGTGGGTGGTATGCGGTACTAAAATGCAGCCTCGTACCCAACTCCTCGTGAAATTTCTTCCAGAATCTGGAAGTGAAACGCACATCTCGGTCTGACACGATCGAGATGGGTACTCCATGCCGTGATACCACCTCCCTCACGTATAGCTCTACCAATCTTTCCGCAGAAGAACTCTCACTAATAGCGTGAAAGTGGGCGCTCTTCGTCAATCGGTCCGCTATCACCCAAATCGCGTCGACACCCCTTGCCGTTTTCGGCAATTTGGTGATGAAATCCATGGATATCTGCTCCCACTTCCACTCCGGAATCTCAAGTGGCTGCAACTTACCATGCAATTTCTGGTGCTCGGTCTTAACCCTACGACAGGTTAGGCATATCTCAACGAACCTCGCCACATCCCTCTTCATACAGGGCCACCAATACTCCTTCTTCAGATCCAGATACATCTTAGTGGCCCCGGGATGGATCGAAAACTTCGATTTGTGCGCCTCCTCCATCAAGATAGTACGCGTCCCGCCCACAAACGGTACCCAAATCCGACCCTGAAAGGTCATAAGCCCTCGTCTATCGGTAACAAACCCTGACACCTACCCGATAACTCGCTCTGTCTTACGGTTCTCCGGTCTCACTGCCTCGGCCTAGGCCCCTCTGATGGTATCCAATACCGGAGTCATCACCGTCAACCTCATACAAATATCTCGCATCGGGGCACCCTCTGCCCTACGACTCAGGGCGTCGGCTACCACATTAGCCTTGCCCGGGTGGTACAGGATCTCGCAATCATAATCCTTTACCACATCCAGCCATCTCCTCTACCGCATGTTCAGATTGGTTTGATCCATCAAATACTTCAAGCTCTTGTGGTCCGTGTATATCATACACCGAACCCCATAAAGATAGTGATGCCAAATCTTGAGGGCGAATACCAAAGCCACCAACTCCAGATCGTGGGTGGGATATCTCGTCTCATGAGGCTTCAAATGCCTCGATGCATACGCGATCACATGCCTTCTCTGCATCAACACCGCTCCCAACCCCGATATCGATGCATCACAGTACACCACGAAATCCTCCATCCCTTCCGGTAGTGCGAGCACGGGAGCTTCGCACAATCTCTGGCGAAGGGTCTCAAACGAGGTCTGCTGCTCTGGACGCCATGAGAAAGTAACACCCTTCCGGGTCAACTTGGTAAGTGGCATGGCGATCTTGGAGAAATCTCTGATAAATCTCCGATAGTAGCCTCCCAGCCCTAAGAAGCTCCTGATCTCTGTAGGTGACCTCGGCACCTCCCAACTCATCACAGCCTCGATCTTGGCTGGGTCAACCAATATCCCATTCTGGTTAACGAGATGCCCTAAGAACTGGACCTCCCGTAACCAAAAATCACACTTGGAGAATTTGGCGAAAAGCCTCTCCGATCTCAAAACTCCGAGGAGCTCCCTCAAATGTTCTTCATGCTGCTCTCTGGTCCTCGAATACACCAGGATGTCATCAATGAATACAATTACCGAACGATCCAACATCGGCCTACACACCCTATTCATGAGATCCATGAACGCCGCTGGTGCATTGGTGAGCCCGAATGGCATCACCACGAACTCGTAATGCCCGTAACGAGTCCTGAACGCCGTCTTCTGGATATCCTCATCCCGAACTCTCATCTGTTGATATCCCGACCTCAAGTCTATCTTGGAGAACCAAGACGCCCCCTGTAACTGATCGAATAGATCGTCGATCCTTGGTAACGGATAACGGTTCTTGACCGTCAACTTGTTCAAGTCCCGGTAATCAATGCACATCCGGTGTGAATCATCCTTTTTCTTGACAAAAAGGATCGGCGCTCCCCAGGGAGAGCTACTGGGACGGATGAACCCTTTCCCCAATAGCTCTTGCAGCTGTGAGGATAACTCCTGTATCTCTGGCAGTGCTAGCCGATATGGCGCCTTAGCGATAGGCGCAGCCCCGGGAATCAAATCGATACGAAACTCCACCTGCCTCTCGGGAGGCACACCCAGCAACTCCTTGGGGAACACGTCCAGGAACTCACGCACTATCGACACATAATCCACTGAACTTGGCCTCCCAACGGCCTCTCGTACATCCGTCACATAGGCTACGAACCCCTTGCAGCCCTGCTGCAAACTCCGCCTCGCTCTGGCAGCCAAACAGAATATTGAACCACCACGAGTCCCCTCACCATAAACTGTCAGCACTCCCCCATTAGGATCTCGGATCGTCACCAATTGACGCTCGCAATCTATGACAGCCCTGCAACGGCTCAACCAATCCATGCCTACTATAACACAAACATCCCTCATAGCAATCGGAATCAAATCAATCGGAAACTCCACCTCAAAGATCTCCAACATGCATCCACGTATCACCTCGGTAGCACATACCTCACGCTCATCTGCTATGGAAACCCGCAGAGGTCGACTCAACGCCTCTCTCGGTATACTAATATGTCGACTAAAAGTCACAGATATGAAAGACCGACTCGCACCCGAGTCGAACAACACTAATGCAGGTACAGAACTCACAAGAAAAGTACCTACGCATAACATATAGCAATTACAATAGCATAAACTCAGCATAAATAGATAAAGATTACATACCCGCCACGACGTCAGGCGCTGCACGGACCTCCTCCGCAGTCAACTGGAAGGCTCTCCCCCTAGCATTAGGTGCTTCGGCCTTCACTGGCCGGGTCTCAGTAGCTCGAACCGCAGGTGCAGATCCGTGTGCTGACCTCTGAAGATGGGGGCACTCGGCCTTCCGATGGCCGGTCTGGTTGCAATGAAAGCAAACTCAGAACCCCTTAGGACAATCCCTCTCGAAATGTCCTTCCTTCCCACACTTGTAGCATACCCCAGTCTTGCATGACCCATCATGGCTCTTTCCGCACTTCTCACAAGTGCGGCCCCTCGAACTACCCGTCCTCGAATCAGCGGGCTTTGCTCGCTTGGCGGTCGGTTGCGCCTGCGCCGGTCGCCGATCACCCCTCTGAGGCTCGGTCTCCTCCCTCGCCTGTGTCTCAAGCTCAATCTCCCTCTTCCGGGCATTTGCCTGGAGCTCGGCAAATGTCTGGTAAGTCGAGTTCGCCACGAACTCACGGATGTCCCTCCTCAGTATACTCAGATAACAGCTCATGCGAGCCTGCTCAGTGGACACCAGTTCCGGGCAAAACAGCGCCTGCTCATGAAACATCCTCGTAATCACTGTCACCGACTCAGTCCCTTGCTTGAGGGTCAGAAACTCCTGAGCTAAACGTTCCCTCTCCACCTGGGGAACATACTCGTCACGAAACATCGTAGTAAACCTCTCCCAGGTCACTGCAGTCAGCTCAGCTATCGAATAGCTTGCGGTTACAAACTTCCACCAGTCCTTCGCCCCCAAGCGAAGCTGGTTGAGTGCGAACCGCACCCTCAAGTGCTCCGGACACGAGCATGTATAGAAACACCCCTCTATGTCTGAGATCCACCTCATAGCGGCAATCAGATCCTGTGTACCATCGAACTTTGGTGGTTTCGTGTTGCTGAACTCTCGGTACAACAACGAATCACCACCTTGGGGTCTCGCAGCAGCAACAGCTGTTGTGGCTGCAGCATCAGCAGCATCAGTCAAGGCAGCGTAACGCTCGTCAAACGTCTCGATCAGTGTGGTCTTAATAGACCCAAACATCTCCGGAATCTCGGCTCTGATGGCAGCAGCCACCTCCTCATGGATGATCCGACGGATCTCCTCATCACTCACCCCACTACTCCTGGCGGTATGGCGTGTCCCGACCATGATGAACCTCTGAAATACAACATAAGAATTATCAGGGACACTCTCGAGTATACTCACACTCGATAACTCAATCATCCTCACTTCTGGTACCCCAAGGATTCTTACTTGGACTGTGCACCAATCCGGTGTCTTCAATAGTACGGGCCCAATACTATCGTCCACATCGAATCAATATACAACCCAAGTCCTCCTCCTAGGATCCCAAGTCGTAAATACTTTACTCTCGCTATGCACTGGCTACCCTCAGTAGACCTCTCATGACCTCCTCACTGCTACCTACTCACTCTCAAAGTATCTCATAGCAGCAGTAATCTCCAAGGCTAAGGCATCACAAATCAGGTCACTCTAGTCCTCATAGGAGTACCTAGCCTCTCTAACATGCATAACATTATATCTCATAACTCAAAACATATAATGTAAGGGTATTTTGGGGATTCACCGTTCGAGCGCTGGCTGACCGTACACACCATCCACTCTGCTTGTTTCCAAAACTTCATTTTCTTTTTAGGAAATTTGTAGTTTTGGTTGTAAAATTTCTCAAATCCTCGGTTTCAGTTCAAATACGCCCGAAGGTGCATCCGAATCCCTCAAACCAAGGCTCTGATACCAACTTGTAACAACGTAAAATTACCAATTTAATTTTTCATTTTTAAACCACAAAATGTATATCATATCATAATCTCAAATCCAAAACAACAGTGTTTTCAAAACAAATCCCAAGATCTCTCTAATGTGAACTCCATCGGTGTGGGTGTGTGTATGAGTCAAGTCGTCGCCTTCCCACGGTCCTCGCTGGTACCTGAGACATCAAACACAACAACTGTAAGCATAAATGCTTAGTGAGTTCCCCAAAATACCACATACCACAAATACGCCACTCAAGGCTAAACCCGACCCTCCGGTCAAGATGTCTCAGCGGGACCCTCCAGTCTCGCAGCTCGTCGGACCCTCCGGTCCAGTCATAGCTCATTGGTCCCTCTGGCCCGGTCTGAATCGTTGGACCCTCCAGTCCGGTCTATATAATCATACAACATACAAATAACACATAGCATGTAATCTCTAATATAACACATAATCTCATACATCGCACATGAGACCTCTGGTCAACTTAGAATACTACTCAAGGTAACGTATACTGAGAAGACTCACCTCCCGTAACTCGGTAATTCGGAAAACCTCGAACTCGGTGAATAGGACCTAGCCTCCGCCTAATCATATGAAATATACACTCGTCATCAACATAATTTCCCAAGGCTAGACCAAACTCTCTAAACACTCTTAGGAAGTGTAAAAGACCATTTCACCCCCTTGCTTGGCTCAAATACACTAGAGTTGACCAAACTCTAAAAGTCAACAAAAGTCAACCCTCTCCGGGTTACGCTGCGCGTACCAACATGTACGCTGGGCGTACCCGGAGCTTCCACGGAATCGGGGTACGCGATACTCTACGCCGCGCGTACTAGGATTACGCCCAGCGTAACACCCAGTTCCCTTATCCCATTCATTCATACCTTAATCTGTTAAGACTTTCGTCCAAACTCTAGATCCGACTCCTTTTATACCACTTAACCCATAAAGTCGAGACCTTTATGCCTTTGCATGGCTGTAGAGGTCACTTTGTGCTCAAAACACCATTTCTCTTTCCATAATGGGACTATAACTCATGCATGACACTAGATCCACGACCAAGACTGAATTTTTATGAACCCTTAAAATCAAACACACTAGAAGAGGCCAGATTCATGCTCATGGAGACTATTTGCACACAAAGTCTCAAACTTTGGACCCAAAAACCCTAAAATGGTCCCAAAGAGCAAAACTTAAGAAGAACAAGGAAAGCTCAGAGCTTTTTACCTCAAAAGAGATCTCCAACCACTGTAGAGCACGGATCTACACTTGTTCTTCCACTTCTAGCACCAACAATGGCTCCTCCTTCCCTTCTCCACCTTGAAATGTTAGCTCCAAGCTCAAAACATACACACACAGGCTAAGGCACGGATCTCAGCTCTCAAGGGACTCACTCAAGGAATATGGTGGCTAGGGCAAAGGGCCACATGTTCCTTTTATAGTGCACAAGCCAGAAATTAGGGTTTGCATATGGGCTCACTACGCCCAGTGTACCCCTGAGTACGCCCAGCGTACTCGGTCAAGTCTGCGTCCAAATTAAGCGCGTGAGTACGCGCGGCGTACACCCCAGTACGCTCAGCGTACTCACCAACTCAACATACAACTCAAGGGACTAATCTTGCCAACTTCCAAAATAGAAGGGCCATAAAGCTTACCTGGATTTTGGGCCGTTACATTACCTAAGAGATCTAAGAGATGGGAGAGTCAAAACGTATGGCTCTGCTTTAGGTAAAATCCAATGACTAACCCTTTTAAGCTTCTATTCTAGATTCTTAATACATAATGTGATAAGATTACAATTGATGTTTTGTAGGATCAAAGAAAAGAAAGGAAGCTTAAGGGAAGAAGTGAGCAGAATCTAACCGTGAAGAAATGGATTTCGATCGCGTTACTTGAAGATTAGATCCTTGAGCTACTACTTAGAGTTAGAATTAGATTGCTAAGAAATATGTATTAGCATAGTTTTTCAATGAATTGAATTGTAAGGACAAATTTTTCCGCAATAAAATGAATTTTGACTTTATATTATTTATTTATCCTTGCAATGGCGTGTATGAAAAATTGATGTTTGAATGTTTCTATTATTAGCAATAATGGATTTGATTCTTAATTATGGAAATGTTGAAAATTTACCAAATAAGGAGAGTTTCTCATCGCCCAAGTTTCAATTGGACAGAAACTTGGAATCATGCAACTTAGTTGCACGATGAATGAGAAGTTTCATATTTGGAAATTAGACTAATTCATTGACAAAGTGTCAAGTGAAGGACTAGGAGATCGAGTACACAAAGTTGCGTGTTGATCAAGTCCACCATAAGAGTAACAAAGATATTCTTCATGATTTACTAAAGGTTTAGTAAATATGATTATACTTATAAGATTAAGTGTAATTCTGAATTGATTGAAAAAGTTTAAATCAATAGCAGAACGAATAAGAAGAATCAAGTAGGCAGAAAGATAAAAGTTTCTCCATTCTAAGAAGAAGGGAGAGTACCTTTTATACTTTATGATAAGTCTTAATGATTAAGAACCATATCTCAATTGATCCTCTAAGTGAGTCTTAGTACAATTGTATGTCTAAGAAGAGGAATCAAGAATTGAAGAAATGGTTAAAATCAAGAAGTCAATCATACTTCGTTCCAAAACAAGTCTTAGAGTTAATATTGTGACATTGAGTGATAAGTATTAGGAAGGTTTATAACATTCATCAAATGTGGAAAGTTGTGATGTCTTGAATAAGACAAAGACCAACTAGGACCAATTTATGAAGTGTTTCGATAAAAACTACACTAACTCTTGAATATTTGTTTGTCAAGAAATGGTTATTGACAAGAGAATCTTATATGTCAAGGAGTCAGTGGGAGTCTTAATGGTCTTGAAAGGTTTCAAGAACAAATCAAATAAACCTTCTCGATCATCACTAGCACACGAGTTGAGGTTTACAACCTATCGTGTTGACATTATTTTGTTTCTGTGCTGTTCCAATTGAGTTAATTATGCAAGTGAGTCCTATGAGTTCTCATTTGAATGCATATAAGGCAAGGACCTTGATCAATGAAAGGTACATTAATAGGAAAAGGTGAGTTGCTTAACTACTTGGAAGACATGGTGGGCAGCTGTGCTACCATAAAGCAAGAAATCAAGACTAAGAAAGTTCGGTCCATATGAGTTTGAATTTTTCGTGAACTTTGGTTTTGACAAATTCACATGGATAGGAACACATACACCATTAAAATCTAACTGTCATAAGATTCCCTCCTTCATGAAAATGACTGTGAGGAAATGCTTTCACAAAGAAGAGATTTTAAAAGGATAGTGATTGTGAAAATTATATTCTCGAATTTGATTATGGTTACGGTATCCCTTCCATGATTCGAATTGTGAAACTTGGCAATTAGTCTTAATTGTTTAGACACACATATGAGCTATCTAAGGCAATGGTGTATAAGTTTAAGAAGCCTTGATAAAAGATTATCAAAGCATTAAGTATTAGAAACATGAACTTAAGAAATTCAATTGGTGTTGTGTTTCCAGAAGTTAAGTTGTTTCTGAATACATGTCAAAGCTAGTGGGAGCATAAGTGTCATGTTATAATAATCATCATGATAGTGGGAGCATAAATGTTATGATTGTATGATTATTAAGGAAAGTATTGCAAGTTAGCAATATTAATTATAGAAAACAAGAGTCATACTTTGCAAAGTTGTAAGAGTTGAAAAGTTGTTTTGCTATAATTAAGGGAGAGAATATTATGCTTCATTTCAAATCTAAAGGCTTAGGTTGTGGAATGTTAATAAATTTAGTCAAAGGTACATAGTGTGTTATCAAATTTCAATTATGATTACGACATTCCTCTTCACAATTCAAATTTTGAGAACATAGCAAATAGAATATTATGGCAGAAGATTGATGAAGTATCAAATCCTTATGTAAGACATTATGCATCGTGTCACATACGCTTCGGGTATATGATCGATTGCAAATGCTGTAATATTTGACTATTCTAAATTTTTCCAAATGTCTAGCGCATTTAGAAGGAAAAAGGACAAGAATCGGTTTTGACTAAGATAATTAAACAACTATCAAAGGACAATCCAAAGTTCGCCGAGGATTGGTCGCTTGTGAGTAGTTGGAAGTATAGTATTGGAAAATATGGAAATGTTTCCATATTGGATGGACCATATCAACATTATTATGAATAGATAAGATTCTATTAAGAATGAGTTGTCATATGATAAATATGGAAACATGTCCATATTGGGAATTGAATACTGTAAAGTCTATGTCTAGATTAGAAACTTTTATGCAAAAGGATGTTCAAAGGAATGTACTTTGAGTGAGAGTCATCATATCTTAGGACTTTGTAATATCATTGGCAATAGTCTTTGTGACTTTATTGCAGTAACATTACGAAAGGATCATTGCATTTAATGTTAGAATCTAACATATTCCATAAGTGGCAAGAATTCGATATTCTTTCACTTATGAAAAAGGATTAGGAGTTGTGAAATGAGAATGATTGGAAATGTGTTCAGTTTGATCTATTCACAAAGTAAGAACCATAGGTAAACATTGTGTGCATGCTAAGAGCATGGGACAAGTGTTGTAATTCAAGTAAGAAGTTGATTACCCGAAACGACAAATAATGAGTAATCGATATGGTGATAAATAAAAGGTGTTTTATTTATGCTCAAAGGTTTGAGGCTATATGGGATTAGTATTATTCTTGTGTTTCACTTTGCATGTTTTGACTTCCTGAATAATTTAATTGGCTAAGAACTGTCAAATTATTCGAATAGGCCACAGTCGTTCATATATTGGAAGTAGATATGAATAAAGACTGTCGTGAATTGGTGTGTGGATTGTCTAAAGAGTATTAGACATAAGCAAACGTTTGCTGCAACGTTCATGAGTGCTTATGAATATGATTTGAGCATTGGATTAAACCCACGCTCACTTGGATCACTCCATGAATTGTATCACAAGTGATTGGTGAAACGATAACATCTTATATTCTTGAAACCGAGATGTGTGAGTTGTATCTTGCAAATCGGTTGCACATTGATAATATGAAAACGCACTAGTAACTTGGTGTTATAAAACATATTATTGTGTGTAATTCGGTGAGTGAGTGCAAGCAAGCATTGTATCAAAGTTTATCCATTCCTTTTATCCAAAGTAGGATAAAAGCGATATCTTTGGGCCCCTCGATGATTTAGTGATGATAAACATAAATGCTCAGTCGGGCTAGGGCTAATTTGATTTGTTCAGTTACTCAGTCGTCATAAATTGAAAATCGTGAAATAGTACAAAGAAAATGATTTGAAATCATGTCTTATACGATATCTAGAATGGAGGAATATATGATTCCTTATCTAAAGGACGCGCGTATCTGATAGGATCAGAGTTGACAGCGGCTTTGGAAAGCTACGATTGCAGGTCAGGATCTGAAGTCATACGCATAATAGTTATTAGACTTATCCAAGTGGGAGACTGTTGGATTAGTGTCTAAGTCCATAACTATTTTGGTATGTACTTGACCCGATGGTGCATGGTCCTTTTGGGTTGCCTTCACCAAAGCAACTTGATAGGATGAATTATGGAGAGAAAGGATTAAATATGATTTATTAATATATTATGAGAATAATATATTAAAGGAGAAATCATATTGTTTAATTAATATTAGTCAAGAATTAATTGGTAATTAGTTTTGTGACTAAAAGAGATTAATTAAACTTAAGGGATTGGAATTATAATTATAAGATAATTGCAATTTGGGCTATGGATTGCCTTATATTAAGGAGTGGACGAATTCTATGGGGAAACCCATGAGAAATCGTCCAAGGCCTTAAGGAAAGGAATCCATGGGTTGCTTAGGGCTTAAGCATCCAAATTAGGGTTTCCTTGTTAGATAACCCTAATAGCCTCCTATATATAGATCCCTTATGACCCAAAAACGTGGCTAAGTATCCTTCTAGGGTTTCACACGTTTTAGGGTAGCCTCCTTCCTCTCTCCTCTTCATCCTCTTGCTCTTGGTGTTTGTGAACCATTAGAGGAGTGACATTTGTGACTCTAAGCTTTCTGAAGTCAATACAAGGAGGAATTGAGATTTTTATTGCTGCATAACAATCAAGGTATGATCTAAACCCTTATTATATGTTATATTGATTATCATATGCTAGATCTAGGGTTTATAGTCTTGGATAACATGCATGTACAATAGTGAAACCTAGATCCAAGCATTAGGGTTTGTATGAGCACATAGGATGTTCTTATAGCCAAAACCCATCACATACTACCTTCCACATCTATCCGTACCTTCCTCAAGAGTTTCCTCAACTCCACCAAGTCCCTTGCACGACTACCACTACTCTCACCACTAAACTCGCCCTAGGCCTATCCTAGGGAAACCTCTGACCCAACCAGTCCTCAGCTGCTAAAGGTTTCCTCGTAATGCCAATCAACCATTACCTGAATACCATCACATGTGACGAGGCTCAGATAATCCTTCAAGTAAAGGACTCGTCCCTACAACGGTTAGACTCAAACGAGAGTTGCGCAGTTGGGTCAAATCCAGAACTCTGAGATTATTCAACCCTGATCACATGTGACTTAACTTATTCATCTAATAACTAACTCCCATCACTCAAAATCCCACTAAGCACAAAGCAAGAAGCATTAAGACCAACGGGAAATCTAACCAGAACATAATTAAGCAGTTCTATCAAAATACAAGAATATGTACTAGCATGCAATATAAGCTCACATAATTAGGCATAACCTAAACAGGCTATCCTACCACTATCTAACCAATGCTAGCATATAGCTCAATAAACACATATAACAGGCACATAAGGCGTCCTCCTAGATCCTTAGCCCTAAATCTAGCATGTTGATCACATAATCATATCATATCATAAACTTGTATGGGTAATTTGGGAGAACTTACTTGAGCTCGGCTGATTGCATGCACCATACCCTTTTCTCTTTTCAAAGTTCCTTTTGCTTTTTCTAAAACCCTTTTCTTTCCTCAAAATCCTTGTATAAATATGGTTTTTCTTTTGGAAAAATTTTATACCACTTCCTCAATTTGAGTTCAGACGCACCCGAGAGTGTGCCCGAATCCCTTAAACTAAGGCTCTGATACCAACTTGTAACATCCCAAATTTCAAGTCCAAAAATTTCTTTTAAAAACAATACTGATTCAAAGCGTTAAGTCATTCAAACATACAAAAAGGGTTTATGTGACAAATCATAGTTTCATTTCCAAAACACTTGTTTAATTATCAGAGTAAACATCCCAGTCTAACTTGTCATGGTGTGTACACTGTAACCCTCCCGAGCTCCTATTCTGAAAACTGAATACCTGAAACCAAAACTGAAAATCGTAAGCACGAAGCATAGTGAGTTCCCCAACCTACCGTATACCATACACATCTACTGATCCATACATGCCATACATAACACTGAGCACGTAAACACATACTGGGTTCCCGCCCACTACATTGGCCCTCGCCCGATATCGGACCCCGTCCGCCACCAGGCCCCGCCTAGTTTCGAGCCCTGCTCGGCGTACAGATCTGTTTTCCTTAGGCCCCGCCTATCTTCGGGCCCCGCCTGCTAACATATACTAGCATACAATCATATCACAACACATAACTAACATACTCTACTGGATTACTGTACTAAGGCCTCGCCTATCTTGGGCCTCGCCCCTGCCCTGCTACTGTTGAATCATGGAACCCCTTCCATGCTCCTATTGACAGTGAGATACGGGCCCAACCCACACTCACTCTTTTCCTTACTTGGGCCTCGCCCCTGCTCTACTGCTAATAAGGTATGGAACACTGTCCACAATCTGCCATTGGTGAGATACGGGACCTCGCCCACACTCACCTCTCTACCAGGCACATACATGTATCACACAGACAACAAGTATAACTATCATACAGACCATTCCTTGGGCTCCCGCCCGCTAACATTGGACCTCAGTCCCGAATGTCATACTCGCGTACTGTGCCTAGGGCTAACCCCCGACTCTTCCTACTCATAACTACATGGGTCGGCATTGTGGCCGTAGACCCATTCACACAAAGGGAAATTCACCTGCACTGCAGAACTTTGTTGATAACCCTCTGGCTGCTGTCCGGAAACTCTCCGAACCGCTGCTCCACTAGCTCCCCAAGCTACTAATATCAATATAACACTTAGCTCCAAACTGAACTCTAGAAGTCAAACTAAGTCAAATCTGTTCAAAGTCAAAGTCTTGGTCAAAGTCAAGTTTCTAGTTGACTCGACTCGCCGACTCAACTCATAGACTCGCCGAGTTCTTAAACTCAGAAACTCTCAAAATACGACTCAACTCGCCGAGTCACCCTAAGACTCGTCGAGTTCAACGATCTCTGAGTCCCATCCTGTCCAACTGACTGAGTCACCACTCAACTCACTGATCTTCGTCTTAACCAGAAAAGGTTGGGGTTCTTGACCAGACTGGTCGAGTCCAAGGCAATCTTCAACAGACTCGCCGAGTTGTTCTTCAACTCGCCGATCCCATGCTCATGTTCATACAACTCGTCGAGTACACCCATGTGACTCGCCGAGTCTATTCAGCTCTCAATCCACAAAGTGGCTTTTCGAGCCATGCAGGGGCTCCAACCCATATATCCACTCTTCTAAAGTCTAACCCCCACGTAAAGTTGCAAAGTTTACATGAAACCAAGGAACTAAAGGCCCAAAACACTCTAGGGATAGGGTTTAAGACAAGGGGCTTCACCACTAACTCACTGACTGCTGCTTTAAGATATTCTGGACCATCACAACCCTAGATCTGAAGTAGCAACCTCAAATCTAAGCCCCAAACCCGAAATAGATCTCAATCTTACCAAAATAGCCCCAAAATCTCATTCAAGAAAAGATTTAATTGCAATAAAGCCAAAGCAACAATTTATTACCTCAAGGATGACCTCCCACTAAAGAATAATCCAACTCTCTACAAATCCCCTTGCTCCAAGCTTCTTGATCTTCAATATCTCTTCACAACCCCCCCCCCCCCTTATCTAAGTTCCAAATTGCTTCCAAGGACTCTCACTCACGATTTAGGGTTTCTGGATCTCAAAAGGTGGTAAAGAGGTTGGGGAAGGGATTTAATGTTCTTTAAATAGGGCACAACCCCCGGGATTAGGGTTTTTCTCGTCCATACCAGACTCGTCGAGTCCACAAGCCGACTCGTCGAGTCGGTCACTTATTCTATGCCCCGGATCCCACTCCGACTAGTCGAGTTCCTCCCTGGACTCGACGAGTTGACTCTTGACCTAGAGATTTTCCTTTTCTTTTCTTGGTCTTTCTGATTCTGGGTGTTACATAGATGGAGGAGCGTGTAGGGGTCAGGGCACAGCGTGTTATACCTGTGGTCAGTCGGGCCACGTGAGCAGGGATTGCCCCAGGAAGGGCCTGATATGTTTCCACTGCAACCAGACCGGCCACAAGCGGGATGATTGTCCTAGGTTGCAGGGAGGGGGAGGAGAAATAGCGGTGCCCACACCCACTACTCTGAGGATCACCGATGGCCGCCCTGCCAAGGCGGAAGCTCCAGCGGCTAAGATTCGTGCATTTCAGTTGACTACCGAGGAGGCTCGGGCAGTGTCGGACGTTGTGACTAGTACGTATTATTTATTCTTTGTTCCATGTTATTTTGAAATGCTTATTTATGTATTATGCTTGTATAGGGACCTTTCTGGTCAATGGTAGGTCGGACCATGTTCTGTTTGACTCGGGTGCTACCCGATCCTTTGTGTCTCTTGCGCTTAGCAAGAAATTTCGAGATATGCCAGGGACTTTGGATTCCCCGCTCGATGTGGAGATTGCAAACGACCTCACCATAAATGCTGCTAGGGTATATCGGGATAGTGTCCTGAATGTGCATGACGAGAGGTTTCGCGTTGATTTAGTCCCGCTACCATTGTGAGGGTTGAAGGTGATTGTTGGTATGGATTGGTAGGGGGCCCACGGGGCCATGATAGTTTGCGAGCGCCAGGAAGTTAGGATTCGAACCCCAAGTGGGGGAGAGCTAGTTATTCATGCGGAGAGGGCCTCGCAGGGACCGGCCCTTTGTTCGGCAGCAAGGGCTAGGAGGTTTTTACAGTAGGGTTGCGCAGGATTTTTGGCTTATGTCTCGAATACGAGGGTGGAGACTATGGTGGATGTGGGCAGTATACCGGTGGTACAGGAGTATCAGGACGTTTTTCCCGAAGAGTTATCAGGGGTGCCTCCGGAGAGGCAAGTGGAGTTTCATATCGATTTAGTGTGGGGTGTCGCCCCTATAGCAAAGGCACCACATCGGTTGGCGCCACCACAGATGCAGGAGTTATCTACGCAGCTCCAGGAGCTACTAGACCGAGGGTTCATCCGTCCAAGCAGCTCTCCATGAGGAGCGCTGGTCCTGTTCGTGAAAAAGAAGGATGGATTGTACAAGAGTTGGGGGCGGTGGTGTTTGCTCTCAAAATTTAGAGACATTATTTGTATGGAGTGCGGTTCACTATCTATACCGATCACAAGAGCCTGAAATATTTGATGGATCAGCAGAACCTCAACATGCGTCAGAGGAGGTGGCTGGATGTGCTAAAGGATTATGATTGCGAGATTATATACCATCCAGGGAAGGCCAATGTGGTGGCCGATGCTTTGAGCCGCAAGGCGACGGGGTCCCTGATTAGGGACATCTGTTTGAGGATGACTGTAACTTCGCCATTGTTGGATATGATCAGGGAGGCTCAGGTCGATGGGGCAAAGAAGGAAAATTGGAAGATAGAGAAAATACGGGGACAATATCCTCTATTTGTGAAGGACAGTCGTGGCCTTTTGACGCAATGTGGTCAGGTGTGGGTACCCGTGTCAGGGGGAGTAAGGCAGAGACTGTTAGAGGAGGCGCACAAGTCTAAGTTCTCTATACACCCAGGGGCTACGAAAATGTATAGAGACTTGAGACTGAGTTATTGGTGGCCCTGCATGAAGCGGGAGATCACCTGGTTTGTGGAGCGGTGCTTGACTTGCAGGAAGGTCAAGGTCGAGCATCAGCGGCCTCATGTCAAAATCCAGTCGTTGCCCATCCTTATGTGGAAATGGGAGGAGATTACCATGGATTTCATTACGAAGCTCCCAAGGACAACGAGGGGCGTGCATACTATTTGGGTTATCGGGGACAGATTGACGAAGAGTGCCCATTTCATTCCGATTTCTGAGGGCATATCCGGGGAAAAGTTGGCAAATATTTATGTACGGAAGGTGGTGGCTAGGCACGTGGTGCCAGTGTCTGTGGTTTTTTATAGGGATGTCCGGTTTACATCTAGGTTTTGGAAGAGGTGCAACGAGGAACTGGGTACTCGGCTACATTTCAGCACGACATACCATCCTCAGACAGATGGCCAGAGTGAAAGGACAATCCATATGCTGGAGGATATGTTTCGTGCATGGGTGTTGGATTTTGGAGGGATTTGGGATTCGTATCTCCCACTGGCAGAGTTTTCGTACAATAACAATTATCATGCTAGTATTGACCAGGCTCCTTTTGAAATGTTGTATGGTCGGAGGTGTAGGACTCCGGTGTGTTGGGACGAGGTTGGGCACCGGGTCATGGGGACCACTGAGGTAGTGCTCAAGACTACCAGATTGATTCAAGAGGTGCACGAGCGGTTGCGAGTCGCGCAGAGTGGTCAGAAGAGTTATGATGATCATCGACGATCAGACCTGGAGTTCTAGATAGGATACTTTGTACTGTTGAAGGAATCGCCCTGGAAAGGGGTTATCAGTTTTGGAAGCAAGTCAAGTTGGGGCCTCGATTTATAGGCCCGTTCAGGATCACGACCCGAGTGGGCAAGGTGACATACTGTCTAGAGCTACCAGAAGAGCTTAGCCAGATTCACAACACCTTCCATGTGTCTCAGCTTTAGAAGTGTGTTGCTGACGAGTCCATAGTTATATCATTGGATGATATACAGGTGGATGGGAGACTGAACTATGTGGAGAGGCCAGTCTGCATTATAGATCGGAAGACGAAGGGTCTTCGGAACAAGGAGGTGAAGTTGGTGAACGTTCAAAGGCAGCACTGAAAGGGCGCCGAATGGACTTGGGAGCCAGAGGCGGAGATGCGGGAGCATTACCCTGAATTATTTGCAGCCGCAGACTTCGAGGACGAAGTCTCCGCAGACTTCGACGACGAAGTCTAGTTCAAGTGGGGGAGAGTTGTTACATCCAAAATTAATGGTATGTCTTGAACCCTAAAGAATTATAACTTTTGCATGAATGGTCCCTTAATTATGCTAGGCGTACTTAAGTGTACGCTTAGCGTACTACATCTATTTGGTCGCAGAAGAATTGAGGTACGTTGGGCGTACCTTGATTTACACGGGGCATATGCGCCAGGGATCCAAAACCCTAACTCCCTGACTTGAGGCCTATATAAACGACTTTAAGCCCCTTGGACTGAACCCTAGAGAGCCTCCACATCCCTAGAACTTCCTTGCACTTCTGGAAACCTTGTGAGTTCATTTTTGAGCCTTAAAGAGTATATTTATGGTCTTTTAGTGTGCATTTCAATAAGAAGAGGTGGTCAAGCAAGCTTGGATCAAGTAGGTGCCTCAAGATCCTGTATCATAATCATCTTGCAACGCCTCGGGAAGTAAAAAGCTTTCATCTTTCCTTTTAACTCTTTAGATCTAGCTAGGGTTTTTTTAGCTTGTCCCTTTGATGAACTTTGGACCTCTTTTGTTGAGCTAAACACCCCCATATGCTAAGAAAGATAGATCTGAGGTCCCTTAGTCATCTAGAAGTATAAAAATGGGATCTTGATGGAAGTATTGACCTTGTGCATGAGCTAAAGACCTTGGAAAGGTCTTAATGATGGTTTTGGGGGTATGAGGAACATGCAAAGACATAAAGTTAGCAACTTTATGCCTTAGGACGTATTAAACAACTCACATCAAGCTTTTTAACATAAAAGAATTGGATATTAAGCACTTAATGGAGAAAGTGCTTAATCTGGACGTACGTTGGGCGTACACAGTGTACGCTGCGCGTAGTCCTTGACACCCCAGTACGCTGCGCGTACCAGAATGGTATGTTGAGCGTACGCATAGCAGATTGGGCCATTTCTGTTTTGGGCTGGCGAAATTTTGGGCCGCATTTTGATTATTGGGCTGACTGCATTCTGTGAGATATGGGCTATTTCACCGGATTTGGGCTATGGACTTTTTGGTTGGGCCTTAAGGGGCCAAGAGGCCCATTAGTAATTTTGGACTTGGATTTTAGGCCCATTATCAAGGATGGAATAATTGAGCCTCAGGGTTAGGGTTGGGGCTTGGGTTTTTCCCTTTGATTAATCTAAGGTTCTAACGTCAATAAAATCTATCATTCAGCCCGTGAATTTTCGGATTTTTAGGAGAGCAGCTTTGGTATTCGGCAGACGGAGGTGAGTCTCCTCACCATACCAATGGGTCTAAGGCACCAAGGCCGGCCCATTATGTGTTGTGATATATGTGTTAGCCATTTTGTGAATCTACATGCTTTTTTATTATGCTTTCATGAAAGACCTCGGGGGGTTCCAAGGCACTTAGGTGTAAGACCTTGGAGGGTTTCCTTGGCATCCTAGGTTAAAGACCTCGGGGAGTTCCCGAGGCACTTAGGTGTAAGACCTTGGAGGGTTTCCTTGGCATCCTAGGTCAAAGACCTCGGGGGGTTCCCGAGGCATTGGGCTAAGACCGTGTGGGGGCTCCCATGGCACCCGGTGTAAGACCCTGGAGGGATTCTGGGGCTTCCTTGTGTGACTGGCATGCATGGTTTATATGTTCTATATAGCTGATTAGCTCGTATGATATGTTATATGCTTTTATGTGTGGGTGTGCTTTGGGGAACTCACTAAGCTTTCAAGCTTACCATTTATGGATTTGTTTCTGGTACATCCGAGCCGAAGGGCAAGGGCAAGGCGTGATGGCACGACGTACACTCTATCTCTCTTTTATTACTACGTTTTCGGACATCCTAATAATTTAAACAAGTTGTAATAAATGTGGATTTGAAAAAAATATGATGGAATTTCATGGTTTATGCAAGCATGTTTATTAATTAAAAATGAAAAATGTTTTTTGTAAAAATTAGGTCGTTACAAAGGACCTCCCAAGCTAAGTTTCGACTCTTCCGCCATCTTGTTAACTTCACTTTCGTGAGTTTTTAGCTGATTATACAAATCATTCAAAGATGAAGTATCGAAACTTTGTTGATTCTTCACCATCATGCTAACACTTCTCCACTCCTTACGAAGTCCCATCACAAAAGTGAGATTGAACTCCATAGATGACCTTGTGATTCCATAACGATTGCATCGATAGATCAATTCATTAAAATGATCATAGTAAACTTTTAACTTCACTTTCGTGAGTTTTCAGCTGATTATACAAATCATTCAAAGATGAAGTATCGAAACTTTGTTGATTCTTCACCATCATGCTAACACTTCTCCACTCCTTACGAAGTCCCATCACAAAAGTGAGATTGAACTCCATAGATGACCTTGTGATTCCATAACGATTGCATCGATAGATCAATTCATTAAAATGATCATAGTAAACTTCAATCATTTCATTCTCTGTTTGTCTAAACTCCTTCAGTTCGATAAGACACTTCTTAACAGAATTAATCTTCGTTTTCTCGCTTCCCTGATACTTTTCTCTAAGAGTATTCCAGATATCTTTTGCAGTTTTACAACCACAGATGTAGTCGTAAATAACATGTGGCAATGCACCTCGTAATTATCTTAAACAACGTTTTTCATTTTTCTTCAGCCTGGTGGATTGATCAGAGACTGCAGTTGTTGATCCAGATGTTCCGATATTTTGAACAGCTGATGGAGGTTGAACGATTCCTGTGATGCAACTCCAGAGTTCTTCATCTAATCCGTTCAAGTAATCCTCCATTCAACCAGCCCACTTATCATAGTACTCTGGAATCACATAGGAATCTTCGTAGAAGATCCTAACATATGAGAAAATGAAGTCATCGTGTTCATGTTGAAATACGCCATTTTCGTACGGATATGATTTATCAGAAAAACTTGAAAAAAAATGGAATTTGATGTATGAAATGATCAGAAACTCAAAATCTATTACTCGATTACACAAATCGAACGTAGAATCAAATCAAAACTAAAGATCAGAGATGATTTTCAGAACCTTACTATGCGGAAACTTTTGAGACAGACTCACGACTCAAAAACAAGATATTCAAATGAAAATCAGATCTTTGTAGTATTGATTCCTGCTCTGATACTAATTGTAGAAGTGTTTAATCAAGTATTTGAATTAAAATCAGAGTTAAGATGAACACGAGAAGTAAATAAGTTCTGGTTTAAGCTCCCATCACTTCCAATGAACATGAGTACAAAATGACAATAGAAAACTCAAAAACTCTATCATTTACTCTATGTTCAGCTCCTATTTATAGGAGACTAAAAGTACAAAAAATACTAAGGCTAAACTTCAAAGCTTCGTAAAAACGGATTCCTTACTAAATACATAATGAGCATACGAAAAAGACAATTACACAGATTTCGACATATTACAACAAAATTCAACCCTACAAATTCATATCAAACAATTTTCATGTAATTAGCCTAACCATTAAACTAATACAAAACATGAATCTGTTGACAATTATCTTTTGAATTGGATTAGAATGAACATTACCACATCAAAAATAGGTTTATAGGTTCAAAAACAGCTTAGGGTAATGATTCTAGTCCAATTTCAGCCTTAAAAGTCGAAAGTATGTTGTCAGGGGCTTCTACTCGTCGAGTGTATGAACCTACTCAACGAGTAGGATGAATTTATTCATGGACTCGGCGAGTCCATCAGGGGACTCGACGAGTCCAGTGCCTAGAAAGCCAGAATTTTCGATTTTTAAGCTATTTCAGCAAGTATAACTTGAAAACAAGCCTTAGCTCTGATACCACTAATGGGTTATGGTATACTACAACATCCTATGGTGCACATACAACCCTAAATACCTTGTATCTATGTTTTCACTAATTATACATGAAAATGGTTTCCAAGGCATTAAACCTATAACTAGCATGCATTTTCATATACCAAATAAGATACTAGTTAGAGTAACATACCGTTTGTGTTGTAGCTTGATTCCATGGAGCTTAAGAGCCGAGTGCCTCAAGTGTGACACCTCAAATGGTTCACACAACATCAACAACAACTTGGAATAACTTGAGAGAAAAGTCCTTATGCTCAAATCGGCTAGCCCTCTCATATGAACCCTCTTAGGGCTGATTTCTTGAGCCATGGAGTCCTTATATATTGTGGCTATTAGGCTTACACTATGTAACTCATGTCTTTCCATATTCTTCATGCTCCATGGGTTAAAACCTCCATGGAGTATCCATGTGTCACACCCCAAAACCGGAACGGTGGAAACGTTCTGGGGTGGATGACGTCATGTCAAGTATCACAACACATGCATTATAGTAGTCAAAGTACAACAAAACATTGCATTAATGGTAATAGTTTTACATGGTTACATTACAATACATCAAAGTAATACAAGTAATAGAATAAATACAGTGTGGTACTAAGCTATCTTCATCAACAGCTCCGGGGATGTACCTGTCTAATGCTAACCTGAGAATACAAGTTATTTGAAAAGCGAGTATCAGCATTTTTACAAATGCTGGTGAGTTCATAAGTATTTAGTGACATTTATTCAAATAACTTTATAAAGTAGTAGTTTAAGTGTTTACTGTGTATTAGAGTTCTTTCCAGAAAATCCTATATTTTCTTTAATAAAGCAGCCTTTTACCAAGACTAGTCAGTGTTATGTGGTAAAAAGTATTTTCCCCTTAATTGCTATCATTATCAAAATACTGAATTTGATTATTAAAGAAGCAAGAGGCAACAGGGAAATAACATATGCCTCAGCAGTGAGGACTGCTGACTAAGGCAAAGGAATCATAGACTACAGGAGAGTATCAAACTAACGACACGTCTGGTTCAGTCTAACAAGTAGAGACTCAGACCCCAGAAGGTACCAAATGAAAGGTACAGGTGGTAAGGTCTAAAACAGTGAAAGACAGACCCCAGACAGTATCAAATGAAAGATACGTCTTGTAAGGTCAAAAACAGTGAAAGACAGACCCCAGACAGTATCAAATGAAAGATAAGTCTTGTAAGGTCAAAACAGAGATAACAGACCCCAGACAGTATCAAATGAAAGATACGTCTTGTAAGGTCAAAACAGAGATAACAGACCCCAGACAGTATCAAATGAAAGATACGTCTTGTAAGGTCAAAACAGTGTGACTCTGAAAATGAATTACCAGCATACAGTGTAAATTGCCGGTGAAATACCGTTACCTTAAAGCCAATGAATTATAAGGTAACCCAGGATACTCGTAACCATACTGACTAGAGTACCAGACGCCCTAAAAGCGTCTAAAATATGACATTTGTCACCCGTTGGCTTGGTAGGCCGGGACTGTAGCTAGCAGTCTGGGTGCGGGGCTGTCAATCCCGTATAGATCTATACACACAATGTTTGCTCTCCTTACAGGAGATTCTGGTTACCAACTAGACGACGGAGAAGGCTATGTCCTGAAGATGCATCCCAAATAGTGGGTAGAGACTTCCAACTAGTGGGTTTCTAATGTAAGTGTTGAACTAGAGGTAGAGACTCATAACTGAAATGACTAAGGTAAATCCATATGTCTATGCTTGTGTACATAATATATAACTAATGAATCAAACGACCTTCAGATGGACATCCGATCCCACCATACCACATCTCAACGAAGAAAAGGAAATAGGGCGAACAAGCCTTCCTAAGTCCTTCAATCATTATTTATATGCATCTATACAAGCACAGACATACATCTAACTACGCTTGAGTGTGTATCATGTGGAATCATATCGTGAAGTATAAGTGTACAGTGTGGAATAACTGACTTGTGAATTATAAGAGTACAGTGACATATCCGAGTCGTAAAGTATAAGCGTACAGTGGAATATCCGAGTCGTGAAGTATAAGCGTACAGAGTGGGATAATCGAATCGTGAAGTATAAGTGTACCAAGTATAAGTGTATCACGAAGTGGAAACGTCGATAAGTGAAGTAAGAGTGTCTATCAAGTATAAGCGTAATAGAGACAATAACAGGTATAAACGCATCACGAAGTGAAAGCGTTATCGAGTAGGAGTTTAAAATAAATGAAATCGAAGCCGCAGTAACTAACAAGTAAAAGTATACATGAAAACCTTGGAAAAACCTTTATGCTTGGGAAAATTGCATTTTGTATTCTTTGGTAAAATAAGTGTGAAAACCTTTAGAAATCTTTGGAACCTTTATAAACCAGTTTGAAATGATTTTTGATAAAACAGTATAAGTAAGAGTTTTGAAACAATTGAAAAACCATTATAGTGTCCTACTCAGTAAAACAGTGTAAAATGTGGTAAAACCTTGTGCATGCGGGTTATCAATCACATGTGATTGATATGATAACTGGCATGTTTAACTTGTACTCACCCCCCTATAAAACATGTAAAAACATTTAAAAGGTTCATTCAGGGGTATAAACTCACCTGGTATAAGTAGGTCCGACGAAGGTGTCGTTTGGGCGTTCGGGGATTGATTACTCGCGATATCCCTATGTAAAATGTAATAATGTCCATATATAATTAATTAGATATACATTCACTAATTATATGGAACATTACACTCCAACGAGGTTAAACACCTCAAAACTAGCGTTTGGAGTGACCCGGGTGACATCTACGGACGTGTAATGGCACTAGGGACTTGGGATTTGAGTTTACTCCCCAAGAGTAAACATTTAAGGGAGTTTACAGCCACATAGCACATACATACATGATTTCACGGCCGTGAACTCATGTTGGTGCGATTTTGAGTGTTTAATGGCTTGTTTGGACTTGGGGATTGTTGGTATGAATTTCTAAAATGCCTTGGAATGGACTAAATGAACTTTTACCATTTAAAAGGGAGTTCACGGCTGTAATTTTGGAGTTTATGTCCGTAAACTCTCCTATGGTTAAGGATAATTGATTTGAGGCACTTAAAGCAATCACATGTGATTCTAGTAATTTTTCCAAGCCTTGGGATGATTTAAGGGCATCATTTAACATACTTTTATGAGTTTACGGCCTAAGGGTATGTGCCATGGCCGTAAACTCTTGTATGATACATTTTGATATGTTTAAGGCCTCCTAACTATTTTAAGATGGTTCTAGGTTTTACCACAAGGCTATTGGGGGACAAAATCAAGGTTTTGGGCATGATTAAGGGTGTTTACGACCCTGGTACATGCCTGGGCCGTAAACTCCTTTTGACCCTTCAATTTGTTGTGTTTAAATGATCCAAACCCCAAATATCAAGTCCCTAAATTTTGTATTAAGCCTAAGGGTGTTTTAGGAGTGTGTTTGGGGCATTTTAACATGCTTAAGGGGTGTATACGGCCTTGGCATATGCCTGGGCCGTAAACTCTCTTTTATGCTCCAAATCCTTATGTTTTAATGTTTAAACACTCCTAGGCAAGTCCCTTAATTTATTTCCAAGCCTTTAGGGACTTTTGGGGGTCATTTTAGCCTTTATTTTGGGGTTTACGGCCTAAGGAGGAGCTTAGGCCGTAAACTCCATTCTAATAGCTTCTAAGTCCGAATTTTTAGCTATAAACACAAATCAATATGTTTAGAATAAGCTAGGGTAAGCGGACTTACGATTTGGAAGCGTTTGGTTGCGGTTTTGGGTCGAAAACGAGTCTAGAGAGAGAGTATAGAGAGAGAGTGTGGAAAAGCTCCAAATGGAGTTTACTCCCCTTTATATATGGGTGGGAGTTGGAGCTCAGTGGAATTCTACCCAATACTGCCGTTAGACGAGGCTTTTGGTCGCACCCGATTTAGTGGTCGTAATAATAAAAACTAACTTTTCCAGTTAAATGGAAATATGTGTTATGTGTTTTTATTTCCTTTTATCACGACTTAACGGCATATTAAACATAAACAACTGAAATGTTTATTAAATTGACGACCTCTAATTAACGGAACTTTTATAAACTGGAATATTCCGTTAACGGTAACGGGGAAATGTAACAGAACAACTTGGGTTGTCACACCATGGGTTACTCCATGGGTTTAGCCCAACATGAAGAACTATGGATCATAAACCCACATATATAAGAATGAATGATTTACACAATCAATCCCCATATATTTAATTAGTGTCTTTTGATCATAGAATTAATTCCAAATTAATTCTTGAACAATACTAATTAAATAATATGATTTCATATTAATATAGTAGAACTTATAATATATTAATAAACCATATATATCCTGTTCTCACAAAAGTCTATCCAAATCATTCTGATGTCATGCAACCCAAATGGACCATGCCAAGTCGGGTCGAATATATACCAATAATAGTTATGGGCTTAGACATCTAATCCAACAAAAAGAAGTGGCAAAATGGTCAATCATGAAAAATCATCAAAATATGATGTTTAGATGGATAAAGTTTCCAACTTTGTCCATAACATGGTCACAAACTTTCAAGATCTAAACTTTATGCACTAAAATGACCAAAAACTGACAAAATGGCCAATAATTAGATCTAAGAAATCAATGAGAAAGATGTAAACTTTCTTACTCCCAAAGGTACAAAATGAAGCAGCCTTGGTGGATCTATACTTGCATCCTTCTTTCATGCACTTTACAAACACCTTGTTCTTCAATATTTAACCTTCCAATGGAGAAATAAGCTCATAAAATATGCCAAGTCTCAAAACAAGCAAGAGGAGCCCAGGCTTTCTCAAGGAGTGATCTTAGGTGACGGAGGTTGGTCATAAAAATGTTTCCCATAAATTAGAGCCCTTAAATAGGGCTTAAGACCGAATAATTAGAGTTTTGATATGTCGCGATTACGTCATGCGTAACCTAAGTTACGCAATGCGTAGCCCATTAGAAACACAATCCACATTCAACAAGTTACGTCATGCATAGGTTTGATTACGCCATACGTAGCAACTACACACTATGTAACTTTCTACACCATGCATAGGAGAAAACCAACAACTGTGACTACCCAACCCTTTTTTGTTAACGTTAGTCGATTTCGTTAAATAATTTTTTAATTTTTATTTAGTTCTGTCAAATCCTTATGGGTTGGGAAATCATTTTAGTTATATATAATAAAATTTTATATAAGAGTCGGAACCAAAATTGCGCGAACACCTTAATTGCCTTCGAAAATCAGTAGTTTCCGCCCTGAATGGCTTTCACGGCCGTGAACCCGATCACGGCTGTAAACCCATTCACGGCTGGTGGACCCCACCACCGACCATAAACCCCCTATATATACGTGACCCCTACCTTCATTTACATTTTTCTAGCCGCGAACATCCTTTCTCTCTCTAAAAATCATCACCCGAAAACACAAGATTTCTCTTCATCTATCACTTTATCCGCCTTAGAACTCGTTTTGGAGCATCACGCCATCAGTTTTCATCAAATCATGTGTTGCTGTTTTTGAGTTCACGGCTGTGAACTCTTCAAACCTTCAAAGACCGTGAACCCTTCAAGGGCAATAAACTATTCACGGCCGAGAACAGTTCACAACCGTAATCCCCTTCACGGCCGCAAACCTTCCCAAGTCGTGAACTTAGCTGAAAACCCGCTTTTTCCGAATTCAATCGAGTCCCGCTAACATTCCTAAACCAAAATCAAGTGTTTTTCCAACACTATAATTAATGGTTTCGCTAATAAAATGCATATATGTATTTTAATTGTTATTAGGATACCGTTAAGCGCTGTATACATCAACCCGAGGGTCTTCATTCCCAGTTTCATTGTCTGACACTTTCACGCAATTAACAGTGAGTTCATACCGCTACGCTTTTATTATTTTAACGTTTTCAGGGGGAGAATACAAGCCAACCACAAATGATTTTGTGAATTTATAAAAAGGATTTCAACAAGTTTAAAACTGATGCAATTGATAAAACCATACGATTTCCACATCTTTATAAAATATTTAGATATTTTTATCCCTTTTGTAACATGCTGAGCATAAGGGACGTTTTCAACTTATAAGCAAAATCGCATAGTTTTTCCGATCAATACACAATTCAAGTATATAACATACATACAAACTATAATAGGTATAGTTTGGGATTTCAATACACGGCTTTACATATACAGGCATATAAACTATTATAAGTATATAGCTTAGGAAACGAAAGTATCTGTTTATAAACTTAACTATTATTTATAAAAAGTGTTTTCGAATTATTACTTGTAAAGTTGTTAATGTAGTTTGAGAGACACGTATTTGGGTACTTATACATGTACTAGTGGAAGACTACCCTTATAAACCAGAGTCTCCTTGAGGGAGAGCGTGAGTTTGTGTAGAGATCTATACGAGACTGACAATCACGCACCTTGTTGTTAGCTACAGTAGGACCGTGAGGTCTACAGGTGACAAAGTCATAAAGGATATTGGCATCCGATTCAAGTCGTATCAGTTAGTATGGTCATAAAACTCGCAAGTAGATAACAACGATATATTTACGTAGTAATATACCTTACATGAACAATGCTTATATGATATAAGTAAGGAAAATACATGATTTTATTTTAAGTAATGAAACTACTATACATACTGGTGATAGCCAGGGTTTTCTTACAAAAGGGATTTTACATCTAAAACAATATTATACAATTTAATCTGGTAGTAACAGACACTCAAACTAAAACTTTATGGAACACTGTAAAAACTCATATGATAGAAAATATTGGATTTTCTTGGAAACATACAAACATCTACACTGATTCATTAACAGGTTTTACAAAAACATGCTTATGAACTCACAAGATTAATGTTGATCTACTCTTTCAAAATAACTTGTATTCTCAGGAAATCAGTAGACAGGTACTCCCGCAGCTTTTGAGAAGACGGAGCGCATAGAGTCACGTCTTTATTTTTGCTACTTTTGATGTATATAAAAATGAATCAAACAGATGTAAATACATTTTATATATATTCAATGTAATTGTTGTGTTTACTTTGATTACTATGATACAATTGTTTTGATACTACATATGACGTCATCCACCCCCGAACGTTTCCACGGTTTTAGTTTGGGGGTGTGACACCAACTTCCAACTCAACTTCAAATGATCATAACTTCTTTGTTTCAACTCCGGTTTCGACATTCTTTATATGTACGGAAAGGTATTGAAGATCCCCACAATCTTATCGAGTTACTTTGGACTAAAAATATATCAAACTAAAATCCTTAATTCATGAAAGAAACCCAAGATATCACATTTCTAATTTTACCCTTTTCTTCAAGGCACAATTCAAGGGCCTAAACCCTATTACTTGAAGCCCAATACCACCACCTGATCAAATTTCGTCCCGAAGTCTCGAAATTAGAGAATTATTAGAACTAAGTGTTACAATTCATCCCTACTTAAATTGGATTTTGTCCTCGAAATCTAACCTGGTTGGAATTTTAGAAAATCATACTAACACTATTTCACATGCCCCTCCTATCGCTTCATAACATTCACATATCCAATTTGAAAACTCGAGAGACCATGTAGAACCCAATTGATGTCAACAACAATCCAAACACTTGAAAGAATTCAATGACAAAAACTATCTCCTTCTTCCCTAATTGTAAGACCCTACTCAGCGAACTACTCAAATTGGGAAAATCTCATAGTTGCGATTGAACTGACTTCTACTTCACAAAATCTAGAATTCATCAACCTAAAATTTCCAGGGACAAACATATTGGTTGATAATCATCCACTTTTCATACTTATCCCATGTCTCTGACTAGAAACATCACCAAACCATGTATAACAATACTCTAAGTATTTCGATCAAGAACTTCAAACCAACCCAAGCTCATAAACTGCCTAGAAGTTCTCAAATACACTTGACTTCCTACTAAGTCGTAACCATCCCACTGCTCCCATGAATGTATCAGTGATCAATCTGGAAGAAAATCATAGGCAACTTACATACGTGTATGCTCACAAATCGCCTAAAGGTTGTTTAGATTATTTTAGGCAACCACACCAAGAATAAGTTCTCTTATTCCTCTGAAAGTTGAATTATCAAAAATCTAACTTCTAATGATAAAGCAAATGGGAGGCACATAGAGCATGAAGAAACTCAAGAACCATAGAATAATGTATCAACATTTGGCATCAGTTTCAATAAGAAATTGTTTAACTTGAATAACAATTATTCATAAACATAAATTATTCACATATATGGTACGAATCATCTATAACATGAGAATCTCTCATTAATGAGTTCTTCTTGATGGTTTCTGGCAAAATTCATCAACTACCATAATGTTATACTAGACTCTAAACCTGATTAATGACATAGACTCGTGAACATTGAGATGTAATCTATGTCTAATAATCAAGTATGAGCTTGATTAATCTTCCTCCCTATACAAATGCTAGAAGGAGTAAGTAATTCTTTTAGAAAAAATACATACATGGAGATTTATACACATTTAACAAGAGTTGTTATTAAAGGCTTTAATCACACTCATTTCAATGACTATGGTCAAACCTTTTCTCAGATAACTATGATTAGATAAAAAATGATATTATTTACCATAACTACGTATTTTGATTTTGAAGAAAAACTTTTCCTCTAAAATTCTATTCAAATTTAGAAAGATTTAATGAGAAAGAAATAAAATGTTTATTTTTTTTTCTCACTTTTCTCCAACTGTAGAGCATAAAATATAATTTTCTTTCACTTTCTTTTCTCGTCTTACTCTTTTTTGCTTTCTTTGATTTTACTACTAAAACTAGGGAACAATATGTTAAATCTCCTAATTATAACATTTTTGTTTATCTAATCGAAAAACAAGTGGTTGAGAGATAGAGACAAAAACTCCAGTTATTTTCATAACTCCCTCAAAATTAAAAATAGTAGATGTAATATTCATGGCCTTATGGTGGACGGAAATTGGATTACTAATGTGGAATCCATTAAACATGAGACATGGAAATTTTTTAGGGACAAATTCCAAGAAACCATGAAGGATCGTCCCGCTCTCATCAATCCTAATTTCTTGCAACTTTCAGAAGGGGATAAAATTTTTTGGAGGCTACTTTTGATCTTAATGAAATTAAAGAGGCGATTTGGGATTGCGAAGGTGAAAAAGCTCCAAGACCCGATGGCTTTTCCTTCAAGTTTATTAAGCATTATCGGCCTTTGATGCAACACGCCATTATGAGATTTGTTAAGCATTTTGAAGATTTTGGTTGTCTTATCTAGGGGAAACAACTCCTCTTTTATTACACTTTTTCCCAAAACCAAAAATCCTCTATCTCTTAATGAATTTCATCTTATCAGCCTCATTGGATGTGTCTACAAAATTATCGCAAAATCTCTTGCTTCCCATTTAAAATGGGTTATTAGTTTAATCATCGGAGAGACGCAATCTGCCTACATTGAACTATGTAATTGGCCAAAGAAGGCGAAATAGAAAATGTTCATTTTCAAAGTCGATTCTGATAAAGCGTTTGATCCCGTAAATTAGAATTATCTTGATTTGGTGATGGCACAAATGGGATTAGGTGAGAAATGGCATTTTTGCATTAAAGGTTGTCTCTCGTCTTCCAGGGCTTCAGTTCTTATCAATGGCTCGACGAATAAGGAATTCCACATCTCCAAGAGTGTGTGTCAAGGCAACCCGCTCTCTCTATTTCTTTTTATTATTGCAATGGAAGGGCTCAATGTCGCAATGAAATCTTCTTGCCAAAAATCTGTGTTTTATGGTGTTCGAATTCCTAACCATGGTCCTTCTATATCACACCTTTTTTATGCAGACGATGTTCTGTTCATTGGAGAATGGTTAAGTTCAAATTTTGACAACTTGGCGAGAATCTTAAGATGTTACCATGCTTGTGCGGGCCTTAAAGTAATTTTTGGAAAATCTCAAGTTTATGGGATTGGAGTTTCGACAGGGAAAGTAAACGGATGTGCGCGTATTTTTGGATGCGATGTTGCTTTTTTCCCTTCAAATATTTATTTTTTCCTGTTGGAGCTAATATGTCGATCGAAGATTGGTTCGGACACATGACTTTTTTTATCGCTTTCCGAGCATCTTTAATCTTGACAGAAAAAAATCATGCTTCATCTCTGATATGATTAGATCCAACCGGAACTTCAATTGGGTGTGGAAAAAAACTCCTAGTAATCCTATGGAGTCTATGGAGTTAAATGCCCTTTCTAATGCTCTTTCGCAAGTGATTTTAACTGTTGGGGTGGATAACTGGAGATGCAGACTCTCTTCTGATGGTAATTTCTATGTTTGTAATTTTAAGTATCTCATTAACTCTAAGAGGAAAATCCAACCGTTTGGGCTCATGTGGCTCCTCTTAAAGTTATTGGTTTTGTTTGGCGTGCCTATATGGATCGGATCCCTTCGGCACTTGCTCTTTCTCACAGGGGAATTTCTTTTGCCTATATGAATTGTCATTTTTGTACTTCTGGTCTAGATGATCTGAATCAATTTCTAGTGGGCTGTAAATTCGCTAAGGAGGCCTTGAAGTGGATTTTCCAATGATGTAACATTCCTGCCCAAAATTTTGTGACAATTTGTGAGTCGGTGGGTTTCGCAGCGGATTGGGGGTGATGTCCAAAGAAACATGATCTCTTACTGGTTATTGTTTATGGTTTTCTTTGGTGTATCTAGAAAGCATGGAATGATTTGATTTTCAAAAATTTGAGAATCTCTTGTATGAAGCTGGTGGACATCATTATAACTTTGGTTTTCAGTTGGGTAAAACATAGAAGTCATTTTAGTGTTTGTAATTGGGCTGAATGGATTTACTCCCCTTTTAACATTTTGTAATTGTTTTCTTGCATTGCTTTGTGTTTGATTGGCGGTAACTTTTATTTAAGGGATAATGACTTAAAAGGGTAATATATTTTTCGATTTGTACACATTTGGTCACTAAGTTTTTTTTCGTCCACATTTACCCCTTCAACTTGTTAAACTGTACACATTCAGTCCTTATGACCGGTTATTCCAGGTTAGCCGAGAAAAATGACTTAATAGGGTAATATATTTCTCATTTTGTACACATTTAGTCCTTAATATTTTTGTACACATTTAGTCCTTAATATTTTTTTTGTTTCAAAAAAAGTCATTTTTGTTTTTGTACTCATTCAGTACTTATGAATGATTTCCTTAGGTTTTTTCTCAAGACATCTTACATGAGACAATCATTGATGAAGTGTGTGGGGATGTTGATGTTTATGTGTAACGTCTCATTTTCACAACAAAAAATTTTCATTTTTAAATAAGGCAAAAGTCCCTGACTATAAATCCATTGTTAAGAAAAAAAAATGTTTATTCCAAAATATAATTATGGAAAATCAGAGTAATATAACAAACGTGAAATCCTCAATACTGTTGATGAGTGTGTACACTCGTGCCTTCGAACAACTGGGTAAGCACAAAGTTTAGTCAGTTTCCCCCAAAGTACTCGATACAACAAACGTATTATCATGCATAACGAGCCCACACTCATCAGACTGGAATATATTTGCCCAATTAGTCACCATACTGGAATGCCAACAGACAACAGATCCACTCAGTCATCGGACTAGAATACCTAGGGTTTGTCGGCATGTTGTCTTAACCCAACCACTCTTCTCGAGCCTCCGGTGCTACGGCTTACAACCGGCCCGCACCAGGTATCTTGGCCTACAACATATAGCAGGACCACCTCAGCCTATCCCACCACCATATGGCTATCCCACGTAAGATGTCGTGAGAAAAACCTAAAGAAATCATTCATAAGTACTAAATGAGTACAAAAACAAAAATGACTTATTTTGCAATAAAAAAAATATTAAGGACTAAATGTGTACAAAAATATTAAAGACTAAATGTGTACAAAAATATTAAGGATTAAATGTGTACAAAGTGAGAAATATATTACCCTATTAAGTCATTTTTACCGGCTAATCTGGAGTAGCCGGTCATAAGGATTAAATGCGTACAGTTTAACAAGTTGAAGGGGTAAATGTAGACGAAAAAAATCAGTGACTTAATGTGTACAAATCAAAAAAATATATTACCCTTTTAAGTCATTATCGCTTTATTTAATAATTCCGTTATTTTCAAAAAAAAAAAAAAGATAAATATAAAGATATTTGATTATTTTAATATATTTATCTTTTCTAAAATTAAATTATTCAAATTTGAAAATTACTAAAACCTTTTACCGTTTATCAACGTGTAATCTCAATCCATTACAACGTGTCACTTGAATTGTGCTTAACTTGCAGAGTAGGAAAAACAATTGACTCGCGCCGCAGAGCGTGATCTCAAAACACAAAAACACAACATCGCGCGTGCAAATCCACCGCAAGTATAAGTGGTTATCCAATCGCCATGTAACCAACTCCCCACTGCGTGTTTTTATTCATCGAAGGCGGAGACACCGTGTAAATAACCCCAAATCCAGCGGAAAACGGTGAAATCCACCGCCGAGATATGGAATCGCAAAACGACTTCGATCGGCTTCTCTTTTTTGAGCATGCTCGCCGGAGTGCCGAAGTTACTTATGCAAAAAATCCTCTCGATACAGAGGTTAGGGTTTCACTTAGTTTCTCATTTTTAAATTGTATATATCCATCATCCATTATCGTCCATGAGTAGTTGATTTGGTTTTCTTCTTGATTCGCACAGAATCTAACCAGATGGGGAGGGTCGTTGCTTGAATTGTCGACCTTCCAGAGTGTTCAGGAATCAAAAGTCATGATTAAAGGTAACCTAATTTTTAAAATTGAATGTGTTGATTTGTTGCTTACAACTTGATTATGTTAAAGAAATTGCATCAGGTGGTTTTAAGGCGTTTACTGATTTCATTGATTTGGTCATGTAGATGCTATATCTAAATTGGATGAAGCATTATCGATTGATCCAAGGAAACATGATGCGTTGTGGTATATGGGCAATGCACAAACTTCTTATGCTTTTCTTACTCCTGATAAAGATGAAGCGAAAAGCTATTTTGATTCAGCTTACACTTACTTTCAGAAGGCTGTTGATGAGGTAATCCTCATAAAGATATCATCTTGTGATGACTTTTATCTGTAAATCTTCAATGAACGTAAATGTCTTATGAAATGTATTTCCATTTCAGGATCCAGGGAATGAACTTTACCTCAAATCATTTGAAGTAGCTACAAAGGTATGTCCTGTTCATGTTTCTCCATTATCTCCTCTAGGTCAAAATTTCACATTTTTACACCAGTGATCACTTTGCAAACCCTAAAATCATCATGAGACATGTTACATGTTACACTATCAACAGTGATAAAGCTATGTTGAATTTGTGCAAGTAAAAAAAGCAAGAACTTTTATGTGTTATCATGTAGTTATCTTAGTTTTCATATAAACATATAATAGATTCTTGAGTACTTTAATTCTAGGCTCCTGAATTACACTCAGAGCTTCATAGTCAAAGTCTTAGTCAACAAGCCATGGCATTAGGGTCTGGAGGAGGCCCTTCAAGTTCTTCAAGTGTTAGGGTATATTCTCTTCTTTCTCTCATTTACATTCAAAACACATTCTTTATTGATAATAACATTGTACTTTATTTTTTACCCATAATATTATTTGGGGTTAATTACGTAAAACTTCCTATATATTAGGTTTTTTTTTCATGATTAAACCTCAATTTTTTTTTTTCTAAAAATCCCTTACTTTTTTTTTTCTTTTTCCGATTTCACCCTTTTAGCAGGGTTTAATGGTAATCTTCCGGTTTTACACAACAATGTAAGGGTTATTTTTGGAAAAAAAAAAAAAATAAAGTCGATGCTTACTCCGAAAAATGGAAAATTGTAAACATCATTTCGAAAAAAATGGAAAAACGTAAGGACCAAATTGAAAAAATGGAGAATGTAAGGGAAAAATCGGAAAATATGAAAAACTGTAACGGCTTTTTACAAAAATAAAACTTGAGGTTTAATCTGAAAAAAAAAAAAATCCCCAATATATAAGTCTTTTTTTTTTTTTTAATCAACACTATTATTAATATGCTTACATCTTGCTAACAATACATGCATTGTAGTTTATTTGTTACATATTCTTATTATTTGATTAATATTAATATTCTTATTATTTGTTACATATTGTTTTTATCTATAAAGAAATATAAGTATGTTATTATTAGGAGTAATGAAATATAAGTATGTTGCTATTATGAATAAAAAAGTGTAAGTATGCTGCCATTATGTGTAAATAAACGTAAGTATAACATTTGTATTAAAATATTGCACTTTGAAAAAATCTATTATATTAAAAAAAAAAAAAAAAATGTACCTAATTATAGCAGTGAAAATTACAGGGTCCGAATGCACAAAAAAGCAATGATTTGAAATATGATATATTTGGATGGGTTATTCTTGCGGTTACTATTGTGGCTTGGGTTGGATTTGCTAAAGCAAATGTACCTCCACCACCTCCTCGATGATAAAGTTTTACCACGCGATCTAATTTCTTGTTTTTTTTTTGTTATGTATTGACCTTTTTTTGAGTTTCATATTTTGCTTTTGATTAATTATGTTAATGTATTTTCCTTTTAGGGGTTTTTGATAAATTATGATTTTGATTTCGTGTAACTTGAATTGATTTGGATTTGTAATTATACTTTTTTTTGACATGATATTGTGTTTTGATTTGGTGATATTGTAGCATTATTGTAACTCAAAAGATAAAAAGTGTATAAAAGTAAAAACAGAAAGAGGAGCATGAATCGATTTGGGATACATAGAAAGACGTCGATTCCTTGCCGTCTTTTATGGAAAAGGGAAGAAAAATAAATTTACAATTCTACCCTTTATACGTGAACACATTATCATTGCTTCCTTTCATTTTCCTTTCTTTAAAGGGAGAAAACGAAATTGGAAAATATATATCAAATGTAAGTATGTATGTAACCAAAAACTTGGTGTGTGCGCCTCGATATAGTGTGCGCCTCGATATAAGATCAGCAATTTCCCCTAAAAGATGCATCAAAATTTGCCTCAATATAAGGTGTGCGTAACTAGCATTAGGCCGGAAGGTGTGTGTTTAATAGTACATGGCGCGACCCGTAACTAGGAACATCACATCCGGGTGCGGTGGCGGTTGGTGTGTGTCTCTCTTTCTCATTCTAAGGCCGGACGAAGTAGGGTGAGGGAAAGGGTGAGAGAAGCTTCCCTCCCCTCTTCCCTCCCCTCTTGAACACCACTCCATGGGTGAGGGAATGGAGTGCGGGAAAAGAGGTGGGGGGAGAGGGTGTCGCACTCTCTTTCATCTTCTTATTGGCTAGTTATTTTTTTTTAATATTTATAAAATTATATACTTATTATAAAATATAAAAAATATATCAAAATTTATGGTTTTTAATTCCCTACAAAATGAGTATAATATATGTATGAAAAATATTAAAAAAAAAAAAAAAAAAAAAAAAGTGAGGGAAGGGTTTCCCACCTATTCCTTGCTTTTTGGTGAGAAAAAGGAAAGTGAGGGAAAGAGGGGTATGGCCCACCAAAAGTGAGGGAAGAGTCCCTCCCACACCCTCCAGTCTAATTGTCTCTTGTCGAGTGTGTGTCTCTCTTTCTCATTCTATTTGTCTCTTGCCGAGTAAATGTGTTTTCTTTTCTTTTCTTTTTTTGAATTGCAACAGTAAGAAAAAAAAATGAAGCTGCCAATGTGTGACAACCCCAAATCTATTCCCGTTACAAATCCCATTTTCACTAACGGAATGCGTCACTATGCGTTATTTTATGTAATATTTGGAATCGTCAATAACTGAATATCTAGTTATATGCATGTCGTGATCATTATCATAAGAAATATAACTCGTATGTGTAACCCCGTTTAACCTAATAGAATTGTATTACTTTTTCAACCACTTCACCCAGGTAAAAAGTTTTAACCCAGTTAACTTTAAACATCGGGTAGCCGTGTATCGGGTCCGATACACGAGACATATGAAACGGGTGTGCACAACATTTGAACACTCTTTTACCACACATCTACTCTCTCTCTCTACTTTCTCTCTCTAGACTCGAAATCGACCCCGATTCCGCTAATTTCCGACTTCTAAACGTAAGTACTCATACTCTATCTTAATCTAGACATACTTCATTGAATTTAGGGGCCAAAATCATAGAAATCAAGGACCTAAAAGGAGTTTACGGCCTAAGAAGCTCCTTAGGCCGTAAACCCCCAAAATCATGCCAAAGACCAAGTTTTTCCTTCTTTTAAGCTAGCATACTAATTAAGGCATATATCTAGAAGAGTTTGGACACAAAAACACAAGGATTTGATGCTTAAAAAGGAGTTTACGGCCCAAGCTTGTGCTTAGGCCGTAAACACCTCAAACACCCCATAAATCTATGTTTAAAACCCCAAAAACTCTTCCAGGATGTTTGATAAATTAGACTAGACACCAAGGAAGGCTTAAATGCATCAAACAACTTCAATTGAACACAAAAAGAGGATTTTACGGCCAAGGCTAAGCTTGGGCCGTAAACACCCATGTTTTTGTGTCAAACAAGTCCCTAAATTACTCAAGTGCATGTAAGGAATTTAGCTAAGGCCTTTGGAGGTGTGTTGTACCATTAAACTTCACATTTGGAGACAAAATGAAGAGTTTACGGCCAAGGATGTTCTTGGGTCGTAAACTCCCCAAAAGTTCATGCCAAATTGTCCCAAAACTCATTATAGGGCCTTCTAGGATTTATCAAAGGTGCATGAGACCATGTTGTACCATTAAGACATACATCTTGAAGGACTTAATGGAGTTTACGGCCCAAGAACAAGTCTTGGCCGTAAACTCCCCAAAAATGTCACAAATTAAGGGTTTAATCCCTCCCTCTTAGTCCAAAACACATACCGTTAAATTAAGGAAGTGAAATAAGGCCTTAAACATACATTTTGGAGTGCCACATGAGTTTACAGCCAAGCCTAGGGGGCTTACGGCCGTAAACTCCCAAGGAGTGGCCTTTGGGCCATAAACTCCAAGGGAGTGAGCTCATGGACCCTCCCGTAAATTATCCTTGGCCTTGTACCACTCCCGGGAACCCTTTCTAGGCCATAAAACCCCGAAAACGATGCTAGAATGCCCAAATACTTTAATGAAAAGCATAAGATGATTAACTTCTTGTAAAATACATATTTCATATGACATTAGGGTCCTAAAAGGTGCTCAAGTGGTTATTTGGTACCAAACGCTCAGTCGACACTTTTACCCGATTCACCCGATTTTCGCGATTTCAGGTGAGTTCATACCCCTTTAATGAACCTTTCAAATGTTTTAAATGTTTTAGGGGGAAGATACAAGTTGCCTATGAATGTTTATATAAAGTTTTACAGAACGATTTCCGCGTTACAAGGATTAATCACATGTGATTCACTACCCTTAGTTCAAATCACATGTGATTTGTCCCTATGCCTTATAAACGGGTTTTACATTTTCAAACTATTTTTAAACAGTAAGCCAGATTTTAAATGTTCTTTTGGAAAAATACTTTTATTAAATCAATTTACTTATAAAACGTAACCACTCTGATATATTTATATAAGTAAGACTTGGAGGACTTAGGACCGATATCTCGCCTTATTTCCTGTTCTTGTTTGATTGTGGGCTTAGGGTAGTAGTTATCTGTCCGACTGTCGCTGATTTCTTAGTTATATAACATGTATATCAGTATGGGATACAAATGTTACTGCTTTCACTTAATACTAAAGTCATTACATGTCGAGAACCATCCACACTAAGTTAACTATAATAGGTATAGTTAATGTTGTTACTACTACTACTCGCTAAAGTCACTACTCTTTACAATATAATACTCACTATTACCAGATAATACCCTAGTAAGAGAATACACTATGATCAATACTAAAAGATTACTACACTGTAACAAAAGAGAAAACACTAAACAAACAATAATACTCGAACCCACTACGAGATACTCTATTCGTTACCCACTACGTCCGGAGTTTTCCGATAGGAAGACGACACTACATGTATAGATCTATACGGGGCAGACGCTAGTACATCCCGACTGTAAATTTTCAGTCCGCGCCGTGCAGGCCCAGGGATGCCACTATTTCACTATACTGTGCATGACCGGGATGGTCATGGGATCCCCTATTATCCTCACTATTAGTATATACAAGGAATACACTATAACTACACTAAATTACTACACTAAATGCTAAACTGCATCCCGAAGTAAGTAAGTATCTACCACTAAAAGAAGCTTGCACCTCTATCACTGATTACAGGCTTAACCTATTCTATCACAATTATTATTTGGAGATTTTCCCAATATACGTTTACAATAAACTGTTTCAAAGAAATGAAGAATGCATACTTTTCACAGATTGTCACCTACAATGTATTTTCTGGAAAAATATGGGATTTTTCTAAGTTCCTACTACTTAAGAATATAAATGACACATTTTTCGTACTAATGCTTTGTATACTAAAACTCACACTAAACTCTTATGAACTCACCATCTTTATGCTGATATTCGTTTTCAAAATAACTTGTATCTTCAGGTCAAAGATAGACAGGTACAGACGCAGCATTTTTGGAGAAGGTGGAGCACACAAGACCCATCTCTTATTTTTGATTTACTTTTGGGTGATTGTTAAACATTGCAAAACACACTTGTAATTAAATTCACTATGTAATGCAATGGTTGTATGTTTCTTGTTTCTACTATTATGCAATTGTGATGATACTGTTCACTACGTCATCCACCCTGAAACGTATTCCGCCGTTATCGGTTTTGGGGTGTGACACAATGATCATAACCTTAAATTTTTTAATTTATTTTACCAATTTACACTCCTATAAATATCCATTCTATTCTACAATAAAAATCACACTATTTTCAATCTTTTTCTTTCTATTTCATCTATTTTAACAAAAAATTGATTCTCACAACCCAACCCCAAAAGTCGGTAAAAAAAATCTCGTCAATCTAGTTCAACCATGCCAATTAGAAGCATTTTCTCTTTCGATCCATTGCTTTCGGTTTTCCGTCCTCAACTTGTTGCCTCCATTCAATTCCTTCTACAATTTCAATACCAAAATGTTCAACAATACTACCCTGTATATGTGCCAAATGTTAAACTCAAAATGTTCACCAACTTTGTCCCCATCAACTTTCATAAAATTAGGTTTGACAATCATGTCATGTTTGGGTTGGTGGGTCGTGGGTTAGCGGGTCAAAATATATCAACCTAAACATGACTCATTTAACCATACAGGTCACGGGTTGGTGGGTTTGGAACATAAACTCATATATGACCCGTCAACCCACTTATTTATATGGGTTCATAGGTTGGCGGGTTCGTAGGTCAGATTTGGGTTTGTGGGTCAGATTTGGGTTCGTGTGTTCGTAGTTTGGATCGTAGCAAATTGATTGCCTAATACGTTGTGCGTTTGTCGTTCGCGTTCAGGTGTCAACGTCGTTCGATAATGATTCAGTCATTCATGTTGTCGTTCTTCGTGAGTTCGTTATGCCGTTCATCACAAAGGGGAGAGTGACAGGGGGCTTATTCGATTTTGTTTCTGAGATACTGAGATTATTTAGGGCAAATGCCAAATGCCAAATGGTCAATGGTATCAGGTATCCTATCCTAATATAAAATATAAATTGTATATAGTGTATAATACTTAATATATTTTAAAAATATATACTTTTTTTCATTAAAATTCTAAACTGGTTGGCGGGTCAACCCGTATATTTTTTTAGAAATCCATATATAACCTGTTTAATAAACGGGTTACCGGGTTGAAAATCTCAATCCAAACCTGTTTATTTCGTGTTGTGTCACGGGTCGTATCTAGAATTGTTAGGCCTACACCAAATCAACCTCAAAGCCAAACCCTACCCTACCACCCTTAAACCTAAAGCCTAAACCAACCTTACCAACTTGAAACCCAAACCCTCGATGACTCAGATGACGAAACCGTACAGGAAACTCAACCCCCTCACCCCTTCAACACTGCAAAGGAAAGAACCGGTGAAAATAAAACAAAGGCAAAGCCTAAAGGGTGGACTCCGACAGAAAAGTTAAAGTTGACACAATCTTGGGTTGACCTTTCGGAGGATTTATAGCTACAAAATGCACAATCGATTAACCATTTATGGCTATGCATTACTGAAAGGTTTTGCAAGGAATTGGGTGTTGGTGATGACTACCGTACTAAACACCAACTAAATTCAAAATGACGAGAAATCTCAAAATGTGTTTCGAATATGAATGGGTTATGAAACAACCTAAAAACCCAAAGGAGAAGCGCTCAAAGTGACGAGGAAATTCTTTAAGAGTTTTTATATTTATATCGTGAGGAAATAGAAAAGACGTTCAAGTATAATAACTCTTGGAAAGTGTCATCTTCTAGTCCAAGATGGAAAGAATTTGAAGTCACCGTCCTACTCGGAGGAGAAGCAAGAAAAAAAAAAGAACAAAAACAAGCTCAATTTGATACACAACTTCTTTCGATGTTCATGCCGGATTAGATTTAAATGATAAAGACGAGCTTGATCTAGAAGAAATTGTTCGACCACTGGGTAGGGACAAAGCAAAAATGATGGAGAAGGGGGTCTTCTTCAAATGCATCAGATTTTAGCAACAACACAGTAGAAATGCGGAAAATGATGAAGGCATTTGATCATTATATAATTTGAATTACATTGAATGTTTGTCATTTGACAAAGGAAAATTTCCATAAAAAAGTGTGTGAGGGAAAGAAAAGAAATGGAACATATGCAATTCTTGATGCTAAATACCGATCATCTTTCGGGACAGGGCCTCGAGTTTGTTTTGAAGATGAGGGAGAAAATCACGAAAAAGTATCTCCCCTAGATTATTTCATGTTTGTTTTCTAAATATTGGTTGTTTTTTTATTATGTAATTTTTAATTATTTTCTAGGTTTTATTATGTAATTTTATTTCTAATTAATGAAATATTTCTATCTTTATTACTTTTTGTGTTTATTAATCATTTCTATATATATATATATATATATATATATATATATATATATATATATATATATATATATATATATATATATATAGTCTTTAAAATTATTAACTTTATTGTTAAAAAGATAAAAATAAAAGGAAATGAAATGTGACATGATATATAAAAGTTAAAAGATTAAATGTGAGTTCACAATGTGACTTTGTTTATAAAATATTATAGATTCTTGTGTTTGCTTTGAAATGGCCAAACAATTTTATAACACAATTCCCTTAAGAGGTGTCAAAGTGAAGATTTATAGTTTTTTTAATCAAGTATACGACTCAATGTTACTGTAAAAAAATAGGGCATTACCTTTCTTTATCCAAAAAAACCTTCGATGAGATAATACATGATGAAAATAAACTTTGATGCCATAGTCTCTCTCTCTCTCTCACTCACTCACTTACTCTCTATCTCTCTCTCTCTCTCTATTGGAATGACAAATACGTACACACACCCAATAATCACACTCTTAATTCAACACATTTTTTTAACAAAGAGACTTGAACCCCCAACCACTTAAGGAGAGGGGGGGGGGGGATATATTTGTTAGATTAAGGTGTCTAAGCTCATAACTAAATTGGTATACTATTGTAGTTAAAATCAAAGTCCTTTTAGGGTTGCCCCTATGACTAGAAATAGTTAGAAATGATATTAGGAGAGAGAATTATAATTTATTAGATTATTATATGATTAATAAACTAAGTTGAAATTATGGAAAATGATTTGTTGATATATTAGTTGATTAATATATTAATTGGAAATAGATGGTTAATTGGTTGATTTTATATGTGATTAATAAATTAATATGAGATCAATTGTTATTGATTTGTTAATTTATATGATTACTAAATTAATATGAAATCAATTAAAATTGATTAATTATTAATCAGAATTAATCTGGAATTAATTGAAGGTAAAATGGTTGAATTATAGTTGTTCAATAATTGAATAAAAGAAGCAATTCTAGAACCCTCCATGGTATGGACGATTTCCTAAGGTTTCTGGAAGCCTATTGGTTGCATAAAAGGAAATGATTTGAATTAGGATTAAAACTATTATTTAATCAATTCAAATCTCGTTTTGCCTGCTAGTTAACTAAACTATAAATATGACCCATTGGCTTGCAATTTTCATTCACCACATTACCTATAAGCATAGGAATGAAATTTCCTCATATCTCTTATCTCTTCCTCATTCTAGGGTTGCTGGTTTTTGATGTGAGCCATTATATGCATCATTCTTTTGGTGTTAGCTTTTCAAGATCAACAAACATAAGGGATTGAAGTAATTTGTTCACTACAACAAATCAAAGGTGTGTAACCCTAATCCTATGTATATTTCAATTATAATAGCTTTCCCTTAGGGTTCTTGATGTTTTTAGGTTATTGTTATCAATTAGAGAAAACATAGATTTATGGGTTGCATGTGAACTTAAGTGTTAAGATTTTTCGCTTTACATGTTTTAGTTAACCTATAAAATCCATCAGTGGTATCAGAGCCGGGTTTTCTATTTGATTGTGCATAAAAGTGAATGGATCAAAATTAGGGTTTATAGAAATTAAAACCTAATGGTTTAAATTTTTGCAAAAGGCTAGGGTTCTTGAAACCCTAGCCTCCACCCCTTATTCTCGAAAATTGGTAAGTACCCCCTTAGGGTTTCTAGTTTCCTTAATTACAATTTTAAATTCCTTAAAACTTGGAAAATTAAAAGTATCATATAACCTTATTAGAAGTATGGGGGTGGTCGTTAGCCAAACAGATTTGATAGGACATACCCTTATTAAAAGTATGATATTATAAAGTACTAGACCCCACTTTATAAATCCCACTCTAGTTAATTTAGGATAAATGTGAAATGTGTGCTAATTCATGAAAATGCACATCGTTTCTTTATGAGTCGTTAGTGGAGCATTTGTGGTTAACCAGCACACTAATGTGGGACTATAAAGATGAAATGATGAAACAACTCATGTTTTTAATTGTTGATGGACCGTGTGTGGTTAACCGACACATGAATGGAAGATTATAAATCGATCGGGGGTGTTTGAGCCGGTTTGCATGGTTATACATATCTTAATTATGATCAGCGGCATCTCGGTCACAATTGGTAAGAGCATAATTCGAGATTAAACATGCCATTGATGTTTCAATGAAAATCCCAAAAGATCTAGGAGTTTCACATGATTGAAATTGGCGAAATGTTTCTACCTACCTAAAATAGTTTCATCATATTACTATGACATCTCTCTTCATATTACAAAATTAAAATATAGATCCATGCCTTAATTTAATTTATGGGTTAATAATTGAGGATTAAAATCAACTAACTTGAATTCTCTCTTCTCCCAACTTTAGATGTCTTATGAAGATAGAAATGGTCTTCCTCGTTCTTATGGAAATGGTTTTCCTCAATCTTTTAGAGATGGTCTTCCACATTCGACTAAAGGTGAAATTGTTTTCCCTTTCTTAAAAACTGGTGGAATTGGAAATGGTATTTCTTAAAATCTTCCACCTCCCCCTCCTATTACTCTCCCAATGTCATGTTTTCGTCGAGTTGAAAGATATGAAACAACTCAAGTCGTATTGACATGTAAACATAAAAATGGAAATTATGTGTGTGCACGTGTTCTACAAATGAAATCGTACATTGAAAAATTTGAGAGAATGGGTGTCGTATTCCTAAAGGAGCAAGCCAATGATTTGGTTCTTCTTTCTCTTCCAAAGTCACATGCTCAGTTTATTAAGAACTTTTATATGAGGAATCTCGATGTTACCCTAATTGATCTGAACCAAATGTTGATAGTTGCTAAAGTGGAAATGCTTAAGAACACAATTGAAGCAGAAATTATTATAGGGTCTAATCTCAAGGTTTCCATGCACATTGACAATGGTAAAATTTGTAATCAACAAAAGATTCCTCTTCCCAATTGAAAGGGATCATCCAAGGTCAAATTGTTTGATCGTATGGTAAAGAGAAAGGATCATTCTGATATTGTTCCACATGTTGACCTCAAAGAGTCTATTTGTCTCTACTACCAATTGAAGGGACATTGCAAGCGAAGCTGCACGAAATAACTAAAAGATCTTAGAGATAGTAAATTCAATTCATGTGACTCTACTTCACGTACATCCATTATCTAACTCCATAAGTTCCTATTCTTAGACTCTTAATGCATGATGTGATGATCACATTTTGATGGTATTGCAGAATCTAATAGAAATGAGGAATCCTGAGCAAAGTGAGCTAAATTTGATCATGAAAAATGGACTTTGGTCACATGCTTCAGTGTTCTAAATTTGGAACTACTACTAGGGAGTTAGGTAAATTTAATAGATTTCTATTACTCTTCGGAGATGTCTAGAAATATAGTTTTTCATTTTATTCATTGTAAACACAAGTTCCAATTTTCATTTTAGCAATAACATGAAGCTTTGGTTTATAAATTTCCCTTATTTTTATTTCCTTGTAACGAAATTTATGAAAGTCTTTGCTATGTTTCTAATAATAGCAATATTAATGGTGGATATTGATTCTTCTAGAAAGTGCTTGTGGCATTATCATTTTTGACCAAGTGAAAAGAAATATCATCACTAGGTTTCAATTGGACAAAGACTTGGAGTCATACAACTCAGATTGCATAATGCATGAGAATCTTGTTCATTGGAAAATTATGATTAATTCGTTGTTCACATGTTTACGTGATGCAAGTGAAAGACTAATGGATCTAATACATGTTGATATGGACTCTTCAGATCCACCACAAAGGACGATAACTCTATTTGTCATGATTTATTGATGCTTCAATAAATATGACTATGTTTATAAGATTAAACAAAATTCTAATAATTTTGAAAAGGTTCAAAGAGTAGCAAAACAAATAGAAGAATCTATTAGGCAGAAAGATAAAAGATTCTTCGATCTAAAAGGAAAGGATAGTAATTTAGTATCAAGTTGTATGATCATCTTATTAAGTTTGCAATTGTATCACAATTAATTCTAAAAAAACATCTTAGTGCGATTCTATGACTAAGAAGAGGAATCGAACATTGTTGGAAATGGTTCGATCATAGATGAGTCACACTTTCTTCCATTCAAGTTATACAGCCATGCTCTAGTAACTATAAATCATATCTTCAAACTCATTCCAGCCTAATAAGGATGATAACATCTCGTAATATGTGGAGTAAAGAATGTTTTCCTTACTCTAGCACATTTAGAATTTGAGTTTTGTTGTTTTCGTTGATCGAGAAACAAAGTTTAAATTAGGTCCTATTCTATTGAATGTTTTCTTGTTGGGAATCCGCACGAACTTTTGAATATTTGTTTTAGCTCATCAAGGAATATTTCTTGAGAGAAACTTATATGTCAAGAAGTCAGTGGGAGTCGTATTGATCTTAAGAACTTACAAGAGTCAACCGACAATGTTCCTTTTGGCACGTGACCTGGGGTTTATAACATGATGTGTTTAATTGACATATTCTAATTTATGTGCACTTTTGGAAATGCTTATGAGTTCTATGATCTTCATTTAACTGCAAAAGGAGCACATTGGTTAGTGAAAATATATTGATCAATATGGGTGAGCTACTAACAACTTGGAAGCAGTAGTAGTCCCTTGATCTGCCTGAAGGTAAAAAATTAAAAATAACAAAGTTCAGTCCATGAAGGAAAATTGAATTTGATTTTGGTTTGTCCCAAACCTTTTCTTATGACTGTAGTTTGGAATTGATAGATTCACATGGATAGGAACGTATGCACCTTAAAATCTAAATGGAAAAATGTTTCACTCTAATTCCTGAATGTGGTTATGAGGAAATGCTTTTGAAGATCTTATCTATATCTATATATATATATATATATATATATATATATATATATATATATATATATATATATATATATATATATATCAGCCTTGTAAGGGTTTAAACAAACACACACACATTATCCAACTAAGGTGTATAAGCTTAAGAAGTCTAGTTGGAGACTTATCAAAGCATCGTATAACATAAATCGGCACTTCCATAAGAAATTCAAAGGGTGTTTATTTCTAGAAGTCTAGCTGATTTCTGGGTACATGTCAAAGCTAGTGGGAGCATAATTGTTATGTTGGTATTGCTTGTTGACAATATTGTTCGTATGGAACAATGTCTCTGTTTTTGCAAATTGCAAAGTTCGGAAAAGGTTTCGCTATAATGGGCTTAAGGGAGATGGCACTCATACTTCATTTCGAGTCTAAAGGTTTAGATCGTATTGTTTAATAGAAATTAGTCAAATACATATATGAATATCATGTTGAAATGTTTCAACATAAGAGATTCCATGTATAGAAATAGTATAGATAGGAATTGAACAGATATTAAATACTTGTATAGGACATAATGAGTCGAGTCCCATATGCTCAGATATAGAATCGATTACATATACAATAATATTTACTTATTTTAAATTTTCAAATGTGTAGAGCATTGTGTGAAAAGGATTAGAATTTGTGACAACCCGGAATTTATTCCGTCATTTTTAACCCCTCCTTCCGTTAATATGCCTCGCTTTATTAAACTGTCCGTTAACCTTTTGGACTGGTTAATTAATTTGGGACTTTTTAAAAGACTTAGTAAGGGTTGAAGCAAATTAGAAACACCCTCATTAATCCCTTGAAAAGTTTTAGTTTCAACCAAGTCAAAATACGACCATTTAATCGGGTGTGACCAAAAGCCCCGTTTAATGGCAGTATCGGGTAGATTTCCACTGAGCTCCAAGCTCAACCCCTATATAAGGGTGAGTGGACTCCATTCACACTCTTTCCACCCTCTCTCTACACTCTCTCTCTACAACTTGTTTTCGAGCCAAAAACGCCTGTTTCGAGCCCCAAACTAGTAAGTAATCTATCCTAACTTGTTGTATAGCTTAGTTAACATGCAAATTCGTGTTTAAGACATCAAATAGGGGCAAGATTATGTGTTTAAATCCCAACAACACTCTTGGACCGTGAACACCCTTAAGTGGGGTTTTTAAGCCCCAAAACCCCTCTAAATTACCCCTAGGGCTTAGATATGACTTGTGGACTTACACCTTTGAGCTTAGAACACCAAAACCTTATGATATGGAGAGTAAACTTGAGTTTACGGCCCAAGAACACTCTTGGACCGTAAAACTCTCTTCATAGGTCGTGAACACCCTTGAAGGTGTTGGAAATGCCCTCAAACACCCCCTATGGCCTGGAAAAATGTCTAGAAGCAACCCCCATTGAAGTAAAGGCTTTAAACTTCAATTAAATCATGGACTTAGGAGTTTATGGCCGTAAACCCCCCTAGGATTGGTCCATGGGCTGTAAACTCCCCAAAAGTGCCAAAATGATGCCCTAACTTCTTTATTTGACTTGGAAAAATACATAGAACTTTATTTCCTACCATTTAAGACCTCAAAACACAAAAGGAATGAACATATAGGAGCTTATGGCCGTAAACTCCTTGTTTAGGGCCGTAAACTCCCAAAAATGGTCCATGTGAGGCGTTAAACCCTTCATAAGCCCTAGATTTGAGCCTAGCCTAATTCTATGAGTGAGATAAGACCATTTAGCATCCTAGAAAACCCCCACCATGAGTTTACGGCCGTAAACTCATGGGGAGTTGGTCTTAGGGCCGGAAACTCTATAAAGAGTTTACTCTTGAAGAGTAAACTCCCTATCTAGGCCATACACTCCCTTAGATGTTACCCGGGACACTCCTAGCACTTAACCAAAGTGGTTTCCGCACTTTAGGATGCGTATATGTGTTTAATTAGTATTATAATTACTAATTGTATGTAAATATATGTCATCATATGTTAATAGGTCACTAAGTGTGTTCAAGTCTTCACTTGACACCGAGCACCCAACCGGCACCTCCGCCCGATCCACTTACAACAGGTGAGTTCATACCCCTGAATTAACCTTTTAAATGTTTTTACATGCTTTTATGGGGGGAATACAAGTTAAAACATGCTAGTTATCATGTCAATCATATGTGATTGATAACCCGCATGCACGAGGATTTATTACATTGTCAGCTGTTTAACCAAGTATGACACTATAAAGGGTTTTTCCAAAACGTTTTTACTTGTGTACACCTTTTCTCAAATTGTCTCTCGCGCTATATGTTTTACTTCAAAACCAGATACATCAGTATTTTAAACAAAGGTTTTCTTTACTTATATTGTTTTATCAAAATGTATATTCAGAACTTGTTTATGAAAGATTTTCAAAGGATTTCCAAAGGTCTTCAAGCGTATTTCACAAAAAGGATATCAAGTCACAATTTTCTTAAGTGTAAAGGTTTTCCAAAATTTTCGTCAAAGTTTTCTTCTATACTTCTACTTCGTTAGATGCTTCTACTTCTTTAGATGTTATTACTTCATTAATGCTTCTACTTCGTTAATGCTACTACTTCGTTTATGCTACTACTTCGTTAATGCTTCTACTTCGTTAATGCTACTACTTCGTTAAATGTTTCTACATCGTTAAATGCATGCCTGTACTTGTATAGTTATATAAATAATGTTTAAAGGACTTAGGAAGGCTAGTTTGCCCTATTTCCTTTTCCTCATTTGGATGTGGTCTGGTGGGATCGGATATCCGTCCGAAGGTCGTTTAATCATTAATTATATATCATGTATACATGTATAGACATAAAGGTTTCCATCGGCCAGTTCATATTCCTTTGGTAGCAAGGGCATCCTCCCACTCGTCACTCATAGATCAGGGACACTAGTAACTATTATAGGAATAGTTAGGAAGCTCTATTCACTCTTTCTAGTACGAGAATTCCACAGGAGTCAGTTCACACGCGAGTCTATATCATTTCTCCAGTGCCTCTAATAGAATTCAAAATCCGAGATGCATCTTCAAGACACAGATCTCCCCGTTGTCGAGTTGGTAACCAGAGTCTCATGTAGGGAGAGCAGACATTGTGTGTATAGATCTATACGGGACTGACACTCCTGCACCCTGACTGCTAGCTACAGTCCACGGCCTACCAAGCCAATGGGTGACAAATGTCATATTTATTCCGACGCTTGCAGGGCGTCAAGTACTCTAGTGTCAATCAGTATGGTTACGAGTATCTCCATGTTTACCTTATAATTCATGGCCTTAAGGTACGAGAATTAACACTGTATTCTGGAAACAACACTCTTAGGATTACTCTTTGTTTTAGACCTTGCTAGCTGTATCTTTCATTTGATACTGTCTGGGGTCTGTGTTTCACCGTTTTAGACCTTGCTAGCTGTATCTTTCATTTGATACTGTCTGGGGTCTGTGTTTCTTTGTTTTAGACCTTGCTAGCCGTACCGTACATTTGATACCGTCTGGGGTCTGTGCTCCCTTTTGTTAGACTGATTCAGGCGTATCTTTCATTGGATACTCTCCTGGAGTCTATGATTTCTTTCTCCTTAGTCAGCAGTATTCTCTGTTGAGGCATATGTTATTTTCCCTAATGTTTTTACTCGTGATATTCTCCTACTTTCTTTAAAATAAAGACCGTATTTTGGTAATGATAGTATTTCAGGGAAAATTACTCTTTAAAACATAACTCCATCGAGTCTTGGTAGAAGACTGCTTTTATTTAGAAAATATAGGATTTTCTGGAAAGGTCACTAATACACTGTAGATTCTAAACTACTACTTATCTTAAAGTTATTTTGAATAAAATGTTTACTTACATAAATGACACTAAATACTTTTGAACTCACCAGCATTTATAAAAATGCTGATACTCGCTTTCAAAATAACTTGTATTCTCAGGTCAGCAATAGACAGGTACATCTCAGGAGCTTTTGTGGAGACAGCCTAGTACCGAGCTGCACCTATATTATTACTTGTAATACTTTGATGTCTCTATGTAATGTAACTTATGTAAAACTATTACTATTAATGCAATGGTTGTTGTACTTTGATTACTATATTGCATATGTTGTGATACTTGACATGACGTCATCCACCCCAGAACGTTTCCGCCGTTCCGGTTTTGGGGTGTGACAGAATTTTTATGACTAAGGTTGTTAAATAACTATCAAGAATATTTTGAGGCTTTACCGAAGATTTGTTGCTTGTGGACAGTTAGAAGTATGATATTATTTGGGAGGACCATACTAACACTTTTTGGATTGAGATGATTCTTGGTCAGAGTTGATGGTCATATGGGAATATGGAAATGTTTCCATAATGGGAGATGTTTGCAAAATCTATGTGTGAGTTGGAAGCTTTAATGCAAGAGAAGTGTTCAAGGAGTGTATCTTGAATTTGAGACTTCATAACCATGGAATTGTTTCTAGCAACAAGTTCCAATGGATTATTCTGTAATGTCGAACACTCAGTCTCTATGGCTTAAGAACCTTGACATCATAGAAAGACAATGCATGTAAAGATGAAATTCTACTACATCTTAGATAGTGATCAGAATTTGGAATCGTGAATTGAGCATCGCTGGAATAATGTCCACTCGATCTATTCACACAGGAAGGACCACCGAGAGGCATAGTATGCATGTTTATAACATGGCATGACTGATGTTATCTAATTCAAGTGGTTAGTTGATTACTTGAAACATTATACAATAAATAAATTCCTAATTATTATGGTGATTAAATAATAGAGATTTATTTATAATCAATGGGTATGATACCATAATAAATTAATTTATTATTGTGTTTCACTTTGCATGTTTTACATCCATGAGTAATTTTTAATATTATTCAAAATTCCACAGTCAATACTATTGGAAGTAAGTTGTGAATTCAGACTGACATGAATTGATTGTAGATTGTCGATCAAGGTTAAGACATTGCAAATTGAATTGCTACAATATTCATGAGTAGTATGAAAATAGATATTTGAAGTATTGGATAAAACCATACTTAGAGATTACTTCATGGATTTAATCACAATTAATTCTAAGACGATAACATCTTATATTCTTAAAGTAGAGATATATAGTTCATAGTTTACAGATCAATTGTGCATTGGTTTGCTCAAACGCGTCATGTAACTAGATGTTATAAAGGGTTATTCCATGTGTGATTTGATATGTAAATTGTATGACTATATAATCAAATTAATTAGTTCCTTTTACCCTAACATGAAAAGTGATATCTATGGGTCCCTCAATATTTTGAGTTGATCTATAAGAACTAGGCCTAGTCCGGAATAAATTGATGTGTTCGATATTGTAGTTTGAATTTGATCACTAATCAAAAAAATTGGAAACAAATCAATGAACATGAGGTTGATCATTTAATCCATGTCTCTGTTCATACGATATATTGTAGAACGAAGGAATAGATGATCACTTATCTTAGAGCCAACGTTTGATTTGAATTAAAGTTCGGTAGTTGCTTTGGAAAGCATTATTTGTTGTTTTGTTCAAGTTTATACTTGAAATTGTAGTTATAGACTTATCTAAGCAGATGACCGTTGGAATAAAGTGTTTAAGCTCATAACTAAATTGGTATACTCTTGTAGTTAAAAACAAAGTCCTTTTTGGGTTGACCTCATGACCAGACATAGCTAGAAATGTGTTGGATTAAGGTGTCTAAGGCCCTAACTAAATTGGTATAATGTTGATGAATAAAAGTAAAGTACTTTTTGGGTTGCCCTCATAACCAAGAAATTGTCTAGATTGATTTTAAAGAGAGATAAATGTTTTATTAATATATTATATGACTAATATATTAATTAGAAACAATTATAATTAATTTATAATTAATCTGAAATTAATTATGGCTTAGTTAGAATTAATTAAAAGTTGAAGGACTATAGTTGGAATTGTTCAAAAGTTGAGCAGATGACAGGTTGTATAACACTCGTGTGTGGGACGGTATGGAGGCTCCTTTGGACTCTTCTGGAAGCCTTCATAAAGATAACTAAGGAACTAGATAATTACCTTATTTGAAATAATATTATTTTATATTCAAATTAGGGTGTCTAAGTGTTTCCTAATCAGCTATAAATAAAGCCTTACGGCTTGGAATTTTCAGCCAACGCAATCAGATATACCATAGCAAAAATTTACCTACATTTCCCCTCTCTCCTAAATCTTCTAGGGCTCTTGTGTTGTGGGTGTGAACCATTAGAAGCTTGCACACAACTGAAGCTAGTTTTCAAGAGACACAATTGGATGGAAAAAAGCGTTTGTTTATAATAACAAATTAGAGTTATGTCATTATCCTTGTGAATTTCGATTTCAACTAGGGTATAGAACTTTGTCGTTCAATATTATGTTGCTTCAATAGAGTTATGACATATATCCAATTAGGTTGCATGTACCCTTAATAGCTTAAGGTATTTTTCTGCATTATTACATGTAAAAATCATCGGTGGTATCAGAGCATTATGTTCTCTAACAACTGAATGTGCATAAATTGAACTTGAACAAATGAAGGAAAACAGAATTGTCATTCTGTTTCGTCGCCACATTGTGGGCTCTTCTGTCACGTCGTGGCCAATATCTGATCCACATATTTTCTTCTTCTGCCACGATGTGGGGGCTTATCTGCCACGTCGTGAGTAAGAGATAATTAATATTTTGATTAGGATAATTACATTTATAGATATCATTTTAATTGGATAAAATTTGAATATTGAAAATTGGTAATTTTATCTCCTAATATCTAGAATCTTTGAATTATCTTCATGATTTAATTAAATTTAATTATTTGATTAATTAAAAAGATTAATTTATAAATCATTAATATAAATTTCTGAACTTTATTTTAAATGGTTAAAATACACCCTTATACTAATATATGTTAAAAGTGTAATATTATATGTATAACATGAGTCAGTTGAATTACTAGTATGCCTCATTCACGAAGCTATGCTATAAAGTGAGTATAAGGAAGCATCCTATAAAATGGCTGTTGAATTGGTGTATATTCTCATCCACCGCTCTCCTATGTTGTGGAGGGTCATTAGTAGAACAAGTTTAATAGAACATTACCTTATTAAAATTATAATGTTAAAAAGTAATAGAACCTTTATAAAATTCCCCACTCTATTTACTTTAAGGAAAAATGTGAAAGTGTGTGCTAATCCATGAAAATGCACATCAATCTTTATGATTCGTTAGTGGAGCGTGTGTGGTTAACCAACACACTAATTAGGGACTATAAACTTGAAATGATGGCACAACTAAAAAATTATCATTAATTAAAGGAGCGTGAGTGGTTTACCGACATGTTAATTTGAGTTGATAAAAGACGTTGAGGTTGTCACGTGGGTTTGCATGGTTATTCACATCTTATTTGTGATCCTTGGCATCCCGATCACAAATTGAAGAGCATAATCGAGATTAAACATGCCATTGATAAGATTCAATGAATATCAAATTATCTAGGAATTTCATATAGATTGGAATTGGTAAAATGCATTACTTACCTTAAATGAATTCTTGATTAGATTACGACATCCATTTTCTTAATTTTGAATTGCATTGTTGGATCCTATCCTTGAATATTAATCTGGGTTAAAATATCAAGGATTGAATCAACTAACTAAAATCTTTTCTTTATTTCACAAAAATGTCTTCAAGTGGTGAACTGCATACTCCTCCTCCTCCTCCATCAAGCCACAACTTCACTCTATAATCAGTCCTTGCTAAGAAAAAGCTTGTCGGTCCAAACTACATAGACTGGATGAGGAATCTGAAGATGATGCTTCACTACGAGAATAAAGAGTATATTCTCACTACTCAAATTCCAAAGATCAAAAAAGAAACTATCACTCCTGAGGAGATTGCTGACTATGATCAGCATGTGGATGATGCCACAAAGGTCTCTTGCATTATGATTGAAAATATGGCACCTGAGCTCCAAAAGACTTATGGGGATTACTGGCCATATGAACTTAACACGGCCTTGTCTCAAATGTTCCACAAGAAAGCAAGACAAGAGCACCATGAAGTGGTTAAGTCCTTGATGACATGAAAACTGAAAGAAAAGGAATCTGTGTGTGCTGATGTGCAAAAAATGCAAAGGCATTTGGACAGATTGGATAAGCTTAATGTGAACTTTGATAAGGATCTTTCCATTGACATGGTCCTCAACTCTCCACCTAGTAGTTATGATCAGTTCATATTGACCTATCATTTGAACAATACATAGACCACATTGATAGAGCTTCACAATTTGTTCCAAACGGCTGAAGCAGGAATGAAGAAGTCCCCTACCCCATCCAAATGGAAAGGGAAGTTCCGTTGTGGAGAGCCCAAAAGAACAAAGCACAATCTCTCTGTCTCTCTCTCTCTCTCTCTCTCGGTTTCTCTCTCTCTCTCTCCCCCATCTCTCTCTAAAGGGGCGGTTTGTAAACCTTAGATTGTAAGGCCTTTGTTTTAAGAGGAGAATTTTTCATTTTGGTAAAGTAGGAAGTCTAAGTGGGAGAGGCATAGCATCATTCTCCCTTGTAGTGCAAGAAATAATTGGCCTCCTTTTTCTTGTTTCATCCTAAATGCTAAATGAAAATGTATCCTTGGTGCGGGCCAAGGAGCATCATTCAATCCTCCAGGAAAAAGGCTTTGGTGATTTTCGGTCGCCTAAGCTCTCCCCAGCAACAGCTGGCAAGTAGCTGAGCTCTATGTCCGTGGACAATCGCTCTATACTACCAATTCCGCGTGGGCCACTATCGTCCAACAGATAATCTCCTTGCGAGAACGGATAATATCCTTGCCGCTAAAAATGACACTCTTGAAGAAAAAGGGTTGAAACTGACAAGAGTTGGATACTTGGAGGACTAGAGTTGAAGCTAGGAGCTTAAAGGATAAAAACCATGCAAAAGAAGTCCCATGATGTGGAGACAAGAAGTTCATGACATACTATATGGAAGAATCTCGACTCCTTGCATAACAATAGGGTTCATGACATGGGAATAAGCATTTCACGTCGTAACCACGTGTCCCAGAAGAAACCTATGCGGAGAAGAGTACTTTCCTTGGCGAATATGGGATATACACTGATTTCACGTCGTGGCACCCTTATGGTCACGACGTGAAGAGCGATATTTAGGAAACTATATATGTTGGATAATATATCAACTTAAAGAGAGAGGTTGGAGATTTAGTCAACTTCTAGACAAAAAACCTGTGAAATTTAACCTTATAAGACCTTTGGAAAGGAGAAGATTGAAGATCAAGAGTTTAGAAGATTGTAGCAAGACTTCACGTCATACATTCAGTGTTCTTAGATTTTATCATGTGTAGTTTACTTTCTTATGTGTTTATGTGTTTCTTTTTTGTAATTATGAGCTAAATCATTAAGCTTTCGTTAAGTGATGATGACCCCTAATATTATGTGTCGGTTTCTAATTTACATGGAATAATGAAGTTGGTTTGGCTTGTATTTGATTTATCAATACCTAGCATGTTAAAAGTTTTAATATTTGTTGCTTAGATTTCAAGTTTGGTGTAGTTGAATGACCATTAATTGCATGGACTTGATAACCTAGTTATATATGAACATTAAATTACTAGAGCTAGTGATTGACCAAACCCGAGTATATGTAATGAAGATAATAACTTTAACTGTGTTAGAGAACATAATTTTATCATAATTGTGTTTGGTTATTTGTCTTGATTGTAGATAATTAATCTTACATATATCTTACATAGCCCAATAATCTTAAATAATCAATTTAGTGTCCACTTATGTATGACAATTGCATAGTTGTTCATGAATTCATTAAAATGTTATGAGATCAAACCAAGACTTCTAATAACTTTTATATTGGTAACCAAGTGAATTAATCCATGCCTTGAAACATGCCACAGGAAAAAGGGGAATTCAAAGCTAAACGGAAGTGTATTTATTCTCTTCATTAAAAACATATTTAGTTAGTTGTTTAGTTGATTACTTAAGTAAATTAAGTTAATTTGAACTTTCAAATCAGATAAAAAAAAACCTAATTTTAGTTGTTTTTCCTAGATTAATTTTTAGTAGTTATTTTATTAGCTAAATTTCATTCCCTGAGATCGACACCCGACTTACTTTTCTATATTATAAACTCATTAGGTACATTGCCTATAAGTTATAAATTAAAAACAAATAGGTATATCTGTGCACATAATTTTTGGCGCCATTGTGGGGAACGAATTATTTTAGTTTTTAATTAAATTGATTTAGGTTAATCGATTCTTTTTGTGGGGTAAAAACCGCAAAAAGTTCATTTTCTGCATTAATTAGTTTTTCTGTTTTTACAGTTTTGACGATGTGAACAAAAAACTGACTTATTCGGTTTTTTCGTTTATTTCCTTTTTAGTTCGTTTTTAAGGTTCTGTTTTGTTTTGTTTTAGCGACTTATGACCAGGGTATCATATTTTCCTATCGTTTCACCACTTGAAGATCCAGAGTCTGCATTCCACAAAAAGAAAGATAAAACGGTTAACGAATCGAGTAGCAATTTTCACGTGGACAAGTTCAAAAGTTTTGAGAAGACTCCAGACAAAAAAGGAACCGGATATGAGCCAGGTACATAAAGCAATTTAGTAGACGAAGTCAAAAGCGAGGTAGAAGAGATGGTAGATATAACAATGATGACCGTGAAGGAGTAGAAAAGGCGGTTGCTTAACGACAATGGTCCCGATCTTGTTCCTCCAGAAATTCCTGTCGCGACGAATTTTGAGCTCAATGGACATATCCTATCTATGCTCAAGGATATCCCATTTTCCGGGAAGGTCTATGAAGACGCGTTTCGACACATTGACGAAGTGTTGGACATTTCAAACTACTTCGATGTTCCAAATGTTTCAAGAGATGTGTTATTACTTAGGATGCTTCTAGTGACATTTACTGGAGATGCCAAAATTTGGTTAAAGTCACTTGCACCTGGAACAATTAGAACCTGGGCCAACCTTTATGAAGCATTCATTAAAAATTCAAACATTCTTCGAAGATAGCCAAACTTAAGAAGAAGATAGAGAACTTCCAACAAAACGATGGCAAATACTATAACATCCCAAAAATTTCAACAGATTTAAACTTTTCAAGACAACCCATTTACAAACAAAAGTGTGTCAAAACCATTAATTCCAAGGCATGATTTAAAATCAGAGTCTCACAAGATCTAATCAGTAGTAAAACCATGGATGTGTACGGTAACACATTTACCTTGCCACGGTCCTCTAAAGAACCTGAAACCATAAACAAAACTTTAAGCACGAAGCCTAATAAGTTCCCCCAAAGTACCAGAACACAAACAAATAACATATACAAATAACAGTATGTACTGAGTCCACAGATAAAAGACTGGATTACCCTTGAGCCCACAGTATGAGTTTGGCTTGCCTATCGGGCCAAAAATTCACATTAAGTTCTTATTGGGTTAATTAAAAGGCGTCCAACCACTTCTCTTAACCCTAAATGATATCTTAAACCATAAAGTCGAAACCTTTAAGCCTTCACATTGCTAAAGAGGGCTAAATCTCCAAAATCCTTCCTTTAACAACAGTTAAAACCACTTAACTGTTGCATGGCGCTAAGGAAACAATCAAGCAAGCACTACACTTCAAGACCTCACAAAGGACAGTTAATATGCTTTGGATTACTCCATACTCACAAAGATCCAAACTTTAGGACAAAAGCTTTTGAAATTATGCCATAACAATATCTATGAATAGATTCATCAAGTTAGAAGCTTTATACCTTGAGAAGATAGATCATGAAGCACTAAGCCTAGATCCACAAGCTCCAAGCAATCCCACACTTCTCCAAGAAGCTCCTTCTTCTTCCATGAGCACCAAAATGCATGAAATACCACCAATAACTCAAGAACTACACTAATGGAGGCTAGGGATTCATTTCTAGGGTTTAAGGGGATGGAGGCTGAAGATAATAGGGTTTGGTGGTAACTTAAGGTGCTTAAATAGGGTCCAAGACCCTAAATTAGGGTTTCGGTCTGACTGGAGTACGCCCAAAGTACTCGCTTAAGGCTTCGCGATTACTTCCCTTAGTACACCCAACATAAATTAATGTGCGTCCCGCGTACTGGCCATTACACTAGTACGCCATGCGTACACTTGTGTACGCCCAATGTACTCGGTTAACCCAAACTTACGAAGTCCATAACTTCTTTGTTATAAGCTTGTTTCTGACGATCCTTATATCCATGAAAAGGTAATGAGAAGCTCTAAACTTCTATCAACTTATCTTTTCCTTACAACATTCCGAACATAATCCAAAATTCTTAAAAGGCCCGACTGCCACTTACGCTTATACCCTTGGGCTCCAAATCACAAACCAAATTTCCAGATCATCTATCTTACCTTATCCACACCCAGATGGGTCTAAATCCCCTTTTCTCAAAGGTCCTAAGACTTATGATAACCTGTCTTCAGGTCATGACCCTGCATTAGGAAATGTTTCAGAACATGTTGTTACAACTCTCTCCTACTTAAATTGGATTTCGTCGTTGAAATCATCCTTACCACCCACCTGGAAACCAAAAACTCCAGCCCCCTCTTTCTAACCGTTAATTAAACATTGATCCCTTAACCGAAGAACCAGAACGTTACTGCTATGAATCTGAAGCCTATAATTTCTGTGATCTCCACGTAGGTTGACCCAAATATAGAGCCTTCAGCATGACTAGATTGCCTCAACCCAACATACCATAACATATACCATAACTTGTTGATGAAAACATATGATACATCAATACCATGACGACTCCCAATATGAGCCTTATCTATTTAACCACTGAAAAGAAGCACATACAACGCCAACATGCTCTACAACTTCCTAGTTATAAGATCGAACTTCTAATGAGAACCAAAGGGTTGGGGACTCTCAACTACAATCACATAACTAACTCAAAAAATATGCCTCTTGAGACCGGGAACCGAGCAAATCTAAACTTCAAAACCATATTCCATAACTGATATTCATCCTTTCATCGAATTCACCCCTTTCCTTTGAGCATGATCGCAGCCAAACACACAGAAAAAGAAATCAAACACATCAATCACAAATTTCCCACCAATTCCAAATCCAAATATGCACAAAAAGCCTTTAATAAACCCTTGACTCTCTGACATGCCATTCGTAACCACTACTCCTACGAATAAAGATGAGGAATCCAAGACTTTCCACATTTTCCTCCAATCCTTATCAACTCAGGTGTAACCCCCACCTAGAAAATCACTTAAGACATTCACTAAGAACTTTATGATTTGAGACTTCATAACTGATACCCAATCTTGATAATCAAACACCTAATAACAGCTTGCTAACAAACTCTATTTATAATGCAAACATTTTGTAGAGACTTTCTGATACACGACTGATACACCTAATAACCCTTAACTCTTCCCTTTATCCAAACCATCTGATTTGTGAGTCTCTCGACTTTGATCAACCAGCCAACACCAAAAGTAATACAAGTAGAAATAATGAACAATCATAATCACTGGGCCGACAGCCTAGACTGGAATACCCCTACAAGGTCCTCAGCATAGGTCTGGATTGCCTCCGAACCCACATCATGAGTCTATAATGCCTTACCCGTCCCTCATCCCATGCCTGGAATGCCCCTGATATCACACTGATCTTGTCGACATTGTATCATTCACCCAACACTCCAGGGACCTAAAGATACTTACCTCATTTCATCGCCTTGTAGGGACCCAATCAACTTCCCTCTCAACGCTAACCATGCACCATAATGCCATATTCTTACCACGCACAATTCCTTTTACAGAACAATGCAAACCTTACGAAATCATGGTCACACACAGCCCATGAATAGATTAAACGGTCGTACATTTGATCCAATTCAAAGGCTATAACCCAAAAAGAACCATGCATAAAATTCGAACTAGATGTTCCATTGATATCTTGACTAGCCCATATACATCCCTCTCGACAATATATAATGAATTTACCATAGTGCACACCCTTAGGGAATCCATGACCTCATCCAAAAAGAGAAGAAATATCAGAGCTCCATCGAATGACAAACCTCAATCATTAACAGAAGGCATCCTCATGATCGATAGAAATAATATCCTATACTTTATTGAGACAGTAAGACCTCATCAATACGCCACTATCTCACTAAAACCTAGGAGGTCAACCAAAAATGTTGTTAAGACTCTAGATAGGTCCATCCAATTACTAACCTCAAATTATGGTCTCCTAATAACTAAGAACATCGTTCAAACCCGAGCCAAACCTAACGATATGTCAAAGAATCCGTTGAACTTTAACTGATACAGTCCAATACGTCCGAAAAATCTCCGCTTTGATGATGCATGAAGTGACCAATAGTCAAGAACACATTAACACCTAATCCAGAGAACCAAAACCTATGCGAAGCTAAACATAATCATCTCTGGAAATGATTTACCGATTGATATCTGCCTACTCAAAACTAAAAATAGAAATCCAAGTTACGAGCTGAAAAATCCCTCAACAACCAATACTCAACCTGAGTGATCCAACATACTCGCACCACATATCTCTATGATACCACTTTTCCAAAACCATGAATCTTGAACAAATCGATGATCCTCCAAGCAGAATACCCAATTCTCCCCCACTTAGGGATCAAACCACCCACTGGTGTTGGAACCAAGTCGTAACTCAAACCGGCTCAACCAAGTACAAATCATCCCTGACTCTTGGAATGCAAATGCATACGTAGCCACCATCTCGCGATCCAAAACATAACAACTGGAAAATATGTCTAAGGTTGTTCTTAATGAGTAATGTCCAACAGTCATAATGGAAGGAATACCAATAAAGACGGGAGATCCAAGATGCCTTACTTTACCATGTAAGTTTGGAAATTTCATGAAGACATTTACTTTAGCTGATTCTGGAGCTAGCATTAATTTGGTACCTTATTCTTTCTACCAAAATCTTGACCTACCAAAATTGAAGACCACAAGAATGGCAATCTATATGGCTAATCATTCAGTCACATATCCTCGAGGCATAGTTGAAGACTTATTGGTTAAAATTGGAAATTTCATTTTTCCAATTGATTTTCTTGTCTTAGATATGAAAGAGGATGAAGATGTACCAACAATTCATGGGTGACCACTACTAAACACCACACGATCCTTAGTAGACATTCGAGAGTCTATGATTACATTACGAGTGGGGGAAGGAGGAGATCACATTCAGAATCTATGCAAGGTCCAAGTACTCTAAGGCACAAGATGAAGTATTTATAATGGATGGGTAAAAGAAGATAATGAGCTAGAAGAGTTGGAAAAGTGATGGAAGAAGAGTTTAAGTTTAGTAGAAGCCAAAATCAAATGAAGAAGTCAAGCTTACGAAGCCTAGTGTAACATCCCTAAATTTTACACCAATTTAAAACTTTGTCAACCATAAATGAAAGTCAAATAGCATTGTTTACAAAAACGTTTTCAAATCAATATCCATCAGAGTGTACCACAATCATAACATAAGGATGAGGAGCGGTACGGTCACGCCTTTGCCTTTCCATGATCTCCTGAAGTACCTGAAACAATAAATTGAAAACTGTAAGCCCGAGGGCTTAGTGAGCTACCCCCAAAATACCAATACCACACTGACAAAACCATATCAGTAACAATGTATCAATCAATCAACATACATACTGGCCATCGGCCTAACTGGACTACCCTACTGGGCCTACAGTCTATCTAAATCTATCTCGAGCCTTCGGCATGACTGGTTCGCCTCGTGGGCATGCAGTCTCCCCGGACAGCTCATAGGGTATGTTGGCCTTCAGCACAAAGCAGGACCGCCTCAACCCATCCAGCAAGCAAGTAACCATGTGTGCATAACTATCACAAACTGGCATATACAACATCACACATATCTATCACACTGATCATCAATCATAGAGTTCTCTCGTAACTAACATACCAACCTAGCAGGTCACTAGCATACTAATTCTTACGAATCATAAGAGCATAACATACTGTCTACCCTGGTTCCGATCTAACAGATCATAACCACATGTAGCATACCATAACATCAACAACTAAAGGGCCGACCTTGGTGTCGTAGACCCTATCGATATAGTGAAGATAACTTACCTTGCAATGTCGACTTGGAAGATACACTCCAACCCTCAGATCACCCGACACCGGCTCCACCACCTATGATCATAATACAATATACTCATAAGTCCTTAACCTTATAAGGTACCCCATAACCCACTATTCAACCCCTGATTAGGGTCAAAGTCCTCAGTCAAGGTCAACTGTCCATGTTGACCTCGACTCGTCGAGTACCCTCCGCTACTCGTCGAGTTCCCTGAAGTATATTCCAACTCGCCGAGTCATCGGAGTGACTCATCGAGTTCCTTCGATTCTCGATCAAACTTTAAGGCCACCCATTGAGTTCCCTCCTTGCAACTCGACGGATACACACTCATACATATCCAAGAGAAAACTCATCCGACTCGCCGGCTTGTTCTTCAACTCGTCGAGTCTTATGCCGATATTCATCGGACTCGTCGAGTTGTTCATCCAACTCGTCGAGTTCACGGCCATCTTCATGTGACTCGCCGAGTCAAATTTGCGACTCGCCGAGTCCATTCAGTCCTATTTCCATACAGACTTGTTTCTAGCCATGCAGCGGCTCCAAATCATAGATCCAAGCTTCTAGGGCATTCTTATCACGTAAAGTTGCAAACTTTACGTGCATGCATGGCCTTAAAGGCTCCAAATGCCAAATCTAAGTTCTTAATGGGGCTTTATGCCTAAGAGGGACCTCAATCACAACCAAAACTGTGACTTTATGCTTCTAAAATCCAAGGAGGGTCTAGATCTGAAGTTACAACTTCAGATCTAGCCCATAGCTCATCATACCAACTTGAAAATCCATAAAAAGCCCTAGAAACTCAACAAAAGGGAAAAAGGAAGTAAGTATGGCACTTTGATACCTCCAAAGGATGCTAGCTAAGGTAAATCCTGCTTCCCACGCCTTCCTTGCTTCAATTCCCTTGAACTCTTAGATTCCTTCCTCCAAGGTTATCTTTCCAAGCTTCAAACACCACACCAAGGCACCCACACACGTATAAGGACTCTCAGGACTCTCTAGAACTATAAAGAGGCCCAAGGGAGGCTAAGGTCCATTTAAATAAGGGTGCAAATCCCGGGATTTAAGGTTTCATCTGCCAGCTCCTACTCATCGAGTCCCAATATGGACTCGTCGAGTAGGTCACTTAACACGCGATCCCATCCCGCTGCTACTCGATGAGTAGGTCAACCAACTCGTCGAGTAGAGCTTAACCCAATAAATCTTATTTAAGCAATACCTGAGAATCGGGGCGTTACAACTCTCCCCCACTTGAACTAGACTTCACCCTCGAAGTCCGCTGGAATAGACAATGTCGGGTAATGCTCGCGCATCTCCACCTCCGGCTCCCATGTCCACTCGGATCCCCTCCGATATTCCCACTGTACCTTTCCCAAAGGTATTTCCTTGTTCCGCATAATTTTCTTCTTCCTTTCCAAAATAGCCACAGGCCTCTCTACATAGTTCAGGCGCTCATCGACCTGAATGTCATCTAACGACACCACTGCCTCCTGGTCCATAATGCATTTTCGTAATTGCGAAACATGAAACGTGTTGTGGATCCGGCTGAGCTCTTGCGGAAGCTCTAGCCTATAAGCCACCCTGCCAACCCTGGCAACAATCCTAAACGGCCCAATATAACGGGGACCCAATTTTCCCCTCTTCCTGAAGCAGATCACACCCTTCCAGGGTGAGACCTTCAGGAGAACCGTGTCACCCACTTGAAATTCCAGCTTAGATCGGCATCGGTCGGCATAACTTTTCTGCCGAATCTGAGCGGTCTGTAGTCGCTGTCTAATCTGTTGTATCATCTCGGTAGTTTGCAAAACTACCTCTATCCGACCCATCACCCTGTGCCCAACCTCGCCCCAGCAGACTGGGGTTCTACACTTCCGCCCACACAACAGCTCTAAAGGCAGGGCGCCAATACTAGAATGATAGCTATTGTTGTAGGCGGACTCTGCAAGCAGTAGGTAGGAATCCCAACTCCCACCGAAATCAATGACGCACGCCCTCAATATATCCTTGAGGGTCTGAATGGTCCGCTCACTCTGCTCATCGTTCTGCGGATGGAACGTTATGCTAAAATGCAGTCGTGTACCCAGTTCCTCATGGAATTTCTGCCAAAAACAGGAAGTAAACCTGACATCTCGATCAGAAACGTTAGAAACTGGAACCCCATGGCAAGAGACAATCTCGCGGACGTACAGGTCGGCCAACTTCTCTGCCGACGAACTCTCCCGTATGTGTAGGAAATGGGCACTCTTGGTCAATCGATCCATGATGACCCATATAGCATCGAACCCCCTTGTCGTCTTTGGCAACTTCGTGAAGAAACCCATCGCGATTCGTTCCTATTTCCACATGGGAATCTCCAGAGACTGCAGCTTACCATGCGGCCTCTGATGCTCAGCCTTGACCATCCTACAGGTCAAGCACCTCTTAACAAGCCAAGCGATATCTCGCTTCATTCCAGGCTACCAATAGCTTGAACTCAAATCACGGTACATCTTGGTGGCTCCCGGGTGAATAGAAAAACGAGACTTATGATCCTCCTCCGTCACTGTGTGTCGGACCCCTCCGGACATCAGAACCCAAACCCGATCGTAACGGGTCAACAATCCGCAACTATCCTGAACAATCCAGGCGCTTTCGCCCTTAATCCTCTCCAACTTCTAGTTCTCTGGTCTCATACCCTCAATCTGAGTGTCCCTGACCAAACCCACCAGTGGGGAATCCACCGCTATCCTCATACACCTGGCTGCGGTCGAGGACCCAGCTGACTTGCGGCTCAGAGCATCCGCAACCACGTTCGCTTTACCGGGATGGTAAAGGATCTCGCAATCATAGTCCTTGACCACATCCAGCCACCTGCGCTGCCTCATGTTCATGTTCGGCTGATCCATGATGTGCCTCAAACTCTTGTGATCCGTGTAAATAGTACATCGAACCCCATACATATAATGCCTCCAAATCTTGAGGGCGAAAACCACCGCTCCCAACTCAAGATCGTGCATAGGGTATCTCATCTCATGCAGCTTCAGCTGCCGTGATGCATAGGCTACCACCCGTCCTCTCTGCATGAGGACTGCCCCCAAGCCTGTGATGGATGCATCACAAAATACCACAAAATCCTCAACTCCCTTAGGGAGTGTCAACACCGATGCTTCGCATAAACACTGTCGGAGGGTCTCAAATGCCCTGCTGCTCAGGGCCCTACCGAAAATCCGCCCCCTTCCTCGTTAGATGAGTGAGGGGTACGACAATCTTGGAGAAATCACGAATGAATCTTCGATAATACCCTGCTAAAATCAAGAAAATCCTGATGTTAGAGGGAGATTTCGGGGTCTCCCACTGCATAACCGCCTCCACCTTGGTCGGATCGACCAAAATCCCCTCCTGGTTAACGAGGTGTCCGAGGAACTGGACCTCTTGTAACCAAAACTCGCATTTCGAGAACTTGGCATACAGCCGTTCTCACATCAGAACCTCCAGCAGCTCCCTGAGATGCTCCTCATGCTGCTCTCGGGTCCTGGAATACACCAAGATATCATCTACGAACACAATGACCGAGCGATCGAGCATCGGTCTGCAAACTCAGTTCATCAAATCCATGAACACTGTTGGCGCATTGGTGAGCCCAAATGGCATCACCACGAACTCATAATGACCATAACGAGTCTGAAACGCAGTCTTCTCCACGTCTTCCTCCCTCAGCCTGACCTAGTGGTATCCTAATCTCAAATCAATCTTGGAAAACCAAGATGCTCCCTGCAGTTGATCAAAAAGATCATCTATCCTCGGGAGCGGATAACGGTTCTTCACCGTTAACTTGTTCAGCTCCCTATAGTCAACGCACATCCTGTGCGAACCGTCCTTCTTCCTGACGAAAAGGATCGGTGCTCCCCAGGGTGAGCTACTCGGACGAATAAACTGCTTACCCAACAGCTCCTGCAACTGAGATGATAGCTCCTGCATCTCTGGCGGTGCCAAACGGTACGGCGCCTTGGCGATAGGGGCCGCACCTGGTACTAGATCAATCCTGAACTCAACCTGCCTCACTGGAGGCACTCCGGGTAACTCTTCCGGAAACACATCAACAAACTCTCTAACCATCGGGACCTCTGAAATTGAGAGCTACTCTCTAATCCATGTATCTACCACATACGCCAAATAACCGGCACACCCGTGCTGAATATACTATCGAGCCCTGGCTTCCGAACAAAACCCTGATCCCGACCTGGTTCCCTCACCATATACTACCAGTTCTCCCCCACTTAGGGTTCGAACCACCACCCGTTGTCCCTCATAGTCGATCATGGCACCAAAACGGCTAAGTCAATTCATCCCTACAATCACGCATACATCCCCCATGGGGATAGGAATCAAATCTATCGGGAAGGACACCCCGAAAATCTCCAATTCGCATCCCCAATAGACCAAAGAAGCAGAAACCCAGTGCTCGTTGGCGATCGAAACTCGCAACGGACACTCAATATCATCTATCGGCACACTGAACCCTCTAGAGAAGGTCTGAGATACAAACGACCGACTCGCCCCTGAGTCAAATAATACCAAAGCAGGCAAAGAATTCACTAAAAACGTACTAGCAACCACATCCGGTGCTGCCTTGGCCTCCTCGGCCATGACCTGGAAGGCGCGACCCTGAGCCTTCGGAGGCTCCACCTTGACTGGCCTCCCATCTCCAATCCTCACAGTAGTTGGCGCGGGACCCAGCGTCGGCTTGGCGGCAAGCTGCGGACAGTTGGTCTTCACATGACCAACCTGATGACAGTGGTAACAAATCCTCATATCTGCTGAAGGGGCGAACTGACGTCAGTCCCTGGCATAGTGCCCCTCCTTGGCACATTTTTGGCACCCACCTCCCGCTCGACAAACACCCGAATGACCCCTATAACACTTTCCACAAGTGCGGCTCTGCTGACTCCCAGATCGAGTATCAGCGGTCTTAGATCGCTTAGGCCCCGGCTAAGACTGCATTGGTGCCTGACGCTACTGCTTCAGTTGCATCTCTATCTCCAACTCACGCCGCCTCGCGGCTTCCTGTAGATCCAGGAGGGTATCACAATGTTGTGTAGCCACAAACTGTCGTATATCCATCTTGAGCATACTCAGATAACGAATCATCTGAGACTGCTCTGACGCAAACTCCGGGCAAAACATAGCCCTCTCAGTGAACATCCGGGTAATGTCCATCACGGACTCCCCATTCTGCCTCAATGTCAAAAACTCCTTAGCAAGCCGCTCCCGTTCCACGCGCGGAACATAGCAGGTGCGAAACGTATCCCAAAACTACTCCCAAGTAATAGCAGCCTGTTGATCATCAGAATATGAACCTTTTGTTAATCTTCACCAGTCCTTAGCCCCAAGCCTAAGCAGGTTTAGAGCACACATGACCTTCTGGTCAGCAAGACATGAGCACGTGAAGAAACAGCTCTCCACGTCAGAGAACCACTGCATAGCCCTGATTGCATCCTGTGTACCATCAAATGTCGGGGGCTTCGTATTATCGAAGTCCCGGTACTGGAAAGCCTTGCTGGCTCCTCCTCCAACCCATGCCGCAGTTACAGCCGAGGTGGCTGCAGCGACTGTTGTCTCTGCCAAAGCTGCATATCGCTCACCAAAATACTCAACCATCGCGGTCTTGATCGACCCAAACATCTTTGGTAGTTGCGCTCGGAAAGCCGCATCGACCTCATTGTGCAGAATCTCCCGAATTCCTGGCATATAGCTCCTCAGTACCTATCTGAACCACGGGCTCAGGTGCTACCGACACCTCTGACCCTCCGTCTCCCGACCCTGACCCTGATCTGGATCCCGATCCTGATCTGGACCCATCAGCAAAACATCTCGTCACCACCATACTGAAAAGTGCAGTCAAGACATTAGATAAACAACATAATATCGAGAGACCAAAACCCACAAATCCTAGGGGTTTTGACTTCCTTGCTACGCGTATGGGTCCTGTGCTTCCAGTAGTACGGGCCCATACTACCTTCCACACCTACCCATATTTGTCTCAAGTATCACCACAACGCCCTAAAACTATACTCAACATAATGTGCGCTCAACCCTCACTACTAGGGGACGCCGCCTATCTCACAACTGATCCCACAACTCTGCACAACTCACACCTTCATGGAACTTCCATCAGCCCCTGCAGCACTAGTGTATGCTAGCCACACATAACGCTGGACCTGATAGACTTTTGAATATCCAATCCTACCCTAAGGTCGAATCAAACATTCTCAGGCTATAAGATCTTGACTATACACAGTCGTGATGCATATCCTAAACATCTATAGTTATGATGTCAATTCCATATACAAGAAACCCTAGGCTAATAGGTATCATATAATCAGGCAAATCTATCATGCGATTCCAGAAGATCCCTAGCCTAGCACTAGCATGCTGTTTTAACATATCAGAATATCAAATAACTGTATGGTATTTTGGGGTTTACTTACAGGATCCGAATGATCGTATCCTCTGCATCCTCCATCCTTTATTTTGAAAACCATTTTTTTTAAAAACTTACTTTCTGAAAATCTCCTTCATTTGAGACTGGTGTTGGAACCAAGCCGTAACTCAAACCGGCTCAACCAGGTACAAATCGTCCCTGACTCTTGGAATGCAAATGCATACGTAGCCACCATCTCGCGATCCGAAACATAACAACTGGAAAATATGTCTAAGGTTGTTCTTAATTAGTAATGTCCAATGGTCATAATGGAAGGAATACCAATAAAGACGGGAGATCCAAGACGCCTTACTTTACCATGTAAGTTTGGAAATTTCACAAAGACATTTACTTTAGCAGATTCTGGAGCTAACATTAATTTGGTACCTTATTCTTTCTACCAAAATCTTGACCTACCAAAGTTGAAGACCACATGAATGGCGACTTATATGGCTAATCATTCGGTCACATATCCTCGAGTCATAGTTGAAGACTTATTGGTTAAAATTGGAAATTTCATTTTTCCAATTGATTTTCTTGTCTTAGATATGAAAGAGGATGAAGATGTACCAACAATTCATGGGTGACCACTACTAAACACCACACGATCCTTAGTAGACATTCGAGAGTCTATGATTACATTATGAGTGGGGGGAGGAGGAGATCACATTCAGAATCTATGCAAGGTCCAAGTACTCTAAGGCACACTGACAAAACCATATTAGTAATAATGTATCAATCAATCAACATACATACTGGCCATCGGCCTGACTGGACCGCCCTACTGGGCCTACAGTCTATCTAAATCTATCCCGAGCCTTTGGCATGACTGGTCCGTCTCGTAGGCATGCAGTCTCCCCGGCCTGCCACACCAATCAGGATGTCATCAAAGACCTCACCCACATCCTCCAAAGAACAAAGTTGCCGCATCTCGCCATATCCAAATTCCCCAAGACCAAGAGAGAAGCATGGTCCATCGTGGCAAAAGCAAGCAGTGTGTCATTAAGGCTGGTAGTGTGGTTGGACTGGGAATCACTAGCATCGAGATCATAAACACCGGAGTCTATTTCTGCCTTCCATCTAGCACGGCCAAATTCTTCACTGGCAACGAATGCAGCATGTCGGATTCGGATGACACCACTAGTAAACTCCGGGGTGCTCGCTGGTAGTGTGGTTGGATCGGGAATCACTAGCATCGAGATCATAAACACCGAAGTCTATCTCTGCCTTCAATCCAGCACGGCCAAGTTCTTCACTGGCAACGAATGCAGCATGTCGGATTCGGATGACACCACTGGTAAACTTTGGGGTGCTCAATTAGTTTACCCATGATGCGCATAACCCCCACTTGCAAGATCCAGTCCTGGTCATGGTGTAAAGCCTCTGATTTAGCTCAAGCTTCCCCAAGGAGTTTATCCCGGTCGCTAACATCCTGCTCCAAGCATTCATTCTGAATCATTAACCCCTTATTAGCTTGAGTCAAGGAGCCCACTTTCATTTCAAGCATAGATTGGACCTCCTCAGCAACAGCTTTCTCTGAGGACAACAAGGCATACTTCTGGTCAAAGCCACAGACATCTTTCTCGAGCTCAAGAATGTGGCGCTTAAGTTCAACTTCTTGGGTGGTACAACCAACATGGGCGGCCTCCATCTCATTCAACAACAAGATACAACGGGAACCGGTGACCAAATAAAACATCGCCTGAGCAGCGGAATACAACATGTTATGGGCTAGTGCAGGACTGCCCATGGTATCCATGTCAGTAACAACGGCAGGAAGGAAAGGCATGACGGGCAAACTCAATGGCATTGGTATGAACAGACAGGCGGGAATCATTTCGCAAACTCCAAGTGGGAACAAATGTTGGATTAGGTGTCTAAGCCCATAACTATAATTGGTATATGCTTGAATTGATAGTAGCATGGTCCTTTTAGGTTGCCTTCACTCTTGCAACTGGACAGGATGACTTTTGGAGAGAAGTTAAATTTATTATTTGGAATAATAAATTTATATATGATTTATTAATATGTTATGAAAATAATATATTAATTATGAATCATGTTATTTAATTAATATTTAATCAGAAACTAAATTGGAATTAAAGGAATTAATTAAAAGTATAGGGCTTTTTTTGCAAATCATTGATAGTTGTGAAACTAGGCTCTTGGACTCCTTAGATAGGAGTGGACAAAAATTATTGGGAGGCCCTATAAGTTTTCATCCAAGGCTTCTAGAAGAGGAGTCCATGGGCTGCTTAGGCCTTAAGTAGGAAATTAGGGTTTCCACCTACAAACCCTACCTTTGGGACTAAGCAACCTTAAGTATATAAGGAGCCTAACCCCTAAGGATTTCGGCCACTTGCTTCTAACCCTAGAAGAGATGAAACTTTGGTGCTATTCCATCCTCTTTCCTTCCCATCCTCTTGCAAAGAGTGTCTGTAAGCCATTAGAGGTGTCACATTTGAGGCACTTGCTTTTAAGAGTTCAAGATCTACAAGGCTTAATTGTTATTACTACATAACAATCGAGGTATGTATCTAAACCCTAGTATTAGGTTAATTTCGATTATATAGATTCATATTAGGATTTCTCTCTTGTATTCAAGTTTGCGTGTTCATCTAGTAAAAACCTAGATCCAAAGAATTAGGGTTGCATGAACACATAGAAATTTGTTTTTATGATCAAAACCCATCAACAAAAACATCAAAACCAAGGTCATTTATACCTGGAGACCCCTCACTCGGAGGAGTCTGGTGAAGCATGACCCTATTGGGGCCCCCAGGGCAGGAAACATCAGGATTGGACTGTAAAACAATTTGGACCAGAACAAGAACAACTAGGGGTGTAAGTGAGACAAGCCAACTCGCGAGAAACTCGAGACCGACTCGAAAAATACTTGAAATCGACTCGACCTTAATCGAGCCGAGCTCGAGCTCGAGCTACTCGAGTACCTTATCAAGCCGAGCTCGAGTACAAAAATACTCAGCTCGTAAGGCTCGCGAGCTTAGTCGAGCTTAGTGTAATTTACATATATGCCATTTCTTTATAATTGTTCATTTATAAAATATATGTCATTTCTTTATAAATATTCATTTATGACATATATGGTTGATGTTATATTGATATTAGGTGATTAATAGTGATTTTTTTGGTAGTTTGGACATTTACATGTGGAATGTTTAACTTCTTACTCAATTTAGTGATTTTTTAAATATTATTCGAGCCGAGCCGAGCTCGAGACTGTCGAGTATTTCACGAGCCCGAGCTCGAGCTTAAAATCAAGGCTCGAGTTGAGTTCGAGCCGAGTTTCGAGCTCGAGTATTTTAGTCGAGTTCGAGCTTCGAGCTTGGTAGTATTCGGCTCGTTTACCCCCCTAGAAACAACAGACTGCTTAGTCACCCACTGATCCCCATCAAACTGTTGAACGTCTTCATTAGGGATCACAATGATAGCCTTCCACGTGGAGGAGATCGAGCTTAGCAGACGAGTAAAATTACGCATCGATTGAACCTGCCTCCTGATGTTGAAAATATCGGTGGAGGTCTCCCCCATGACCAAGACGGCCTTCCTCTTAGCTATGGCTCATCGGACATCAGAGATAATGTCGTCTTTTATATCCTTGACCATCTCCGCATGGCCAAAATCGGTGACAAAAGGCGGGGCAACCGTCGTAATAGGTTGCGCAGTCAAAGGCCTTTTTCCTACGGTTGCAGAAGAACCCTCCAAAGCCAACATCACTGGAGGAGAGGTCACGGCGAGCCGATTATCCCGACATGGTGGAGGAAGAGTTTTGACAAGATCAGTCTCTCGATGCTCTAACTTCCCCCGACGCTTCCGCAGGACGTCGTCCAAAGAAAGAGGGGACTAAACACCTGCAAAAACGAAAACAAGACAAGAACTCATAAGCAGAATAGTAATCATTCCCGAATGTAAATCCCCTCCAAAAGGGGGAGAGGAAGGAAGAATAATATAAAGGAAAAAAAACAAAACCGCATACCATCAATAAATGTGTAAAAGATGGGTATCTTCCCATGGCATCTCCAAGAATGGCTCATCCTAACTCCGGCAAGCATAACCTCTTACTACTCCACAGGCATGACTTGGATGATTTTCAGAAGATCAATAGTAGCCTGGTTATGAGAAAACATTTTGGGAGTAAATTCAGAGAAATTATTTGCCCGTTAACGTCCGTGACTAACTTAATCCTAGTTAGCCCATAGCCACTTGTCCTGCCAGCTGCTCGGAGTCTTGTTGTCAGGAACCAAGAAATGACCTCCACGCCGAGCAGAGAACGTATACTTGTAACCAGTAACACTGAACCGAAAGAAGAACTTGAAGACGAACAATTCAGGAAGCACTCCATTCGCCCGACAGATCATCTCAAATGCATCACCTTGTTGACAGCGTTTGGGGTAAGCATCTGGACACTACAACCATTCTTCTGAAAAAGCTCTTCCTGGAAGTTAGTAAGAGGAAGGCCCAAACCAGCATCGAAGGTCTTCGAATAAATACCCACCTTGTCGGAAGGAGGGGAAAGGATCATCGAGTAGGTCATTGGAAATTCTACACTGTCAACCGAAGAGATGTCGTAAGCATCGCTGAGAAGTTTGAACTCAACTTCAAAAGGAACAATATTGGATTGAGCAGCCATTAAAAAAGGGGGGAAAGAAAATAAAACCATAGACAAAGAAGAAGGAAAAATAAGAGGAATAAGTTGCATTGAAAGGAAAGGCCCTTAACTTTATAAAGGATAAGGAAAGGCAGGATATTCAAAATCTCTGACGCAATGATGTAACTGACTGTCATAATGGGCAGTCACGTTGCCGGAAAAACCAAAGAGATGATTGAATTAGAACTCAACGCGTGTTCCAAGAAGTTAAGTGCAGATCGTCATAGCTAGTCTAGTAATGCTTCTGATGACTTGCCATTAGAACAAACGAATAGTCGTACTCAAACGCCCCAGAGAATTCCCTAAGGCATGTCGTGCCTAGCGGAACTAGCACGATGGAACTTTGCGCCCGCGGACACATCTAAGAGTAGGGTGCCTGCAGAGAAGGCCCGACCCCTCCAGGGGAGTCTTCTACTCCGCGACATAGTATAACGGCTCCAAGCGACAAGGAAGATGCTTAAAGAATTATCACATGAACCAATCATTGGCTCCGATAGATCAAGGAGCACGATTATCCAATCAGCGCCCCCGATCCTGTCGGGTCTAACGTATTTGTCCTGTACGGACTAACCGAAAGCCTTAGTATAAAAGGCCACCCCCGGTGCCTTGGAAAGTAAGTCGCTCTCTCCCGGTTCACTTTAGAATACACCCATATCTATCCACTTACTTGACCGGTGGAGCTTTTTCCTGGGAGCCTCCTCCCGGAGAACGGTTGACGGTTTCCTCTCGTTGTGACCTTGCAAGCTCATCGGAATCATCAAAGGCACAAGGCCAATCTTCTGGTGACCAGGTCGCATTAGCTATGACTACTAGACTGTGGGACTTGATGATGTGCCCTTGGCACGAATGAAGAGTCACGCTCAGACGCACCAGAGAATTCCACAAGGCAAGTCGTGCCTAGGGGAACAAGCCCGATGGAACCTCATGCCCGCGGACGCCCTTAAGAGCAGGGCACCCGTAGAGAAGGCCCTGCCCCGCCAAGGGCGCCTTCTACTCTGCGACAAAGTATAACAACTCCAGTCGAGAAGGAGGATGCCCAGCGTATTATCACATCAACCAATCGTTGACTCTGACAGAATAAGGAGCAAGATTACCCAATCAGTGTTGTTGATCATGTCGGGTCTGACGCATTTGTCCTATACGGAATAGCAGAAAGTCTCAGTATAAAAGGCCTCCTCCGGTACCTGTTTCGAGTAGGAATATGATGTCGAACTTGAGTTTTTTTCTATGTTATGTTTATTTTTCACCTGAAATTCGGATATTGGATTTTGGGTGTTGATGAGTTTCGCGTTTAATTAAACTTTTCATATTTAAGCTATATGTGATATGGTAGCAAAAAAAACAAAAACCATAGAGTCCTAACAACCCTCCATTCACGAAATGTGGAATAAAAATGTGTCCCCAACAAGGCAACAAGGATAAAATCTATATCTATATCTATATCTATTTATCTATCTATATCATACATATTTATAAAGCTAACATTTTTTCTTGAATCTCATGCATTTAAACCCCTTTTTTTAACTTCCTCAAACCACATTCATTTGAAACCCCCTTTTTTAACTAATGCAACTCAAAAATTTTCTTAATTATGATTGAACACTCAAAAGTTTTATAACTTATATTATGTTTAATTAGCATTTAGTGAAAAGTTTACTATAAAAGGCCAATCTTTCGATAAAAACATTTAGATTGAAGGTTAGTGAAGAATTTTCATCAAATTTCTATGATTGAATGGTGTTAAATGAAGAAATAAGATTCAGAAAACGGATATAGGTTTTTTTGTTTGAGCAAAGTAGACGAATGTTAGTTTTTTCTTTTGATTTAAATGTATATTTATGTAACATTTTTATTTATATATTCAACCACCCAATGTTCTTATTTACTTGATTGTAGTTTTTCTATTTTGATTATGTTTATTTTCTATTATTGTTTTAGGTTATCCTACACAACATATTTACAAGACAATAATTAAAATATAACATAATTTTTAACATTTGATATGTAATTATGATTGACTTATCATGATATGTTCTTCATATGAAAGTAATTTATCCATATTACTATGACAAGCATTACATATGACATTTAAGAAAATATATATTATATGTGATTTGTTTAACATATATATGCACCTATGTATGTTATAAATTTATAACTAAATATTTTTATGTTTAATAATTAAAGGGATTAAAATGATGCATCAAAACCAATTATTTACATGAATATAATAATAATAATAATAATAATAATAATAATAATAATAATAATAATAATAATAATAATAATAATAATAAACACATATTTCCGAGTACCACATTCATTTGAAACTCACATCACTACTCAAGAGTTTTCTAATTTATGTATATTTATTAGTTACAACTCAAGAGTTTTTTACTTATGATTATTAATTAATAATCACTAATAACTTTTTATTTTCCTTTCTTTTATAAGCTTGTAAAGTTTTGCTCATTAAAAACATTAATGTATTTCAAGATATTTGTGATTTGAATATGAAGAGTTAATATAAATGTTATAATAGATGTTTTAATGTTTTTATGTTACTAAAAGTTGTAGTGTTCATTTTTCATATTTTTTATTATTCGTTGTAAATATATATATATTTTTAATAAAAATGTTATAATAGATGTTTTTGTATTTTTATGTTGCTAAAAGTTGTAGTTCATATTTTTGTTCATACATTTTGTTACCCGTTATATATAGATTATCATATGTTTGATATATAATTTATACAATTTTAAACGGTTTATAAAATTATCAAATAGTTGTATATATCACAATAACTTAAAAATTAAAACTATAATGTTTAATAAAACTAATATGCTAACTATATGTTTGCTTTACTACTAACATTTTGTTTCAAAATAGAAATATTAAATAATAACTTGATAAAAGTTATTATTTTAACTATATAATGGTATTCTCGTGCAATGCATGGAGATTCGCCTAGTATCTTATAAAGCTAGCATTTTTCCTTTCACCACATTCATTTGAAACTCCCATGCATTTTTCCTTTCACCACATTCATTTGAAACTCCCATGAATTTTCAATTTCTTCCTAATAATGGTTATAAGTTGGTTAATAAGATTAAATAAATATCAAACATAAAGTGTAATCATATACAAACTAAATTTCAATATGAAAAGAATATCTTTACTTATACTTATAAAGTTATGTTTTTTAACTTTTAACATATTATACTTAATTTATTAGTTTTATTTATATTGTTAGGTGTAAATCATTTTCATTTTAAAGCTATAATTTTGAACAATTTATATAAAATACTTAAATTATAAATTTAAATATAACATTACAGGATCAACTTAAATATAAATTTTAGTTTAACTTAAATAGCCCAAATAATATTTTGTAAAGTAGTTAAAAGTGATAAATTGTAGTGTCTTTCTAATAATGATTATAATTTGGTTAATAAGGTTAAATAAATATCAAACCTAAAATGTAATCATAAATAAACTAAATTTCAATATTAAAATAACATCTTTACTTCTATTTATAAAGTTATGTCTTTAATTTTTAACATATTATACTTAACTTACTAGATTAAAATGTTGTATGTAAACCATTATCAATTAAAGCTATAACTTTTAAACACTTTGGACAAAATACTTAAATTGTTAATTTAAATATAACATTACAATGTCAACTTAAATATAAATTTCAGTTCCACCTAAAAAACCCAATGAATATTTTGTGAATAAAAGTGATAAATTATAATCTCAATTTAACTAAAATATTTTCTAAAGATATTTGTATAATCGTTAAAAGTTTTCAAATAAGTAGCTTAAAATAACTTATAATAACAATAGTTAAATGTAACTCTATATAAATGATTATATTGTTACCTTTAAAATCAAAAAACAGTTTTTGATGTTTTAAATAATTATAATGATAGAAATTAAAGCGTTAAACAAATAAACTTTAAAAAATTAATCAACAATAACAACAACTATAAATAACATTAAACCATATATTATATTTAATTTTATTAATGAGTAACTCGCGAGTAGAAGTCGATCAAACGGTTGAGATTATGCAATTATAATAGATGTATATATCATCATATAATTCAAAATAATCAATATATTATATCAAATTGGTATACAAATTATTATATCAAATTTCACAACAACATTATTGTTATATTAAAAAACATATATTTGTAAAGATTTCAACTATATAACTGTTTCTGCGCAACGCACGGGCATTCACCTAATAGCCAATAATTTGATGTCAATAATAAGTTGAGTGAAATTTTTGAAGGCTCCTATACAAGGATTACATTTCATAATAGCAATAAGAGACATATGCAATCGAAGATGTTTGAAACCAAGAAATTAAATGGAAACCTAGAAGATGAAGAAGAAATAAATAATCTATATCTCTTAAAATTTAATAGGATTCCAAAGAGGGGGTATATAAATTAAATTCAACAACTTGCAGAGTACATTTAACTGAAACAAGGGATATAAAACTTAACATGTGCAAATTGATTTAGGATAGGTGATGTAACTTGCCAAGTAAAGGAATAAAGAATACAGAGTACTCCCAACACACGGGAATGACGAAAAGAAGTTGGTAAATATGGGAATGCTAATAGAAGGAATAAAAATAGTCGTACAAGAGGAAGACAAGATTTAACACATGAAACTACTGACATTTTATTAGCTACCTAACAGCCACATTATCATGTATTTCTAAAAACGAATATGTAAAAAAAGTATTTATATTTTTACAACCTTAAGTTTATCAAAACGAAATATATATATATATATATATATATATATATATATATATATATATATATATATATATATATATATATATATATATATATATATATATATATTTCGTTTTGATAAACTTAAGGTTAAAGTTTTTTTACATATTCGTTTTTAGAAATTCATGATAAAAAAACTAAGCTATAAAAACTTTACAAAAAAAAAGTTTTAAAAAATGTTTGATAAAAAATATAAAGAATATAATTTATAAAATAAAGTCGTAAAACCGTAATTATTTTGAGAAAGAAGTTTATCTATGAAACACAATTTAGGAAAAACAAGATACAAAACTTCCTTTTCAAGCCTTGGTGACATGTAATCACCATATATTTTAAATCAAATATTCAAATATTTAAAGATCAAAACCTTCAAACTCCCACAGAATTATGTCATATTCTTGTTAAAATAACTTTTTTGGTTTGTTTTTATTTAGAATGCTTTAAGTTTATAATACAAATATTAAATATCATATTTTAATATACTAAGGACAAAATAATATAAAATTATGTTATATAATGTGCACATATAATCACACATACTTTTATACATTGCACATTTGTACGAGTGAAAAAAATATCAAAAAAGTGTCGGTAGCGGTTTCATGAAACAGCTCAACCCAAACATTCATGCGGTACCACATAGGACAAAATGAAGTTCATACAACCGTTGATATCTCCTTTGACCCGCAGTACCGCACCTGTTTTTGCATGGCTTTGTGCACCCTTAGGCTTCTCGGTGTGGTATGCGGTTTGGAACCGCGGTTACGCCACGTGGGACACGAACACCGTCCCCAGGGTGCGGTTTGGAGCGGTCGAGACCGCACTGTGGCCATTGAAGACCGCGTTTGCTGATTGGCTATTCCCCTTTCTCTTTTTGACCGTTCAAAGATTCGTGTAATTAAATTTATATATATATATGTTATCATTTTTACATTTACACAACCTTTAAACACATATAAACACAATCATTTCATCCAATTTTCTTTGAAAAAATGTCTTCTTCCAAAAGACCTAGCAAAGAAAAAACACCAGTCAGAAACACCAACACCCCAAAACCTTCATTTGATCAACCGATTTTCTCACCTCCGTATTACCACTATGGCGGTATGTTTGCTTCTTTTCCACAACGACCAAGGCAACCACATCCACAAACACCACCACTACCACAACCTGACCCGGATTTTAATCCATTTGATTTTTTGTCCCAACCCGAGTTTGTTCAACAAACACAAACACAACCAGAAACGGTTGTTTCTGATTCTGAACCGGAATTCGTTACAGAAACTCAGCCCACTCGAGCAGCGACTAAAAGAAAAGAGAAGGCGGAGGCTAGATGTTGGGAACCTTTGGAAGCGTTAGTGTTGGCACAATTTTGGATCGATATTTCAGAAGATGCGACGCTTGGAAAAGACCAAAAGCATGACCGCTTTTGGATTCGCGTTTTACACAGGTTCCATAAAGGAATGAACCGTGGAGAATACCATTCAAAACATCAAGTGTACTCCAAATGAGGGAAGATGAACAAGGAAGCCATATTGTTTAATGACTTGTGGAACAACATGAAACGTCAATGGAAAAATGGAGAAAGCGATGGAGTCATTTTGAAGAAAGCGTTGAAAGTGTATCAAAAAGAAAATCTGAAGGCTTTCAAGTTTCTTGAAGTTTGGAATTTTTTGAAAGATAACAGGAAATGGCTGAGTAGCAAAACATCTGACCAACATATCGACAGTGGGTCAAAACGCAGCAGAACATCTGAGTCCGACCACACTACATCAGATGTTCGTGTTCAATTTGATCTGAACGAAGATGAACCTGTTCCAGTTTCACCACCTTCCCGACCATTGGGAAGAGACAAATCAAAAAGCAAAGGCAAAGGCAAAGCGTCGGATTCAGATGATTTGAAAGAAATGCGAACCGACATGAAGGATATAAAAGAGAGAATGGACAAGATTTTGAAAATTGCTTCTGAAAGAGAGCTTCGGAAACAAAGGGAGAGCGACATGCGAATACTAGCAATGGACACGTCGAATATGACCGGGGCCGAGCTTGAAGTGGTTTTGGTGATGAATGAGGAAGTGAAAAACCGTTACATGAATCGTGGCTAATTTCTAGTTTTTTTTTCAAGTTTTTAATGGTTTCTTGTGTGTTTTTTTTTTAAGTTGTTGGTTTTTTGTTTCTACTTTGTTTTTCTAAATTTTTAGGTTTTTTTTAAAATTAAGTAATGTATGGTATTTGTATTTTTAATTAATGAAACATTATGTTTTTAAAATTAAAAAATAAGTTTTATTAAATTAAAATAGTTAACAAAAAAAAAACAAAAATAAAATAAATAAAACTAAAATTGTGGCACCACAGGGTGTGGCAATAAACCACACTTAAATGGTAAAAAGTGACATGACGCTTACGTGGCGTGGGAGGGAGTGCGGTTTCGGTGGTACCACTCCCTTCAGCCTTATGACCATATTATAACATTTTATTTATTTGTATTATATGAAAAAAAAAATCAATTTTACCATTATAATTTTTTAGTCGTTCATAAAACACCATAAAATTAATTAACTCTGTAAAAATATATAAAATATTTTTATGTTTCATTAATTCATATTAAAATGTATTGTATTATTTTTTTAATATAATAAAACTATTATCATTTGATCATACAAATAAAACATACAACAATATACGACCTTGTATTTTGAAAATTTTGGGGAATTTTCATTTTAAGCCTAACTTTTTTGTCCGAAGAATCTTACAATTTTTTCAATCATTTTGTTTTAATTTTTTAGCATGATTTAACAAGTAATAAACAATTTTTTTACTCGAAAACACTTCGCTTTCTTGAAACATTCCTTCATATGTGATACATGTTTTTTTCATTTGGACTCATACATACATGTTCTTTTTGTCGTTGGTGCTTATGACGTTTTTAGTGAGGAAGTTCGAGATTCACTTGCATTATGCTTGTTGATTTGCAAACTCAAGGTGTAATGACACAAATTTTTACGACAAAATATTAATGGGATTTATGAGAGTTTTTTTTTATAAAATGTGGAATTCTAAACTTCAAAAACATTTTACGTCCCAAGATATTATCGGGTATACAAAAAACATCATAACCACAATTTAAAGCAACAAGGAAATATCAAAAGCAAAATATACTCCTAGTCCAAGTCCAAGTCCTTGGTGTTTCGTCTCCTCTCATATATACTTTAATCTCTTCTCATGTATTCACACTCTACTACTATGTTCTCTTCTCATACCCTATCATTTTTTCTTCGCCTCATACTCTTTAACACTAACATCATCTTCTCATACTCGACTCTTTTGTTCTCCTCATTCCATAATCTTCTACTCTGTGTATATCCATTCTCGTCTTATCTATTATATTCTCATCTCATCTCTTTTCCCCATACTCTATCTTTATCTCTTCTTGTACTCTTACTATATCTTCACTTCATTTATTCTCACCTCATCCTATACTTCTCCTTCTCTATCCACACCTCTTCTCATAATCTTGCTTTGTCTTCATCTCTTCTCTTCACTTATTCCATATGTTATTCTCTTCTCTTCTTACCTTCTGTCTCTCTATTCTCATCTTCTCATGTTCTGCCATTCTCTTCTCACTTAGACCCAAACGGTCTAATCACATATGGAAGCTTCACATGTCATAGAGTAGGACAACATAGTTTTAATTCACCGATGTGCAATGATATAAACTTAGTCCATGTAACACTCGTTTCTCGGGATGGATCAATTTAGGGTTTCACGAAGTCAAAAGGTTGACTTTTGGAGAAAACTGAGTGTCACGGCGTGAGACATAAGGTCTCACGTTGTGACAAGTGAAATACGTGAAAAATGTTCGAGACCAATCTCATGATGTGAGACATAAGGTCTCACCACATGAAAACTACTTTAGCCCAAGCTCATGATCTTTTAGGGTTTCCTTCATATTTAAGCCCATCTAAATCATTTTTAGGGTTCATTACCAGCCTCCAACATCCTTTTACCTTAGAAAACCCCTAGCCCTCGTTCCTTAGTTGATCCTTGGCCTTTTGGAGCATTTCTTAGCTTGAAGAATAAGAGAAGAAGGAGAAGAAGGTGTTCTTTGGGTGTAGCTTGCAAAGAAACATCATCACCATCTCATTTTTTGAGACCTTTGTAAGTGGAAAATACTCAACCTTTATTGCTTGAAGAAGAAGAAGAAAAGAAGGAGAAGAAGTTGTTGTCCTATTTCTTTCATATCCACACAAGTTTGAATGGAAGGAATACATAAAGTTGGCAACTTTATGCATTTTAACGGTCCTTGGAGAAATATTATTATTCAGATCTAGAAGTTGGTTGATTATTGGACCCATGCTTGAGGATTTTGGCTTAATCTCTTCAATTTAACCTAAAATAGATGGAGGACATGCATGACCATCAAGTAAACATTTTTATGGACCTTTGGAGTCCTCTTTGGCTTTTGGAAAAGTTAGAGTGAAAGACTAGATGGATTAAGAACTTAAATCCTTGGATTTTGGATTTAGAGTGTAGTCACGACATGAGACATAAGGTCTCACGACGTGAGAATGAAAGACCCCGTTTTCTGCTAAGCTTTTGGGGCTCAAGTTAAGCAAACAAAAGCAAAGAACTAGTTTTTAAAAGCAATAGATTTGAAGTACTTCCATTAAAATACGAATCTTGCAAATCTCTATGCTTGACTTGTTAGCATGCAATGGTTTAATGAGTTGGTTTTTGAATTTAATAATTCTAGTTATTTTGTTGGAATCCCTAGTACTACTGATTGATAAATATCTAACCCCAATAATCATGCAATTAGTGAACACAAAATCAATTAAATAAACTCTAACTATGAATGATATAATCAAATGATTTCTCATCAATTATCATGACAATAAATCAAATCATAGCATGGATAACTATTATTCTATAACACAATTAATATTACCTAACCATAAGATTGGATAGATCTCTAGTCCCAACAGTTTAATGATCGTACAACAGTTAATATAACTAGGTTGATCATCTAAACTACACATAACTCACAAGTAGGGAATAAAAGTCATAACTTTAACATGAAAGATTAATTATCAATAGAACACAAGTGTTTACCAAAATCAAATAGTCCTACTAACAAAACCAAAACATGATAATTAGGGTTCATCTACACCTAGTGAAAGTAATAAGCTTTTCAGCCATGCATCATAACTAGAAAACATAATCTAACGTACTCGTGATTAAAATACACGATATAAAACAAACTGAATGATATAATAGATGAATTCTTGTATTGATCTTCAAATACACTCTTCAAAGGTGTTCTTAAGCTCTGAAAATCATCTAGAATTGTCAAATAATTTGTTCCCCAAGTTGGTGTAAGTTGCCATTCGTTGGGATTGTCGATCGTACAAGGCTTGGTCCATTACCATCCTTGATTCGGTTCATGCACAACTCTATTGTCATGTCTGCTATGCCATCCATGTTTTATGTATCATTGTTGTCTCCTTTGGTTTTGGTTTCTAACTTTTATTATTCTTCCTTATTTTTCTCTTTTTAGCTTGTGAAATTCCAATTCTAGCTCTTTGAAAGTAGGTATTGTACTGGATTTGGATGTTATGGTCATATAGTACTTAAACAAACCAAAATGAATGTGTAAAAAGGAACTTAACGATAAATAAATAAATAAAATATAAAAATAGCAAATCCGCGTCGCGGTAAGGGTAATATCACGGCGCAGTTTCAAACAAAAATAAAACTAAATAAAAATTTAATAACCTTCTGCGGAAACTGCAAAAGGGATCAAATAACTATATGCTAACTTATGCGAACAAAATAAAAACCGTTTCTCGAAAACGGCGCCAAAAGCTTGATGTGTTATTTATATACAACTATTTTTAAAATATGCAGTGTACCTAGTTGTGAAGTAATACAGTCTAAGGGTGAACGGGTATGCTTTTGATTCAAATAAACACGTTAATAGTTAAACTAAGTACATAAAAGTAAAGAGGGTGGTTTTGTTTAAATTATTAAACTTGTGTAAACACTCAAGTTAAGCAAACAAAAGCAAATAACTACTTTTTAAAGCAGTAGATTTTAAGTACTTCCACTAGAATATGAATCCCTAACATATATGTTTGACTTGCTAGCATTCAATGGATTAATGAGTTGATTATCGAATTTAAAAATTACTAGTAATCCTCATCAGAATTCCTAGTACTAATGATTAATGAACATCTAATCACAATTTTCATGCAGTTAGTGAACGTAAAATAAGTTAAACAAATTCTAACTATGGACAATATGATCTCGTGATGTGTTATCAATTATCATGACAATAAATCAAGCAAAGTATGGATAACTATTATTCTCTAACATAATCAAAATTAACAATTAATATTACCTAACCCTAGGATTGGATAGTGTGATAACTAGCAAAATTAGGTTAACGTTCGACGGTCAAACCACCGCGAACCCACCTGTAATAGGACCTAATGTGTAGTTTTCCATACTTTTGAATGCAAATGAAGTTATTATGCTTGGAATTGCATACAAAACATCCTTTTGTCTCCGATAAGAACATGGATCACTATATTCATAAACAATGACACATCTTAAAAACACTAACATACTTTCTACTTTATCAAAACCTGTGAATTCGCCAACATTATGTTGGCCTTTCAAACTCACATTTATTCCAAGTAAATGGATGGAAATAAAAGATATTGTTCATTGCAAAATTGGCCTTTCTATGGAGACACTAGAAAGCCACCGAAGAAATTTAACAAGTCAAGTTAAAACTGTAACGCTTATGCAATCATCCCTTTATAAATGGAAGTGACATTTATATTACGCGAATGTATTTACCAGTCTATGATTGTTAAATCTCTATGACTGAACATCTTAACATCGCGTCGTCCGGCGTTTCCGTTGTCGCCCGAGGGTGTGACATTCGTCGTCGCTGCTATCGATGGTGCTTCGACGAAGCTCCAATCAATTTTCGAAGACCTTCGACGAACCTGAAAACCACTTTTTCTGACTCAGATTGAGACGATCTATAACCCTGTAAAGTCGTTGTGCTGAAAGAACGTATCGTTCAAAAGTTCAGAAATCGTAAATGATACCTAATCTAGACAACAGAAACTCACATGCTTTAAAAATGAATTATACGGCCCCTTTTAAGATTTTGATGTTTTTAGAGGAGAACACATGCATAACTTGTCATTATGTTCAAATAAACACTAATATGTTAGTTTAAAAGTATATAAAATTTAATGCTTTTGTTATATATATAAAATGGTTGATAAAACGAACCATATTAACCTCTCTTTCTCTCTCTCTCTCTCTCTCTATATATATATATATATATATATATATATATATATATATATATGTGTGTGTGTGTGTGTGTGTGTGTGTTTTTGTGTTTGTGTGTAATGTTTTAAATAACAATGAATACAGTTTTGTTATATTTATAAACAATAAGAATTATTTTACCTTTTGTACATATAATTGTCAGAATAGTTGTTAAATGTCATTTTTCACTCATGAATGATATATTTACTGTTATTTGAACTTGTAAATTGTTTTGGTATTGTTGGTTTCATATTGCGTAAAACTCGGTTTAATTTAGTCAAAATATAGCCACTATGCAGCCAAAATATCATTAGAAAGCTCTTTATAGTTTTTATAAAAAGAACGGACATTAAATCTAGTAAACTTTATAATATAAAGTCTACAACCTTTGTCTAATGAGTCAAAATGGATGATAACGTTCATTCTCTATTTTTTTCACGACGACGATAAAGCATTGACGATGTTCTCGGCACACCCTTTTGCAGTGCCATACAAAGGCTTAATCCAATCATTTAGATCGGTTATAGGCTCATAATAGCCCTAGAGTACACAATAAAAGCACTCATATGAGTTGAAGTAGGACTATATGTAGCATGGACACACAATTAGAACGATAGATAAGTGTCGATATGTTTTATAAGTAAAAATAAGTACTTATAAATATACGAACAACATGAACTTTTGTTGATAATAAACTTATATTTAATAAAGTTAATCATTATAAACAACAAACGCACTTGTACGTCGTTACAAGAATACAATCACTTAATCCAGGTGGATCTTATACACAACACACACAGTTGTACGGGGTTACAAGTATGTACTTGCAAAAAAAAAGGTAAGAACATATATTCACTAATTTTATACTTTTGATTATAAAAGTACATAGTTTATATAATCTGGTCAACTAGTTACAACTATATAAATATACTTTTGGTAATAAAAGTACGCCGAGTCAAAAATTGTGTAACTCACCAACATTATTGTTGACGTATTTTAAAAGACATGTATTCTCATGAACCTAAGAGCCGGAAGTGCACACACACTGAATAATAGGGAATACATGTTATAAATCATAGTTCCTTTCTTTTGTTTTTTGCCTATCTATTTAGGCATCTATAATGTTTTAATATTACATTTTGTTAGACTTTTATTGTCCAAATGTGCTTTTTGAACACCAACAATGTAATAGCTACTTTAAGTTAATAGAATTATGTAATCTGTATCACAATTTTTGAACTGTTCAATGAATGTTTTAACGGTGGTCCATCACTGCGTCGTGTACCTCGACGTTTCCTCCGCTAGCCGGGGTGTGACAGATAGATCTCTAGTCCTAACAGTTTAATGATCATAAAATAATTAAGATTTTGTAATGTCCCAAAAATTACTAAGTAAAAATTTCATTTTTAATACCAACAAAACATCATTCATTCATTTAAAACCCATCAAAATGTGATAATGTATAAAATAGTTATGGGAGTACAAATCAGGTCATAAAATACGGAATGTTGTTGGACGTGGTGCGATCATTTCGGGCCCTTCTCTTTCAAAGTGGAAGTACCTGATCCCATAAACATAAAACTGTAAGCACAAAGCTTAGTGAGTTTCCCCAAAACACACATACCAAACACATATAACAATCAAAACATAATTGGGTCTATTTCACACAACCCCCCCCCCCCCTTTCGTTCTCTTTCAACTGGTAATTGGTCTATTTCACCCCTCCCCTTGGTCTCATTCACCCGGTAATGGGTCTATTTCACCCTTACCGCTAAGCATACAATCACATCAGTAAGAGTCACAAAGACAACAAACATATACAGGCATAACAGTAAGTGTCAAAAAGACAACTATCCTCCTACAAACATAATCCAGTGGGCCGGCATTGGTGCCTTCAACCCATGAGTACAGTGAAGAGACTCACCTATCAAATGATGATCAACTGCAACTACTACTACTGCGAACACAAATGCTACCAACCACCTATACAACCATATAAAGTAAATCCTTAGCTTTTTCTTCCATGACTAGGGGTTGACAAAAAGCCAATGCAAGTCAAAGGTCAAAGTCAACGGTTAACGTTAACTTGCCACGTCGTTGTCCCTAAAGGACAAAATAAATGATTTGACCCCATTCACCACAACGTGGTAACCTGAAGCCTTGTCGTGGTAATTAAGTTCCAAATAGCTTAATTGATTAAGATTTTTTCTTCAATCCCATGAGCTTCAAAGCTCAGATATAACTCAAAACATGAAGAAGCTTCAAAGCTCCTTCATTATAACAAAAAAGTTCCAGTGGTTCCTGAATGGTCGGAACTACTCTGAGATCGTCGATGAAATTCTTCAACCAAGCCGCTTCATTTGATGCTTCACTTGCTGCTATGTACTCTAAATCACAAGTAGAATCAATCACTCTTTCCCGCTTAGGAAATTTCCAAGTGGTTGCTGTTCCATTTAACAAAAACACCCAGCCAGATTGAGAACGAAGATTGTATCTATCTGTTTGAAAGTTGTCGTCACTATACACAGTCACTCTCAATGAATCACTGCCACCAAGAACTAGAATCAGATCCTTTGTCCTTCGTAGATACTTGAGAATGTTCTTCACTGTTGTCCAATTATCTCTACCAAGATTCCCATGAATGAGACTGACCATGCTTAAAGCAAAAGACACGTCATGGAAAGTACATTTCATAGCGTACATGATCGATCCAAGAAAGGTTACTATACTCCCACTAGCCTTGACATACACATATGACTCATCTTCACTCCTAGAGAAACCAAATTCTTTGACTTTCTCATGGAAGCAAAGATTCCAACTGTAAGACGCTTGTTTCAGTCCATAAATGAATTTATTAATCTTACACACTCTATTAGGAAACTTTGCATCTACAAAACCATATGGCTAACTCATGTGAACATCTTTAGCCAATTTCCTATTAAGGAAAGCGGTTTTGACATCAATCTGCCATATTTCATAATCATGAAAGGTAGTTATAGCGAGCATTATCCTAATAGATTTATGTTGGCCACTGGTGAGAAAGTCTCATGATAGTCAATCCCTTGGGTTTGAGTAAAGCTTTTCACAACCAGTCGTGCCTTAAAAGTGTGTACTTTTCCATCCATGTCGGTCTTCTTCTTGAAGATCCATTTGCAACCAACTGTCTTTTGACCAGGTTATTGATCAACCAAATTCCAAACTTGGTTATCATACATGGATTTGATCTCACTATCCATTGCGTCTTTCCACTTGGTAGCTTCAGGGCCTACCATCGCTTCCTTGTAGTTAGTTGGCTCATCCAAATTTACCAATGTACGATCACTAATAAATGTATCACCATCTGAAGTTATATGGAAACCATAGAACTCACGTGGCATGCTAACTATACTAGATCGACGAAAAGGTAATGATTTGTCAATGAGTTCAACATAAGTTTCATCCTATGGTTGAGCACTAGTATCTTCTAAGGTTCCTTTATTAGTTGCATCTTGAATTTCTTTAAGAACAATGGTACTCCCAATGTCCTCTTTGTATATGAGCTCTCTCTTTCTCTCTCTCTCTCTCTCTCTCTCTCTCTCTCTCTCTCTCTCTCGTGAAAGACTCCCCTTCGTGCTTGTTAGATGTCATTTTATTCATCTTTTAGGGTAGTTTTCATTATCATTTAGCATGATAATTTGTACATTTGCATGTCATTTATATAAATAATGTTCAGCTCATGTCTTTTGTTAGAATTCCTGTATTGCTCATGTTTGTATGTTAATTTCAGATAGTTTGAGTGGAAGAATGCTTTGGGAGCAGTTGGATGCGTGTTTAGAGCTTAAAATGGAGTAATAACTTATGAAGGATTCTAAGGAATTCTTGGAAGTTGTTTTGGTCAAAAACATTCAATCGAATTGATCACACGAAGATAGATTCTACAAAGCTAAAGGATGTTGCTGGCAGCTTTGACCCCTTGTCAGTATTTTGACCATATCTCATGAACTGTAAATCCGAGTAACAAGGCTCAAAATGTTTTGGAAGCTAGACGAAATTTCGGACGACTTAGGGGAAACATGCGATTGCAAATATTGTCCATGTGATCACATGGAGCGTTTATGCGATCACATTTATGCTCGCAAATTGTCTTCGAGGTTTTTTGGTGCCAAAAATTCATCCGCAAGAAGAAAATGAATATATGCGATTACAAACTATTTACATGCGATCGCAACTATTCCCTATGCGATCGAAAATTTGCCAAATTGTTCAAAAATAGCAACCTACTTCATTAAAAAGGCCTAAAGCGTGTTTTCTTCAATACATGTGATCACATGTTATCATATTCTTTCTCTGGAAGCTTCCACCTTGAGTATAAATACAACCCTCATCATTAGTTGTAAGGTTTGGATGATTCCAGACAAAGAAAACCAGCTCAGAAGGCGATTTTTAAATTCTTTCATCAATTTTTGAAGATATGAAGACTACGAATCATCCCACATGTTTAGTTTAGAAGATTTATCAGTAAATGTTTATTTTATCTAGTTTAATTTTGTTTTTGGCCATGTCTGGCTAAACTTTAGTTTTCAGTTCTACATAGACTAGTACTTTTCATATGATTACTTTTAGATCTGATTTTCGTTTTGTGTTTCTATCTAGATTTTTTAGTTTTGAGCTTAATGAACGTTTGATTTTAATTCTTGTTAGTCTGATCACCTAGCTAGGGTTTTTTCATTCCATTTAATTAGTTAATATATATTCTATAATTGCTCTTGTCAACTGGTAAAAGGAACAAGTATCAGATTGGTTCCGTGGTTTAGGATTTAACTCTGATATAAAATGTAAAAATCATACATTTACGCTTATGAACTTGTGAGAAGTATTGGATATTGTTGGGAATTTTACACAGAACTTAATGCAATTTTTTTGATTTAGTTAAGAGCTTGTTTAATTGAGCAGTAAAAAGTTAGGGTTAATTCAAAGATCATGTTTTGATTAACAAATTTAGGTAAAAGAGATTATACTAGAGCTTGTTAGTTTTTCTCAATACCATCTTAGATAGAACGCATTCTGAATAACCAGATCTGAACTGATTGCATGATTAGGAAAGTCGCAGCAAAACTAGAATCGTTTTTATTATTGATTTTTGTTTAGTTTAATATCACTGTGTTTTTAGTTTTTAATTAACCCCCCCCCCCTTTTTTTTTAACAAATTTTGATTTTGACTCGAATGTGCCTGATGCAAAAAGGCATTGACTTTTAAGCTGTGTCCCTGAGGATTCAACCCGGCTTCCCTATGCCATATTTCTAGTGCAACCAGTTGTGATAAATTTATTTGTTTAAATCGGGTGCGACAACCGTTCTTAACAAATTGGCATCGTTGTTGTGGACAAGATGCTTTCTAATAGTTTTATGCCAAGAATTTTTTTTGCTCAGGTACACCTCTAGCTTTTGATCTAGATATCAAAAGAACTGCAAGGCGACTGAAGAAAGAAGTAGCAAGAACGAAACGATCAGTTGGTCACTTTGGTTCATCATCATCCCTACCTCCAAAAGCCTCTACACCACAAGGCATTCCCTTGTGGAACAAATCATATCCATTTTTTCCGAAAGCACCCCCATCTTCTCCTTAAAACAGCCCCTACAAAACACACTCTCCACTACCCTCAGCCAAATCTGAACCCACAAATTCTTCGGAATCTGAATCTAAAGAATCATACATGAGTGGAGACGAAACAGAAAAGACTCTCAGAGAGTGGGTCACTCAAGAAGTCAACCAACAGCCCTTTGCATTACATTTCCAGAAACCCATAACTTTGAGCTTAAATATGGGTTGATTTATCTTCTTTCCACTTTAAGAGGATTGGAAAACGAAGATCCACATAAATTCCTCAAGGAATTTCATGTGGTTTGTTTAGGAATGAAGCCACATGCTGTTACAGAAGATCAGATAAAGCTAAGTGCATTCCTTTTTCCACTTCAAGGTTTAACAAGGGAGTGGTTATATAAACTCCCATCTGGTTCCATTACCACTTGGACCGAGCTCGCAAAGCTATTTTTAGAGAAATACTTTCTAGAAACGCGAGTTTCCAATCTCAGAAGAGAAATCTTTAGGATCAAACAAGGAAAAAGAGAAGCTTTACATACTTTATGGGAGAGATTAGAGAAGCTTCTGGTTCCGTGCCCCCAACATGGGATCAGCAATTATCAACTTTATAATTGCTTTTGTAAAGGTCTGATACCTATGAAGAGGTGCCTGATAATTGCTTCCGGTGGTGGTTCCTTGGGTGATATGACACCAACTGAAATCAGAGAGCTTATCGGAAAACTTGGCGATCGAGTCTAAACATTTCGGAAATGAAGACGAGTGGTATCCAGATCAGCCAAGGGGAGTCAAGGAAATCAACAATGCTCATCTGGAGTCTTAGATATCTAAACTAACAAAGGTTGTCCTGCTTCTGACGAAAGAAAATCAACCACGAACAAACCATGTGGTGTCTATTTGAAGACGGAACATCCAACATATATATGTTCGTTACTGCAAGAGGATACAACTGCAATAAAAGATGTTGGAGGCTATCAGAATAATTTTCAGCAGAAGCAGCAATATCAGATCCCACCCGGATTCCATCAGTAACAAAATTATCAGCAATCGGGCTTTCAACAAAATTCTCATTACCAACCCAACTTTCAAAATCTGAATCAACAGCCAAACTTTCAGAATCTGAATTACCATAATCAATCTTCAAATTAGCAACCCATTTGTTCCAGCGTGGCCTCATAAGATATAGTGAAGAGTCATTCCACGAGCACCCAAACATTCTAGACAGAAACCGAAGCCAATGTCAAGAATCTAGAACAACATGTGTCTCAACTTGCCACTTCTGTGGGTCTTCTGGAATCTCAAGGAAAGTTACCAGGTCACACATGAAAGAAAAAACCTGAAGCACAATGTTAATGTTATTCCCTTGAGAAGTGGGAAAACATATGGAGGTACAAGCTTATATGAACCAGAAAGCAAGGTTGATGAAGAATTTGAAGAAGTTCTTATAGAAGGAGACGTGGAAGAGATAGAAAGAGGAGTTGAAGCTGAAGAGTATGAAGAGGTTTTGGTGGAAGAAGAAGCTGAAGAAGATAAAGGAAAAGAAACTCCAACACTAGTGAAGCTGAATTTGAAAGAATATGAGCCCCTACATCAATTCCCATCAAGACTGAAGAGTTCGAAGCGCGAAAGAGAGGATGAGGATATCATGAAAATATTTCGCAAGGTTGAGGTGATATATGATTGGACCTAGATTGCCCAATTAGAAATGGATTACTTGCCAAGGAGGTGGGCTTTAATAATTTGGGCTTTGGAGTGTGCTTAATTTCTTGGATTTGGACTTGAAATGGGGTGGGCCGATTTTTTTTTGGCTATATGGGAGTTGTGACCACGTTTTCTTGGACTTGTTTGTGATCATGGAAGAAATTTGAACCATTTCCTAGTATTGTGTGTAGCATGGCCGAAAATGGAAGAGTTCTTGGGAGTTTCTAATAGTTATTAAAGTAGTTAATGAACTAGTTGAATAAAAGCTCTTAATGATGAGCCTTTTGACTTTTGTAACTCATGGTTCCTATCAACTATATATAGGGCCGATTTTCCATGAATAAAACATGACTTCAAGCGTGTTGCACCTTTCTCTCTCATTCACATAAGATAGGTCTCTTATTGTGTTTTTGTTGTGTGTCAATAGGTCTTGGCATTCAACCTAGTTCTTGCTTCAATAGGTCTTGAGGTAAGAACTAACCTTATCCTCTTATCTACTCTCTAAATCTCGTGTTCTACCCCTCTCTCTCTCCCTTCCATCTAAAAATAGTCCCCATACACGCATCATAGTGGTATCAGAGCCAAAACAATCCTGCAGTTACTATGGATTTTAATGATCCTAATTTTCTCTACAATCTTCAAGAAGCACTAAGGAACATTCAAGATGTCCAACCAAGAAGGCAAGCAAGGTGTGAACTTAGTTCAAGTGAAGAATTCAAAGTCAACGAGTTGCCGGAATTCACGGGTGGTACGGATCCGGAAAAGTACTTGGAGTGGGAAAGAAAAATGGAACGCATGTTTGAGTTCAAAGATGTAGATGAAGAGAAGGCTTGTAAGTTTTCCATCCTAAAACCTTATGGTGGTGCCTCTTTATGGTTTGAAGGGCTTAAAGACAAGAGAACACAAGAGGGTAAGGATAAAATTGCATCGTGGGAATCATTAAACAGAAAGTTAAGAAAAAATATGTAGCAATTAATCACCGCATGGCAACCTATAGAAAAATAGCCAAGTTGAAACAAGGCAAAATGAATGTGGCAGAATATATAGACGAGTTTGAAACATTGTCACTTATGGGTGACATTGATGAAGTCGAAGAGCAATAAATGTCTCGGTTTTTACGCTGGTTGAACTTGAATATTGCTAACATTGCTGATTTGTATCCATATTCTGATTTTGACACTCTTTGTGGCTTGTGTTTAAAGTTAGAAAATCAAGAAAAATACAAGAAAATCGGCAGCCCTCAATCCGAGCTCGGGAAACCTAAGTCTTGGAGTAAGCCCAAAAATGCAACCGTTAATCCTTTTGCCGCGGCTAGTTCTTCCGGAGTCCCCAAAACCGCGACTCCTCCTAAAGATTCCAAGGAGACTAGTTTGTCCAAGATGCGGTGCTACAAGTGCCAAGGTTTCGGGCATTTCCAAAGTGCGTGTCCAAATAAACGAGTCGAGAAAGCCTTAGTCCATGTGTCCTACCGGTATTACTCGTACCCAAGAAATATAGAACGTGGAGGATGCGTATCAACAGCAGGGCGGTCAACAACATCACCATCAAATATCGTTTCCCGGTTCCCTAGCTTGACGACATGTTAGATGAACTTCACGGGTCGGTTGTATTTTCGAAAATCGACTTACGAAGTGGGTAGTATCAAATCCGAGTATGTAAAGGGGACCCTAAGAGCCCAAAAACTCTATGGAAAAATGGAGAAATGCTCATTTTTTGTGGACGAGGTGAAGTTATTGGGGTATGTGGTGTCCGAAGTTGGCGTATCGGTGGATCAAGCCAAGATCGACGTCATCAAGACGTGGCCGACCCCCAAAACCATTAGCGACATTCGATCATTCCATGGCTTGGCGTCCTTTTACCGGAGTTTCATTCATGACTTTAGTACGGTGACGAGTCTGATTACCAACTGTTTAAAGAAAGGTGCCTTCATGTGGGGAGCTGATGATCGAAAGGCATTCGAGGCGATTAAATAATGATTGTGTTCTGCTCCTGTTTTGGCCATGCCCGATTTTTCCCAACCTTTTGAAGTAGAGTGTGACGCAAGTAGGGTGGTATTGGTGTCGTGTTGATCTAGGCCAAGCGACCCATTGCTTACTTATCGGAGAAATTAGGGGGAGCTTGTTTGAACTATTGCACCTACGATAAGGAGTTTTATGCCATTATACGGGCTCTGGAGCATTGGAGCCATTATTTATGTGCTAACTATTTTGTTTTGCATTCAGATCACGAGTCACTAAAATACATCAATGGTCAGCAGAAGTAGAGCCCGAGACATGCCAAGTGGGTGGAGTTCGTGCAGTCCTTCCATTTTTCCTCAAAGTACAAAAATGGAAAAAGTAACGTGGTGGCGGATGCACTATCTCGGCGTTAAGCTTTATTGGCTACACTCGATATTCGCTTGCTAGGCTTCGAGGCGTTGAAAGACTATTACGTAAATGATGTAGATTTTGGTGATGTGTTTGTCAAATGTAATAGTGGTTCACAGGGAGAATACTTGGTGCATGATGGATTCCTATTTAAAGGGAACTGTCTTTGCATCTCGAAACACCCCATCAGGGGGTTATTGATCCGTGAGGTGCACGGGGGTGGATTAGTAGGCCACTTTGGAGCGGTCAAGACTTTAGAGGTGCTAAAAGAACACTTCTTTTGCCCCAAGATGTTAGGGATGTAACTAATATCATGAGCAAGTGTGTGACGTGCCACTTGGCTAAACGCTCATTCAAACCGAGCTTATATACTCCCTTACCCGTCCCGGTTCACCCCTAGGAGGACGTATCCATGGACTTTATTATGGCCCTGCCCCGAACTCAAAGGGGGTAAAGATGCAATTATGGTAGTTGTGGACCAGTTCTCGAAAATGGACCATTTTATTGCTTGTCATAAAACCGATGATGCTAGTGTGGTTGCTGATTTATACCACCGGGAGATCATTCGATTGCACGAGATTCCAAAAACAATAATTTCTAATCGTGACTCCAAATTCTTGAGTTACTTTTGGAACACATTGTGGAGGAAAGTCGGAACAAATCTTTTATTCAGCACATCACACCACCCACAGACGGATGGCCAAACCAAGTTCACAAACCGAACCTTGGGCACCTTACTGTGTGGATTGGTGAGCAAGACATAGAAAGATTAGGATGTGAAATTAGCACACACCAAGTTTGCTTACAACCGTTCGCCTACCTACGCAACAGGTCATCCTCCCTTCGTGGTTGTTTATGGCGTGAATCCTTATTTACCGATGGATCTAATCCCTTTGCCCAAGGAGGAGTTAGTCCAGAAAGACGTAGATGCCAAATTGAAGTCCATGATGAAGTTACACGCTCAGGTTCATGATCGTATCGAAGCCATTAATGCCTCGTACTAGCAAAAGTCCAACAAGAATAGAAAGACTCGAAAATTTTCGAAAGGCGATTTGGTTTGGGTTCATATAAGGAAAGAGCAGTTCCCCAAAAAGTGCAAGAACAGGTTAATGCCCCGAGCAGACGGTCCTTACAAGATAGTGTCACGTGTGAACGACAATGCCTACAAGATGGAACTCCCGGGAGAATACGGAGTGCACACAACTTTCAACGTCGGAGATCCCTCCCCTTACCTTGATGATGATGGCCTTGCGGAATTAAGGTCAATTCCTTTCAAAGGGGTAGGAGATGATATATGTTTGGACCTGGATAGCCCAATTAAAAATGGATTACTTGCCAAGGAGGTAGGCTTTAATAATTTGGGCTTTGGAGTGTGCTTAATTTTTAGATTTGGACTTGAAATGGGGTGGGATGATTTGTTTTTGGCTACATGGGAGTTGTGACCACGTTTTTTTGGACTTGTTGGTGATCATGGAAGAAATTTGAACCATTTCCTAGTCTTGTGTGTAGCATGGCCGAAAATTGAAGAGTTTTTGGGAGTTTCTAGTAGTTATTAAAGTAGTTAATGAACTAGCTAAATAAAACCTCTTAATGATGAGCCTTTTCACTTTTGTAACTCGTGGTTTACATCAACTATATATAGGGCCTATTTTCTATGAATAAAACATGACTTGAAGCTTGTTGCACTTTGCTCTCTCATTCACATAAGATAGGTATCTTATTGTGTTTTTGGTGTGTGTCAATAGGTCTTGGCATTCAACCTAGTTCTTGCATCAATAGGTCTTGAGATAAGAACTAACCCTATCCTCTTCTTTACTCTTACAATCTCGTGTTCTACCCCTCCCCCTCTCTCCCTTCCATCCTAAAATAGTCCCCATACACGCATCATGACGTAAATATTCCACTTCTGGATATTATCCAGCATATCCCTCGCTATTCTAAGTTTCTTAAAGATTTAAGCAACTCAAAGGAAAAACTGAAATTTAATGAGATTGTAAAAGTTGACGAAAATATTTCTTTAATTTTGCAAAAATGATTGCCTCCAAAGTGCAAGGATCCAAGAATTTTTTTAGTTCCTTGTAAATTGGGGAACCTTGATTTTCCAAAATCCATGCTTGATTTAGGAGCTTCAGTTAATGTCCTTCCCTATTCTGTTTTTGAAAAATTAAAAATGGGAACTTTACAAAAGAGTTGGCTGACCACTCGACGGTACACTCAAAAGGTGTAATGGAGGATGTTCTTGTCCAAGTGGATAATCTGATTTTTCTTGTTGATTTTTATATATTGGACATGGAGAATGTAGATGTGTCTGACAAAAACTCGATTATCTTAGGAAGGTCTTTTATGAAAACTTCTAGAACAAAAATTGATGTTTTTGCTGGTACACTTTTAATGGAATTTGATGAAGAAGTTGTGAATTTTAAAATTCATAATGATAATTTTCCTTCTGATTTTTTTTTCAATTATATAGGTACGTTGTTGTGGGTATTCTAATGTCTATATGCAAGAAAAATTTGCAGACATGAATTCATCATACACAATGGAGGAGTTGGCAGAAGATAAGCGTGGGGAGGTGAAGGAGGAGTATCTGATTCATGCTGAAGAAAAATCAGATACAAATTTGAAAAGAAACAAATGTTTGGAAAAAGAAAAGGAGAAAGTGATGATTTCAATCAGGAAAGTACCAAAACAGAAAGTGAAATGCAAAAATCTAAGAAGGAAGTTTAAAGAAAAGAAGAAGGAGATTTCTAGGAAAAAGAAAAATAAGATCAGAAAGAAAAAGAAGTCTAATCATCTGAAGAACTTACCTAAAGACACTATGGAGTCTTTCCAGTTTGCTAAACAAGTTCCAGATCCACCTATATTGCCATATTTGAAGGGGTTTAGAGTGACAAGAAACAGAGTTGAGCTTCAGAGAAGTCCCAACTACACCAGTTAGCAAATCTGGTTGGGCAAAGTCGAGCCAACGACTTTAAAAATGGGCAGCTTTCCAAGAGGCAACCCGATGATTAGTTTTTATTTTTTGCCACATTCATGCTTTCGATAAAGAGATGGTCGTAGTTCCAAGCAAGTTTAGGGAAAACAGAGGATCTTCAAGTTGCTGGAATTCAGATTTTTCGCCATGTTGTCGTCAAAATCAAATTTCTGCAAACTTATCAGGTACATTCTTTCCTAGCTGCACCATTTTCTGTTTTTTTATTCTTTATTGAGCTGTTCATTCCTATCCGAGCATTAAGGACAATGCATGATTTTAAGCTTGGGGAGGGGGTTAGTATAAAATTTTACATTTTTTTTTTAATTTTAATTTTTCAGTTTTTTGGCTAACATTTTCAAATTTTAATTTTCTTTTCACTTTTTTATTTTTCTGCATTCATAAAAAAAACCCAAAAAGATTTTATTTCTAGTTGTTTTTAATTTATGCATTTTAAATTCTTTAAAATCTTTTGGAGAATCGAAAAAATTTAAAAACTATGAGATGAGGACACTCTTTACATACATTTACATTCGATAACTCCGCGAAAAAGGAAAATGAAAGTCCGAATCAACCGGGTTGTTATTGGAAGTATAGAATCAACTGTCATAACTAAGGGACCCAAACACTATAATTTGAGACCCCATCCATAGATAATAAAAAAATGGCATACTGAAACGTTTTTGCGGGCGATAATAACTGCTTTGGGATGATTTGCTTTTGAATGTTTAAAAAGAACCTTTGTCGACAACTCTAGACCCATAGAACACATACATATTTGTTGACACGAGTTACCCTCTCGGTAACAGAGAGCCCTTATATCAGATCCACACAGTCAAGAATGAAGAAGGGGTACAACTATCATATCCAACACCCAAATCAAAATTTTAAGCACTTAATCGAAGAAATCTCAAGAAATTCAAATTTTGATTGAAGAACTCTAGCTACAAACAAAGATACAAATTCAAGTTCAATCAAATCAGAAGCCATCTCAAACTCAAATCTAGAAAATGAAGAACTGTGTGATATTATATTGGTTTCTCTCAAAAAAGTAAAAGCATAGGAGTTGGGCCCCTACGGGTGTGGCCCACTCCTTCAGCTAAAGTTGATTTGTCATGATGGGCTCTTAAGGATGCGTCAATACTAGTTCTTGACTATCTAGTCTTAAGGACATGAGATCCTAAACGGTGTTATTTTCTCTCACAAAGCTAATTAAGGTGTAAAGTTTAAATAAAACTATGGTTGGACTATTGGGTTACACCGTTTCGTGATCTTCCTCACTTTGGGAGTCTGTGATACATGAAAGGTAGCATGATGGTCGTCTAGGTAGTAGTGATTGGAACATTTCGATGTAAAGTCTGATCATATAAAAAAAGAAGATTGAATTATTTTTATTTTCTTTTATTTTATTCTAAATTCTTTTTAGGTCATCTACATCTTTCCATTTGTATATAATGTTTTATCTTTTTCTTACTTGAGGGCAAGTAAGGTTCAAGCTTAGGGAGATTTTTTAGATGCCATGTTATGCATCTTTTAGTGTAGTTTTAATTATCATTTAGCATCATACTCTGTGCATTTGCATGTCATTTATATAAATAATGTTCAACTCATGTCTTTCGTTATAATTCTCGTACTGCTCAGGGTTTTTATGTCAATTTCAGATAGTTCGAGTGGAGCAGTGCTTTAGGAGCAGTCGGATGCGTGTTTGGAGCTTAAAATGGAGTAATAAATTATTAATAATTCTGAGGAATGCTTGGAAGTTGTCTTGGTCAAGAAACATTCGACTGAATTGATCACACGAAGATAGATTCTACAATCTGGAGCTAAAGGATATTGATGACAGCTTTGACCCCTGTTAGTATTTTGACCATATCTCATGAAGTGTAACTCCGAGTAACGAGATTCAAAATGTTCTGAAAACTAGAAAAATTTCCGGACGATTTAGGAAAAACATGCGGTCGCAAATATTGTCCATGTGATCGCATGGAGCCTTTATGCGATTGCATTTATGCTCGCAACTTGTCTTCGAGGTTTTTTGGTGCCAAAAAATCATATGGGAGAAGAAAATGAAAATATGCGATCATAACCTATGTACATGCGATTGCAACTATTCCCTATGCGATCGCAAATTTGCCAAATTGTTCAAAAATAGCAACCTACTTCATTAAAAAGGCCTGAAACACGTTTTCTTCAATACATACGATCGCAACTTTGATACATGCGATCTCATGTTATCATATCCTTGCTCTGGAAGCTTCCACCTTGAGTATAAATACAACCCACGTCATGAGTTGCAAGGTTTGAACGATTCCAGATGAAGAAAACCACTTTAGATGGAGATTTTTGAATTATTTCAGCAACTTTTGAAGATTTGAAGACTGCGAATCATCTCACACGTTTAGTTTAGAAGATTTATCAGTAATTCTTTATTTTATCTAGTTTAATTTATTTTTACCCATGTTTGGTTAAACTTTAGTTTTCAGTTTTGCATAGACTAGTAATTTTCATGTGATTAGTTTTCATATCTGATTTTCGTTTTGTGTTTCTATCTAGATTTTTCAATTTTGAGCTTAATGAATGTTTGATTTTAATTCTTGTTAGTCAGATCACCTAGCTAGGATTTTATCATTTCAGTTAATTAGTTAATAGAATTTGTAATTGTTCTTGTCAACTAGTAAAAGTAACAAGTATCAGATTGGTTTCGTGTTTGGGATTTAACTCTGATATAAACTGTAAAAATCATATCTTTACGCTTCCGAGCTTGTGAGAAGTATTGGATATTGTTGTGAATTTTACATAGAATTTAATGCAATTTTCTGATTTAATTAAGATATTGTTTAATTGAATAGTAAAAAGTTAGGGTTAATTCAAAGAGCTTGTTTTGATTAAGTAATTTAGGTATAAGATATTATACTAGAGTTTGTTAATTTTTCTCAGTACCAGCTTAGATAGAGCGCATTCTGAATAACTAGATTTGAACTTTATTGCATTATGAGTAGGTGTGTCAATTATGACACGGCATGACAAAAATACACGAAACGAAATGAAATCGAGACGAAATCAAAATTTGAATTCGTGTTCGTGTCGTTTTCTATCAAGATTAAAAAAACACGACGTCGTGTCGTGTTGTGTTTGTGTTCATAAATCGGCACAAAATTGACACGATTAAGCATGTGGTTGTTGTGTTTTTCGTGTTTGTCGTTTTTGTCGTGTTATATATCTTTAAGTATGAACGAAATACACTAATAGTTATGGAATATTATCTTTTTCGTGTCATGTCGTGTTGTCGTGTTTTAATTGGTTCGTTTTCGTGTTAAAAAAATAAAACACGACATCGTGTCGTGTCTTGTTCGTGTTATACAAAACCTTGTCGTGTCGTGTCGTGTCAGACAAAAACACGACACGACTGCCCGATTTGACAGCCCCAATTATGAGGAAAGTCGTAGCAGAATTGGAATCGTTTTTATTATTAATTTTCATTTAGTGTAATATCATTGCGTTTTTAGTTTTTAGTTTTTAACTAAAACCCCCTTTTAATAATTTCTGTTTTTGACTAGAGCGTGTCTGATGTAAAAAGGCATTGACTTTTAGGTTGGGTCCCTGAGGATTCAACCATGCTTCTGATGGGTTTGATCCAAAAGAACATCTTATGTGCTCATGCAAACCCTAATGCTTGGATCTAGGTTTCTCTATTGCACACACAATTCATCCAAGACTTTCAAACCCTAGATCTAGCATATGATATTCGAAATTAACATAATAAAAGAGATCTAGATGATTACCTTGTTGTTGATTGAAGATCTTGAAGGCTTGAGAACTTTAGCACCTCAAATGTTGTGCCTCTAATGAATCATAAACAACAAGAGCAATTGGAGGAAATAAGAGAGAGAAGGGAGAGGTGAAATTCGGCTCTAGAACTTCTAGGGTTCAAGTGGTCGAATTTCCCATGCCCAAGGGGTCTTTATATAGGTGTAGGAATTAGGGTTTCATTCATTATCCTTATTCGGTTACTTAGCCACCAAGCAACCCATAAGATAATTCTAGAATCCCTATCATGGACGAATTCCTAAGGCTTTATCCCTAGAATTCGTCCACCCTATCTATTAGGGTTTCCTTGCCTAACTTTGCAACTATCACATAATTACAGTTCAGTCCCCTAAGTTCAATTAACTTCTTTTGATCACAAAATTAATTCTTAATTAATTCTTGACCAATGTTAGTTAAAAAAAAATATGATTTATCTTTTAATATATTAGTCTTATAATATATTAATAAACCATAATCACCTCTTTCTATATTATTCCTCCAGACAAGTTGCTTTGGTGAAGGCAACCCAAAAGGACCATGCACAACCGGGTCAGGTACATACCAAATATAGTTATGGACGTAGACACTAATCCAACAGTCTCCCACTTGGATAAGTCTAATAACTATAAATGCAAATCCAACTTCTGGACCCGATTAGCAATCACAGTTCTCAAAACTCTTGATCTTATAAGTATCTTGTCCTTCAGATAAGGGATCGTATAATCCTCTGTTCTAGATATCATGCAGACAATTACATGGAACATAGTCATACTTATTGTCCAGTTGTTTGTTTCTCCATATCAAATTCGTTTGACATAGAAATTAATTGAACACATCAATTTAGTCCTGATCGGGCCTGACACATAAGTCAAACCAAATCATCGAGGGGCCCTAATATCACTTTTATCCTCTTAGAATAAAAGGAACAAATAGACTTCGACTTATATGTATTTACCATTCACTAATCAAATCATACACAACAATGCATTTTATAGCATCAAGTTACTAATGCGTTTACGCATTATCAATGCACAACCAATTAGCAAACAATAAACCATATATCTTGGTTTTAAGACCATATGATATTATCGTCATGCGATCACTCGTGATAAATTCCATAAAGTGATTCCAGCAAGCGTGGGTTTATTCCAATGCTCAAATCAAGTTCATAAGCACTCATGAATGTTGTAGCAAACTTTCGCTATGTCTAACACACTTTAGACAGTCTACACACCAATTTATGATAGTCTCCATTCATACCTACTTCCAACATAAGAATGACTGTGGACCGTTCGAATAATCTTATTATTCAGGAAGTCAAAACATGCAAAATGAAACAATAGGTAAACAATTAACATAAGACAATAGCTTTACTCATAAATAATACCCATTTATTTAATCATGGAATGTTAATTACAATGTATCTATTACACATTTATAAACTATCTAATCTAAACTAATATCGTCCTTCAGCCCGATGCTCCTAGCGTGCTGCAAGTGCTTAACCCTACTCAGTCCCTTCGTAAGCGGATTTGCTGGGTTATCCTCTGACGACACCCTCTTCACTACAAGGAGTCCTTCTTCCACCCGATGTCGAATAAAGTGATATTTTCTGTCGATGTGTTGAGATCTTCCATGATCCTTCGGTTCCTTGGTCAAGGCAACCGCTCCTTCATTATCATAGAAAATTTCCATAGGCTCATGTATGGTCGGTAAAACTCCAAGGTCTCCAATGAAGTTCTTCAACCATATTGCCTCCTTTGATGTTTCGCTCGCTGCAATGTACTCTGATTCGCACGTTGAATCAGCTACGGTCTCTTGCTTGGAACTTTTCCATGTCACTACTCCTCCATTTAGGGTAAAGACCCAGCCCGAATGAGAACGGTAGTTGTCCCTATCAGTCTGAAAATTGCGTCACTGTACCCTTTCACCTTTAAGTCATCACTCCCACCGAGGACTAGAAACCATTCCTTGGTCCTCCGAAGGTACTTAAGAATATTCTTGACTACGGTCCAGTGCGCTTTGCCAGGGTTCCCTTGATATCTACTGACCATGCTCAAAGTGAAGGCCACATCAGGGTGAGTACAAGTCATAACATACATAATTGAGCCAACTGCGGAAGCGTATGGTACTCGACTCATTTATGCTATCTCGACTTCAGTACTCGATCTTTGAGTCTTACTCAACTTGGCATTAATTTCGATCAGTAACTCTCCCTTCTTTGAATTCTCCATACTAAAATGTTGTAGTACCTTGTCCAAGTAATTATTCTGACTGAGTCCTATTAGTCTCTTACTTTTGTTTCTCACTATCCTTATTCCCAGAATATAGGCAGCCTCTCTGAGGTCCTTCATAGCGAAGCACTTCCCAAGCCAGGACTTAACCTCCTGCAGTGTCGAGATGTCATTAGCTATGAGTAGTATGTCATCGACATACAAGACGAGAAAGTTTACTATACTCCCACTGTCTTGGACATATACACATGATTCATCCTCGCTTCGTAGAAAACAAAACTCTTTGACTTTCGAATCGAAACAAAGATTCCATCTGCGATACACTTGTTTCAGTCCATCAATGGACTTTTCAAGCTTACACACTCTATTAGGATGCTTCGCACTGACAAATATTGGATTAGTGTCTAAGTCCATAACTATTTTGGTATGTACTTGACCCGATGGTGCATGGTCCTTTTGGGTTGCCTTCACCAAAGCAACTTGATAGGATGAATAATGGAGAGAAAGGATTAAATATGATTTATTAATATATTAAGAGAATAATAAATTAAAGGAGAAATTATATTGTTTAATTGATATTAGTCAAGAATTAATAAGAATTAAGTTTGTGACTAAAAGACATTGATTGAACTTAAGGGACTAGAACTGTCAATTGTATGATAGTTGAATATTGAGCTAATGGACTCCATATTAAAGGGGTGGACGAATTCTATGGGAAAACCCATTAGAAATCGTCCAAAGGCCTTTAAGGAGGGAGCCCATGGGTTGCTTAGGTCTTAAGCATCCAAATTAGGGTTTCCTTGTTAGATAACCCTAATAGCCTCACTATTTAAAGAACCCTTATGCCCAAAAACGTGGACAAGACTTCTTCTAGGGTTTCCACACGTTTTGGGCAGCCTCCTTCTCTTCTCCTCTTCATCCTCTTGCTCTTGGTGTTTGTGAACCATTAGAGGAGTGACATTTGTGACTCTAAGCGTTCTAAAGTCAATACAAGGAGGATTTGGGATTGTTATTGCTACATAACAATCAAGGTAATAACTTAAACCCGTTCTTATGTTAATATGATTACTTGTATGCTAGAACTAGGGTTTATAGTCTTGGATGAATTGCATGTACAATAGAGAAACCTAGATCCAAGCATTAGGGTTTGTATGAGCACAAAGGATGTTCTTATTGCCTAAACCCATCAGTGGTATCTGAGCCTTGATTGGTTTCTACTGTATTGATGCATATTTGATCGAAATCAGCACTGAAAATTGATTTTTTGAGCTTCTGAGTGTTTGACTCGCCGAGTCACTTGGTGAACTCACCGAGTCAGCTGTACTCGACGAGTCAAAGGGTCTGACAGCTCAGATTCGCGATTTTCTTCCTATTTTGGCTTTGGATAATTACCATAAACATGTTTTTGTTATAAAATCCGAATTTTATCAATATTTGGTGATTATCCTTAACTAAATACAAGATAATTGTCAAAATTTAGATAATCATTTGTTTTATTAGATAAAATTTGATTATTTGTAATTTAGATTTGAATTCTCTTGTATGAAAAGTTTCAATTTTTCCCCTTTAGTTTTTATAGTTTAAATTTGAACTTAAAAATTTTGTTTTGAAATTTAAATAGTTGAAACCCTAATGTTTTGAAAAAGGTTTCAAAACTTGCCCTCAAGTTTTGGAATTTAAATTTTAATTAAAAGTTTAATTTTGATGAATATTTAAATTCTAAACCCTAATGTTTTGAAATGTTTCAAAACTTGCCCTCAAGTTTTGGAATTTAAAAGTTGATTAAAAGTTTAATTTAGGAATGTTAAATTCTAAAACCCTAGTATTTTTTTTGAAAAGTTCAAATCACACCCTTATGGTTTTATTAATTAATTAAGGTGTATAATTAAAAGAGGTTTAATAAATCCATAAAGTTTTGGTTTACAATTTAATTGAACTAAAAGTATAATTGTTAAATTTGACCACCTAGTATTTTACGAGTGTAAAATACACCCTATACTATATATAACATTAAAAGTCTAACATTATATATATATATATATATATATATATATATATATATATATATATATATATATATATATATGTATGAGTAAAAGTCAGTCTTACCGTTAGTAGGCCTCATTCACGAAGCTAGTCTATAAGGGGTGTTTAAGGAAATTGCCTATAAAATGGCGATTGAATGGGTATCCACTCTTACCCACCGCACTCTTGACTAGTGGAGGGTCGTTAGCCGAACGGGTAGGATATGACAGAACTTTCCATTATAAGTATAATGAAGTATAAAAGTAACTAAATGTTTTACAAATTCCCAATCTTAGTTACTTTAGCCAAAAGTGAATTAATGCAATTCCATTAAATTACACTTTGTGCCCTTGTGAAGACGTTAGTGGAGCGTATGTGGTTTACCGGCACACTAAATGGTTCTAAGCAAAGGTAGCAAAGGGTGACTCAATGTTTGTCATAGTTCGGTGGAGCGTGTGTGGTTTACCGACACATTGAATAGGTGACTGTAACATGTGGGGGCACCATGTAATTTTGCATGGTTATTCACACCCGATTTGTGATCCTCGGCATCCCAGTCACAAACTAGAGGGGCATATCGAGATTTAAACATGTCGTTGAAATGTTCAATGAATCTCAAAGGATCTAGGAGTTTTCATAGATTTAAAACTTAAATTTCTTTTTCGTTTTTCATGGTGGAAATTAGTGAATCGTCATTCACTTACCTTCAAATATTCTGCAACTAGATTACGACATCCCTTTTCTAGGTTGTAGCGTATTGTGTTGGGTCCTAGCCTTAATATCTCATTTGGGTGATTTATTAAGGACTCAATCAATCAGCTAACTTGAATTTATTTTTCTCCCGTTTTGTATATGTCAAAGTTCGACAACTATGGTCTTCCTAAATCCCGTGGAACAAGCATTCCACACGAAGATGATATTCCAAGATTCGATCGAGGAACAAGAGATCATGCTTCACTTCCTCCTCCTCCTCCAATAATTCTCCCTAACACACAAGATCAAAGAATTGAAAGGTTCAATGTCACTAAAGCCCTATTGGAAATTAAACATGAAGATGGTAAACCCGTTTGTGCCCACGTTCTAGGAATGAAATCACACATCGATAGGTTGATTATGTTGGGTGTGTCATTCCATGATGAGTTGGCTATAGGCTGGGTTCTACAGTCACTCCCTGAATCATATAATGAGTTTAAAAGAAAGTATTATATGATGGATCACGATGCAAACCTCAATGACCTAACTTACATGCTCATTGCTGCTGATCATAAATGATTTGGCAAAGCAATGGAGCATATTTGTTGGGAAAGTCAGCCAACCATGCTTCCGAGGACGTTCTAGGAGAACCGACCTGCGTTTGCTGCCAAGAGAAAGGGCGTTGGATACAAGTCTGCCTTAAGATCCTAAAGAGTCCAAAAGATGGGAGAGTCAAAAAGTATGGTTGTGCTTCAGGTAAAATCCACTATCTAATTCCATTAAGTTCCTATTCGTTGATTCTTAATACATGATGTGATAAGATTGCATTTGAATGTTTTGCAGGATCAGTGAAAAGAGAGGAAGCTTGATGAAAGAGCAAGATGAATCTAATCACGAAGAAATGGATCTCGATCGCATGGATTTGAAGATTAGATTTTGAGCTTAGAAAGTTATGATAGAGTTGTTAGGAATTTTTCTTTTGACTACATAGTTTTCAGTTGATTTTGCATTGTAAGGACAAATGTTTTCCGCTGCTTTTATGAATAAAATAAATTTTTTGATATGACTTATTTATTTCCTTGCAATGAAATCATTATGAAAATTGATGTTTGCATATTTCTACAACGAATGGATAAGATTCTTAATTATTTTAATAGTGGAAATGTCAAGAATTTACCAAATAAGGAGAGTTTCTCATCGCCCAATTTTCAATTGGACAGAAACTTGGAATCATGCAACTTGGTTGCACGATGAATGAGAAATTTCATATTTGGAAATTAGACTAATTCGTTGACAAAGTGAAAGACTATTAGATCGAGTACACAAAAGTTGTGTGTTGAACAAGTCCACCACAAGGGTAACAAAGATATTCGTCATGATTTACTAAAGGATTAGTAAATATGATTAAGTGTAATTCTGAATTGATTGAAAAAGGTTTAAATCAATAGCAGAACAAATAAGAAGAATCAAGTAGGTAGAAAGATAAAAGTTTCTCTATTCTAAGAAGAAGGGAGAGTACCTTTTATGCTTTATGATATGACTTAATGATTAAGAACCATATCTCAATTGATCCTCTAAATAAATCTTAGTACAAGTGTATGTATAAGAAGAGGAATCAAGAATTGAAGAAATGGTTAAATCAAGAAGTCAATCATACTTCATTCCAAAACAAGTCTTAGAGTTAAGATTGTGACATTAAGTGACAAGTCTTAGGAAGGTTTATAACATTCATTAAATGTAGAATTTGGAAAAAGGCTTTCCTATTCTCACACATTTGAAATTGGAAAGTTGTGATGTCTTGGATAAGACAAAGACCAACTAGGACCAATTTTATGAAATGTTTTGTCTTGATAAAGGCTACACTAACTCTTGAATATTTGTTTGACAAGAAATGTTTATTGACAAGAGAATCTTATATGTCAAGGAGTCAGTGGGAGTCTTAATGGTCTTGAAAGGTTTCAAGAACAAATCAAGAATAAACCTTATCGATCATCACTAGCACACAAGTAGAGGTTTACAACCTATCATGTTGACATTACCTTGTATCTGTGTCGTTCCAATTGAGTTAATTATGCATGTGAGCCCTATGAGTTCTCATTTGAATGCATAAAAGGCAAGGACCTTGATCAATTGAAAGTACATTGATAGGAAAGGGTAAGCTGCTTAACTACTTGGAAGACATGGTGGGCAGCTGTGTTACCATAAGGCAAGGAATCAAGATTAAGAAAGTTTGGTCCATATGAGTTTGAATTTGTCGTAAACTTTGGTTTTGACAAATTCACATGGATAGGAACACATACACCATTAAAATCTAAGTTTCATAAGATTCCCTCCTTCATGAAAATGACTGTGAGGAACTGCTTTCACTAAGAAAGATTTTAAGAAGATAGTAATTGTGAAAATTGTATTCTCGAATTCGATTATGGTTACGGTATCCCTTTCCATGATTCGAATTATGAGATTTAGCAATTAGTCTGAATTATTTAAGACACATATATGAGCTATCTAAGGCAAAGGTGTATAAGTTTAAGAAGCATTGATAAAAGATTATCAAAGCATTGGGTATTAGAAATATGAACTTAAAGAAATTCAATAGGCATTGTTTTTCTGAAAGTTAAGTTGTTTCTAAATACATGTCAAAGCTAGTAGGAGCATAAGTGTTATGTTTATAATAATCATCGTGATAGTGGGAGCATAAATGTTATGATTGCATGATTATTAAGGCAAGTATTACAAGTTAGCAATATTAATTATAGAAAACAAGAGTTATACTTTGCAAAGTCACAATGGTTGTAAAGTTGTTTTTGCTATAATTGAGGGAGAGAATATTATGCTTCATTTCAAATCTAAAGGCTTAGGTTATGGAATGTTAATAAATTTAGTCAATGAAACATAGTGCGTTCTTAAAATTCGATTATGATTACGACATTCCTCTTCATATTTCGAATTGAGAGAACATAGCACATAAAATATTTTGGCAGAAGTTTGATAAAGTATCGAATCTTTATGTAAGACATTATGCATCGTGTCGCATACGCTCCGGGTATAGGATCGATGGCAAATGCTATAATATTTGACCATTCTAAAATTTTCCAAATGTCTAGTGCATTTAGAGGGAAAAGGACAAGAATCGGTTTTGACTAGGATAATTAGACAACTATCAAAGGACAATCCAAAGTTCGCCGAGGATTGGTCGCTTGTGAGTAGTTGGAAGCATGATATTGGATGGACCATATCGACATTATTATGAATAGATAAGATTCTATTAAGGATGAATTGTCATATGGTAAGTATGGAAAGGTTTCCATATTGGGAATTGGATATTGAGAATCAATGTCTAGATTAGAAATTTTATGCAAAATGATGTTCAAAGGAATGTACTTTGAGTGAGAGACATCACATCTATGGAATTGTCTTGTAACAATCTTCGATAGAGGACTTTGTAATTTCATTGGCAATAGTCATTGTGACTTTAGTGCAGTGACATTACAAAAGGATCATTGCATAAAATGTTAGAATCTAACATATTCCATAAGTGGCAAGAATTTAATATTCTTTCACTTATGAAAATGGATTAGGAGTTGTGAAATGAGTATGATTGGAAATGTGTTCATTTGATCTATTTCACAAAGTAAGAACCGTAGGTAAACATTGTGTGCATGCTAAGAGCATGGGACAAGTGTTGTAATTCAAGTAAGAAGTTGATTACCCGAAACAACAAATAATGAGTAATCGATATGGTGATAAATAAAATGTGTTTTATTTATACTCAATGGTTTGAGGTCATATGGGATTAGTATTATTCTTGTGCTTCACTTTGCATGTTTTGACTTCCTGAATAATTTAATTGGTTGAGAACAGTCAAATTATTCAAACGGGCCACAGTCGTTCATATGTTGGAAGCAGATATGAATGAAAATTGTCATGAATTGGTGTGTGGATTGTCTAAAGAGAATTAGACATAAGCAAATGTTTGCTGCAACGTTCATGAGTGCTTATGAATATGATTTGAGCATTGGATTAAACCCACGCTCACTTGGATCACTTCATGGATTTTATCACAAGTGATTGGTGAGACGATAACATCTTATATTCTTGAAACCGAGATGTGTGAGTTGTATCTTGCGAGTCGGTTACACATTGATAATATGTAAACGCACCAGTAACTTGGTGTTATAAAACATATTGTTGTGTGTGATTTGGTGAGTGAGTGCAAGCGAGCATTGAGTCAAAGTTTATCCGTTCCTTTTATCCAAAGTAGGATAAAAGCGATATCTGTGGGCCCCTCGATGATTTAGTGATGGCACCTAAGTGCTTGGCCAAGCTGGGACTAATTTGATGTGTTCAAATTGTAGTCTGTTGTCAGTCGTCATAAATTTGAATTCGAGAAACAGCACATAGACAGAGAGAATGATTTAGATCCATGTCTCAGTATATACGATATATAGAATGGAGGAATATATGATCCCTTATCTTAAGGACACGCGTATCTGATAAGATCAGAGTTGACAGCGGCTTTGGAAAGCTACGATTGCAGATTAGGATCTGAAGTCATACGCAGAATAGTTATTAGACTTATCCAAGTGGGAGACTGTTGGATTAGTGTCTAGGTCCATAACTATTTTGGTATGTACTTGACCCGATGGTGCATGGTCCTTTTGGGTTGCCTTCACCAAAGCAACTTGATAGGATGAATAATGGAGAGAAAGGATTAAATATGATTTATTAATATATTATGAGAATAATATATTAAAGGAGAAAATCATATTGTTTAATTAATATTAGTCAAGAATTAATAAGAATTAAGTTTGTGACTAAAAGACATTAATTGAACTTTAGGGACTAGAACTGTCAATTGTATGATAGTTGAATATTGAGCTAATGGACTCCATATTAAAGGGGTGGACGAATTCTATGGGGAAACCGATTAGAAATCGTCCAAAGGCCTTTAAGGAGGGAGCCCATGGGTTGCTTAGGTCTTAAGCATCCAAATTAGGGTTTCCTTGTTAGATAACCCTAATAGCCTCACTATTTAAAGAACCCTTATGCCCAAAAAACGTGGACAAGACTTCTTCTAGGGTTTCCACATGTTTTGGGCAGCCTCCTTCTCTTTTCCTCTTCATCCTCTTGCTCTTGGTGTTTGTGAATCATTAGAGGAGTGACATTTGTGACTCTAAGCTTTCTAAAGTCAATACAAGGAGGATTTGGGATTGTTATTGCTACATAACAATCAAGGTAATAACTTAAACCCATTCTTATGTTAATATGATTACTTGTATGCTAGAACTAGGGTTTATAGTCTTGGATGAATTGCATGTACAATAGAGAAACCTAGATCCAAGCATTAGGGTTTGTATGAGCACATATGATGTTCTTATTGCCTAAACCCATCAACAAAACCCTCTAGCTGAGCCATGTAAACATCCTTAGCCACCTTTCCATTTAGGAAAGTGGTTTTGACATCCATCTGCCATATTTCATAGTCATGAAATGCAGCAATGGCCAGCATCACCCTAATAGACTTTATCTTCGCAACCGGTGAGAATGTTTCATCATAGTCAACTCCAGGAGTTTGAGTGAAACCTTTCGCAACTAATCGCGCCTTATAGGTGTGCACATTCCCATCCATGTCGGTCTTCTTCTTGAAGATCCATTTGCACCTGACCGTCTTACGACCTGGTACATTGTCAACCAAATTACAAACTTGTTTGTGATACATATTCTGAATCTCGCTGTCCATCGCCTCTTTCCACTTTGCAGAATCCGGGCCTGCCATGGCTTCCTTATAGTTGTTAGGTTCATCCAAATTCACTAGTGTAATATAACTAATGAACATATCCCCTTTGGTAGTAATATGAAAACCATAAAATTGGGGTTGAAACCTAATTCTTTCGGAACGTCTAAGAGGTAAGGACTCGTCAATCCGTTCAACCGGAGTTTACTCCTCGGGTTGAGTGTCGGTGTTAGAGGTTCCTTCATCGCTCGACTCTTGAAGCTCTTCAAGATCGATTTGCCTCCCATTGTCCCATTGGTTTATGAGTTCTCACTCACTGAAAACCCCTCTCCTCGTGACGAAGACAACGTTGTCACTCAGTCTATAGAAGAGATATCCAAAGGATTTATGCGGGTAGCCGATGAAAATACATCGCTCACTACAAGGTTCGAGCTTGTCGTGAGTCTCTCATCTTACGAAAGCCTCGTAACTCCAAACCTTGATATGCGACAACAAGGGAGCTTTCCCTGTCCACATCTCGTGAGGTGTTTTGGCAACCTTCTTCATAGGGACTAAGTTAAGGATATGGGTGGTAGTCTCTAAGGCATACCCCTAGAATGAAATAGGTAGCGACGCACGACTTATCATGGAACGAACCATGTCTACCAAGGTTCGATTACGCCTCTCAGCCACACCATTCAACTGCGGTGTTCTAGGTGGCTTCAATTGCGAAACGATTCAGCATTCTTTGAGGTAGTCGTGGAATTCAAGACTTAGGTACTCTCCTCCTCGATCGGATCGAAGCATCTTGATTTTCCTGCCCAACTAATTCTCCACTTCTTGTTTAAATTCTTTGAACTTTTCAAAGGTTTATGACTTGTGCATGAATAAGTAGATATACCCATATCTACTATAATCATCGGTAAAAGTCACATAGAAGCGGCTCGCATCCCTTGTGGTGGATCTAAAGGGACCACACACATCGGTGTGTATGTGATCCAGTAAACCCTCACCCCTTTCACAAGTGCCAGTAAATGGTGACTTGGTCATCTTTCCAAGTAAACAAGACTCACACATGTCATCGTCACTAAGGTCGAATGACTCCAACACTTCATCCTTTTTGAGTTGGGTTATGCGTTTCTTGTTGTCATGTCCAAGACGGAAATGTCACAAGCATGCTTTATCCAAACTATTGGAAGAATCGATACACAACACATCATTTCCTAAATTATCTACAACCATCACAGTTTCATATATTCCATTACAAGGCAATGCTTTAAAATATAAAACACTCTTAAGATAAGCATAAACAGAACACTTTTCATTATCAAATGAATATCTAAATCCTTGTCTATATAAACCATGAAATGAAATGATGTTTCTTGCCATATCTGGCGAATATCAACAATTATTTAAATTTAAACCTAATCCATTACTAAGCACTAGGGAATAAACTCCAATCTTGGTGACAGGTGACGATCTTCTGTTTCCCATGATTAGATTTATCTTCCCACGCTCCACATCCTTATTTCTTCTTAGTCCTTGCAAATCAGAACATATGTGAAAACCACATCCTGTATCAAGAACCCAAGAAATAACATGCAATGAATTATTAGATTTAATAGTGTAAATACCTGCGAAGGACGGCTTGATCTTCCCATCCTTGATAACTTGCAGATATTCTGGACAGCTTCTTTTCCAATGCCCTATCTTGTGGCAGTGGTCGTACTTTGCCTCCTTGGGGTTAGAGTTGGGCTTAGCATAACCAACTTTGGTTCCACTAGAAGAGGTACCATCTTGGGACTTTCCCTTGTGGTGGCTCTTTGAGGGAGCCTTCCTCTTCTTACTCTTCCCTTGACCAATTGCCAAGACAGGGGCAGCAGCAAGAGTTGGAGTTGATGTAATAGACTTATCTTTGAGATTTCTCTCAGAAGTAATTAGCAAGCCTTGAAGCTTACTTAAAGTGACCTCTTCCATATTCATGTGTTAGGTCATGCAGAACTGGTTGTAGCAGGGAGGAAAGGAGTGAATGATAACGTCGATTGCCAACTCTTCATCGAAGTTAACATTTAACTTCAGTAGGCAATCAACATATCTCTGCATCTTTTGCAGATGAGCGGTAAGAGACTCTCTATTACCCATTCTAGTAGTGATCATCGAATTGATGATCTCATACCTTTCTTGCCTCGCACTTTGGTGGTACCGGTCCAGCAAGTCTTGATGCATTTCATAGGGATACATGTCCTCATAGGACTTCTGGAGTTCTGCAGTCATGGTCGCCACCATGATGCAATGGACCTTCATAGCATCACGCTCATGGGCCTCAAAGGCCGCGGTCTCTCCAACAGAGGCAGTGTTGAGGTTGATTTCCTTCAACTTCTCATCGAGGACATACTCTTTGTCCTCATAACGAGTGACCATTCGGATGTTGCGGATCCAATCATTGAAATTGGACCTGTCAAAGATCACTCTCCCACACAAGTTCATGAGTGAGAACGAGCCGGAAGCATTGTTGTTGACGTTCGACATTTGAAAAGGAAAAAGAACAAAGTTTGATTAGAAATGAATCCCCAATTAAACACCCAAATGAGAAATTAGGGCTAGGATCCAACAACAATATTTACAAATTAGAAGAGAGATGCCGTAATCTAACAAGTAAATAATTTGAAGGTAAGTGAATGACGATTCACTAATTCTCCACCATAAAAAAAGAAAAAGAGATTAAGTTTTAAATGTAATGAAAACTCCTAGATCTTTTGAGATTCATTGAGCTTTTCAATGGCATGTTTAAATCTCGATATGCCCCTCTAGTTTGTGACTGGGATGCCGAGGATCACAAAGCAGGTGTGAATAACCATGCAAATATACATGGTGCCCTCATTGTTACAGTCACCTATTCGATGTGCCGGTTAACCACACACGCTCCATCGAACTATGACAAACAATGAGTCACCATTTTCTATCTTTTCTTAGAACCCAATTAGTGCGCCTCTTTACCACGCACGCTCCACTAACGTCTTAGCAAGGGTATAAAGTGTAATTTCATATAATTGCATCAATTTCACTTTTACCTAAAGTAACTAAGATTGAGAATTTTTTGAAAAGCATTTAGTTACTTTTATAATTCATTATACTGATTAATGAGGAAGGGTTGCCCTATCCTACCCGTTCGGCTAACGACCCTCCACCAATCAAGGGAGCGGTGGGTAAGAGTGGACACCCATTAAATGACCATTTTATAGGCCATAACCTTATACCCCCCCTTATAGATCGGTTTCGTGAATGAGGCCTACTAACGGTAAGACTAGCATTTTAAGTTATATATATATATATATATATATATATATATATATATATATATATATATATATATATATTAATCTTGTAATAATATAATAGTATAGGGTGAATTTTAAACTTGTAAAATTCTAGGGTTTGAAATTTAAATAATTAAAATTAAATCTTTAAGCAAAAAATTTAAATTTCAAAACTTGAGGGCAAGTTTTGAACTTTTCAAAACACAAAGGATCAAATAGCAAATAATTTTAAATTTAACAATTAATTTAATGATTATCTAAATTGGACCTAATCAATTTATTTACAAGATAATTCAACAATTAATTTAAATAATCAAATATTATCAAATAATGAATTTATTATTCAAACAATTGGTAATTATCTTTTGATTTGATAAGGATAATCATAAAACAGTAATAAAATCCGGGTTTTATTAGTCAAAACATATTTAGGTAATTATCGTTAAGCAAAACAGCAAGAAATCCCAAAAATATTAAACACATATGGACTTCCTTGTCAATCTCCATGCGCTGTCTTCCATTCTTCTAAAGGCTACCATTACTTTAGAGTATTATAATAGTTAGACCTTACTTTTCATGGAATATTTAAATGAGCGACTTGCATGAGTTTTAAGTAAGTTTTTGGTCTCACTTTCTTCCCTTATTTCTCTCTAAAGTCGTAAGTCTGAAGAGCATCGGTTCTTTTGAAGTTTGGTGCTTTACTTTGGTGTTTAAAGCCTTCGTGAGTTATCTTCTTCAGTGCCTGTTTGAGTTAAGCACTTAAAGGCTTAAGACACTCAAGAATACAAGAAGAAACTAGCATTCCAAGTACCTTACTCTTGATGGTGGGTACATATAGAGAAAATCATATTCTTTGATTTTTTGCTATCTTCATCAACACCCCAAAACCAAGTGGGTTCAAAGGCTTCAAAGGTTATCATTCTAAAAACTCTTTTGTTGCTTTATTTCATTCTAACATCTATAAACGGATCCTTGATGGTTTGGTTTTGTTATGAACTAAAAATAAACTTGTTATTTTTTAAAGTCTTCCATTGCGGTTTTTGTGAAAAACAATCTTATATTTCGTATCAAACCCCATCAAGTTCAAATGTTGAGAAGAAGCGTAGAAAACGGATCAACTGGGATCAAGAGGCGACACATGGACTTTTGGTACGTGATTATTTTGCCGCTGATAGTTTATATGATCTATCGAAATTCGAAGAACGTTTTCGTATTAGTAGAAATTTATTCTTATGTATAACTAGAGATTTGGAACGTAATTATGACTTTTTCAATTAAGATGGGATACTAGAGGTAAACCTGGTTTTACTACAATACAAAAATGTACAACTGCTCTTATACAATTAGGATATGACGTACCCGCAGACACATCAGATGAGTATTTGAAAATGTCTTAGAGGAAGGGTCGAGACTATATATATATATATATATATATATATATATATATATATATATATATATGTGTGTGTGTGTGTGTGTGTGTGAGAGAGAGTATGTTATAGAGATTTACCATGACATATACTTGCGACATTTGACTAAAAGTGATGTCGAGCAACTATATGCCACACATCAAGATAAACATGATTTCCTAGGATGCTTGGTTGCATTAATTGTACACATTGGGAATGAGCAAATTGTCCTCAATTCATGCGAGGTGATCATGAGGTCCCGACTATTATATTGGAAGCGGTTGTTTCACAGGACCTATGGTTTTGGCATGCATTGTTTGGTATGACGGGGTCAAAAAATGATATGAATGTGCTCCAAGCGTCTCTGTTATTTAACAATATTTTGCAGGGTAAAGCACCAAACAAGCCATACGTTGTGAATGGAAATGAGTATAAGTATGTGTATTACTTAGGTGATGGGATATATCCAGATTACGTTACAATTGTCAAGTCATATTCATTTCCGACCGATGAAAAGCGAAAATTATTCAAGTTAGCACAAAAATTTGCAAGGAAGGATGTGGAACGAGCGTTTGGAGTCCTCAAACAGAAGTGACACATAATCAAACATCCGACACGGATATCGGATAGGGAAAAATTGACGACATTGTTGACTGCTTGTGTTATTTTACATAATATGATAATAAAAGAAGAGGGTAGAGCTATCTGTTCATATACCACGAATTATATAGTTAATCCACCTACAGTAATACAAATTGGTAGTCTGACATACTTCACAAGGCTTTTGGAAATACAACACCGTGAAACACATCACACTCTACGTCACGATTTGATCGAGCACCTATGACAAAGGCAATTCCAAGGGCAAAATGACAATGAAGACGAGGAGGATGAGAGCGGTAACAATGAGGCAAACCAGGACGGTGACGAAGAGGCGGACTAGGCCGATGACGACAACGACGACAAGTAGTATTTTTCTATGTTTTTTTTTATGTTTTTAATTTTTATTTTTTAAGCAAATGTAATGGTTTTATTTTAGTAGTTTATGTTTTAAATTTCTATGTTTTTAATCAATGAAATGTGGTTTTATTTTTTTATGTTTTCAAAAAAATTATTTATGTTATAAATTATGTTTTTTTATTTAATATAATGTTAAAAAAACAAAAAATAAAAAAGAAATGTTGTGGAGTGGTGACCAATTCCAATGTCTATTAGGTTGATGGTGAAGCTAACGTAACGCATATGTGACAATGTTTTTTCGGTGGGTTTGTGGTGACCACTCCCTTAGCCTAACAAAATACAGGTCACTTAGATTGAGATAATGGTGCCATTGAAACCATAATAAAACCTCCGTCACGTCACTATCATGTCACTTTTACCATAAAAATATGGTTTATTTGCCACACATGTCACTTTTACCATAAAAGTATGGTTTATTTGCCACACAGTAGGTATAGTGCCACATTTTTTTTAAGAATTTAATTTAATTAAAAACTTTAATTTTAATAAAAAACATAAACATTTCATTACTTCAAAATTAAAAAATATTACATTCCATTACTAAAGCAATTTTAAGTTTTTCCACGTTCATGTTAGTTGATCATATGGAGATCTTGGGGTTGTAATGTTTCTAAGAGCATACGGTGTGAGTCGTGTTGCTTCTTGTTGTGGCTGAGTTGGCAGCCCATAGTGTCGTTATAACATCAAAAACACCGCCTCATCTCCTTGTTACACCTTGTTGTAGTGCTTCTTGTTGTCTCAATGACAAGACATCTCCTTGTTACACCTTGTTGTAGTGCTTCTTGTTGTCTCAATGACAAGAAGAAACATGATCACCTATTGGCTGCCAAGTTATCTCTCTTTCTATCTCTTTCCTCTTAACATGGTGTTATAACACCATGAACACCACCCCCTCATCTTGTTGTTTCTTGTTATAACACCACTTCAAGTTGCCCATATCATATGCTCTAATGAGTGTTTTTTAGATTGTTTGAATTATTGGAAGAAAAAATTTTAAAAGTTTTGAAAAAAAGAAGTTTAAACATAATTTTTTTTGATGAAGATGTGGTAAAACAAAGGGTGTGAGGTTTATTTGTAAGTCAAATTCAAATTTTAAAAGCTTTGATTGTTCAAAGCTTGGGAAAAGGAAAAATGGATGAGAGAGGTGCGGTTGTTTTCTATCGTGTGCAGTCAAACCGTAATCAAGGGGAGATACTCCTTTTGGCTGCCGTTATTTATATGCGGTGAAACCGCATCCATTCATCTAAGTCTTATAAGGTTTGGGGAGTGGCTGCGGTCTCTACCGCAGTCTCTTTCCACCTCAGCATGAACATCGCTCTTCCACTACGGTTTGGGTGCGGTGGAGGCCGCACTGCGGTAGTCCTTGACCGCACTCCCTTTTCTCTTCCTCCTCTTTTACTTGCTTTTTCTCTCTATCTCTCTCCTGTCAACCAATCATCTTCTTTCTTTTTCTCTCTCCTAACCTTTTTCCCACTCTCCCATTGAAGTTTCTAGTTGATGAAATAAAAAAAATATGAGTTGACGTCTACGTGGCATAGGAATAGGAGGGAATGCGGTTTCGGTGGCACCACTCCCTCCGGCCCAAGTTTTACAAACAAGTTAAAACAAATAAGCTATTTTTACTAATTTTTTTTTGTCCCCCGTTGTAACATTATCGGTAAATCTCCAAACATATAAAAGAAAATAAAAAAATGAGCGTTGTTTTAAAATAATTTGATTAAGTTACTCCAAAAAAAATACAAATATATATTTTGTTCATTTGTTGTATGAGTTACCCATAAATTTATTACCATTTTATTTATATATTGAAATTGAAATTTGAAAGTGCCAAAAATTAAAAAAAAGTGTAAAGATTCTCCCGCAAGCTTTACCCTCAAAATTCAAATCACCCGCTCTTACTATTCAACAATTTCATTATAAAAACATGGTCACTCCTCTCCTTAATTTCATCATACCAAACAATCCCTAATCTTCCACCCCTCATCTTTCATTCATTTTCGCCAATCAGATCTCTTTGAAACCTACTAGAATGCCTTCTATCCCTGAAGAGCCTCTTCTTGCTCCAAACCCAGATCGCTTCTGTATGTTCCCAATTCAGTACCCTCAAATTTGGGAAATGTACAAGAAAGCCGAAGCTTCGTTTTGGACAGCCGAAGAGGTCGATTTGTCTGAAGATCAACGTCACTGGGACTCGTTGACAGACGGCGAGAGGCACTTTATCACTCACGTCCTTGCCTTCTTCGCCGCCTCCGATGGCATCGTTTTGGAAAACCTAGCCGGACGATTCATGAAAGAGGTTCAAGTTGCGGAGGCGCGTGCCTTCTACGGATTCCAGATTGCCATCGAGAATATCCACTCCGAGATGTACAGTTTGCTTCTGGAATCCTACATAAAGGACTCTAATGAGAAAAGCAGACTCTTCCGAGCAATCGAGACTATTCCGTGTGTTGAGAAGAAAGCGAATTGGGCTCTCAAATGGATCGATGGCTCGGAGACGTTTGCAGAGCGTATTATCGCTTTCGCTTGCGTTGAAGGGATTTTCTTTTCCGGAAGCTTCTGCGCGATTTTTTGGTTGAAGAAACGTGGGTTGATGCCTGGATTAACCTTCTCGAACGAATTAATCTCGCGAGATGAGGGATTACACTGTGATTTTGCGTGTTTGCTTTATGGGTTACTGAAGACGAAGCTGAGTGAGGAACGAGTCAAGGGAATCGTCTCCGATGCGGTGGAGATTGAAAGAGAGTTCGTCTGCGATGCCTTACCTTGTGCTCTTGTAGGGATGAACGGGGATCTGATGAGTGAATACATCGAATTCGTTGCTGATAGGTTATTGGGTGCATTGGGATATGGGAAATTGTACAATGCCCAGAACCCGTTTGATTGGATGGAACTGATTTCGTTACAGGGGAAGACCAATTTCTTCGAGAAAAGGGTTGGTGAGTATCAGAAAGCTTCTGTGATGTCGAATTTGAACGGAAATGGAGACTCTCATGTTTTCAAAATGGATGAAGATTTCTAAATTTTCAGTTCTAGGGTTCTTCAAATTGCTTATTTAGGGTTAGTTTCAAGTGTTGTGATTCTATGTTTATGTTTATTTAATCTGTTTCTTGATTCTTGTTCAAGAAACAGTGTAAGAAAATGAAAATCTAACATTGTTTATTTCATATATGTTTTTCAATGGGTATTTGGAAATTGATCGAAAAACATGATCTTTATGTTCTGTGATATAAACTATAAAGTATTTTTTTTATTTTTTATTTTTAACTTTTTACGATGAAATAAGAACCATTAGTGGACCTGTCAAGCCTTTAAAAAACGATGTCGTTTTGGGTGGGTAATACAGTACCCAAAATTTAATAGGCATGCTAGGGCTAGAAAACAATCACTACAGTTCGAAATGCTATCAAGAGAACAGTTGCTTCATCTCTTCGATCGATTCTCCACTCTCACATCTCAAAATGGTATCAATTTCTCTCTTTCGATCTCTATTTACACACATACACACACAGTATTATCGTTATTTTATGCGTATATTGTCCGATGAATCGATTCCAATTCAAGATTCAATGAATTATTTCAGATGTCAAGAAACGAATTGCAGATGCTGTCAACGATAACCAGGTATCTATCTCTCTCGTTTCTTCTTGATTTTCGGATTCTTTTTAAGGTTTTCTTAGTGGATTAATTTTGATTTGATTAAGTTCTTAGTTGTTACAGAAGAGTGTGATGTAGTTCCCTTTGTAAAGTGATTAATCTTCAGTAATTTCAGTCACCTCTGTAATGGCGTTAAAACCACCCACAACCCTACGTAAACTATGTAATTTGTTCAACATTTTGTTAGAAACCCCTTTCTTAACCATGTATTTTCACAAAATTTTGCTAGAAAACCATATTTAAAGTAGGTATATTTGTTTATTGCACACTTTTTGCAGACAAGTTTTTGTAAAATAACCTCAACCAGCATTACAAGTCAAATTTTTTTGAAAAAAACCATGGGTTTTGAATGTTCTAGTAAGTTGAGGGACTCAATCGTGCAAAACGATTTTCCAGGGATTTATCTGCAAAATTGTGAATTTGAAATATATCAAATAAATGGTTTTTGAATAATTGAAATTTGAAATAGACAACACATGAACATGAACATGATGGTAATAAATACAGGAAGCTGTAGCTGTGACCACTGCTATACAGGAGGAAATACTAAAGGAAATGGGAGTTGGTAATACATGGTTTTTTTTTTTTTTTTTTTTTTTTTTTTTTTTTTTTTAAATATAAATCAATTGTATAATTTTTTATAGACTTAAAAAAAAATAATAAATTGTATTATTTCAGATCCAGCTTATGGGCTTGCTTGCTTGGGGAAAATAAACATGGACTATGAAAATGATCGGGATTTAATGGTTCGCTTTTATGCATTTGTAGCAAAGTAATCTCTCTCTCTCTCTCTCTCTCTCTCTCTCTCTCTCTCTCTCTCTCTCTTTTACTGTAGAATTATTTGGGTTTAATGACTGGAAAGTGGAAAATATATTTTTTATGTGTTTTTTTTTTTTCTGGATTAAACCTCAAATTTACTTTTTGCCTGAAAAGACCTTGTATTTTTTCAGTTTTTCCGATCTGGCCCTTTTAGTCATTTTTTCTAAAAAAATTTGTAAAATGTGAGGGTTTTCGAGAAAAACTAAAAAAGTTGAGAGATTATTTGGAAGAATTTAGAAGGTTGAGGTTTTTTTTTGTAAAAAATACAAAGTTGAGGGCTTTTTTGGAAAAAATGAAAAAATAATAGGTTCTTTTTAGGCAAAAAGTAAATTTGAAGTTTAATTCAGAAAAAACATAAAATATAAGGTCTTTTTTGAGATTAAGCCTATTATTATTTTGTAAATAAAAAAATTCAATAATTATTAAAAAACCTTATATTTTGTGTTTTTTCTGGATTAAACCTCAAACTTTATTTTTTTTTCCTAAAAAAACCATTGTATCTTTCAATTTCAATTTTTCCGAAAAAACCCTCAACTTTGTCTTTGTCTTTTTTTTTTTTTTACAGAAAAAGCCCTTGACCTTCTAACTGTTTCCGAAAAAACCCTCGATTTTTTTAGTTTCTTTTCCATAAAAAGTAAAAAACCCTCACATTTTACAAGTTTTCTCGGAATAAAACGACTAAAAGGGGGAGATCGTAAAAATGAAAAAGTGCAAGGTCTTTTTCATAAAAAAGGTAAAGTTGAGGTTTAATCTGGAAAAAACACAAAATATAAGGTCTTTTATGAGATTAATCTTAACTATGTATATGTAGAGTTAATCTTTTTACAACATAAAATATTCATATCAAAACATCATTCCATTTCTACATGTCAACCAAAGATGATCATGTAATAATGTAATGTAATAACTCATTCCATTACCTTGTTTATTACATTGCTATGTCAATTGTCAATTCCATTCCTTTGTCATTATATTTCTGATACCATTATACACACATAATTTGAAGTTTTTTCTATTAAATCATTTTTTTTGCATTAAGTAAAAAAGAAAGGGATAATGAAACAAAAACCCCTAAGTTTGCAAGTTTTAATGAACCTAAAATCCACAAAAGGGTAAAACCGACAAAAACTTACAAAATTAAGGGTTTTTATGTCATTATCCCAAAAAGAAACACATTTGATATGATTTATTGATATGTAAACCGATTTAATAACAGGGAAGAAATGGCATGTGAAGAAGCCGAGCTTGGTCCAGATGAATATTCTGAAAGATTGCAAATGCAACAAACGTTACATTCACATGTAAGAATATCCAACAACATTTATTTCATTTTATTTTTTATTTTTTGAAAATTTTAAATGGGTATGTGTAAATAAAAATGTTGTAGCAATTGGAGATGTTGAAACACATGCGAAACTATGGTGTGGATCATCAGTCTGCTATCTTAGAGAAGGTGTTGTTTGTTTTCTGCTTTGATTTTTGGATTCTATTTTTGTGATGTTAAATGTTCGAATTGTGTTATTTTCAGTTAAGGCAGAAAATGGAGAAAGAAGAATTTGAAAATGAAGCATTTGTGTTTTCGGTGGATGAAATGAATGAGATTGTTGAAAATGGAGTGTAAAGGGGTTTTATTTGTTTATTATGTGCTTTATTTGGTGTTCAAATATTATGTATCACCATTTTTATTCTAGGATTTGAAGCATCATCATTTTTATGTTAATTTATTGGACAAATTATATAAAACCCACTAAATTTTGGTTTAATCTCTTTGTTTTACTTCTGGCAATGAAAGGCACTCAAATTTGACATTTTTTTTTTAATAATGTTGACCGATGTGATTTGTTATAACAGAGCATGTTAAAGTGTTTTAATACTATCAAAGTTTAGTAAATTTTCTCTAAAATCATTAACTTTGATAAAGTTTTATATTATCAGCCCGTTAATCTTCTTCATTGGTTTTAATTGAGGAAACCAAAATATAATAGCTAGACCATAAAAATTTCAAAAAATAGATTTTCATGTAATTTGTCCTAATTTAATTGTCTTTCATTTTCTCTTCTTTTTTCTCTTGATTCACAACTAATCTAATTGTCTTTCTTTTATCTTCTTTTCCCTTGATTCACAGTTGCCTTCTTGTTTTTCAATCGATCTTTTTGTAATAACCCACTAACCGTCATAAATTTTGGACAAAGTTACATAAATGGTCCCTATAGTTTACCAAAGGTCACATATTCAATCCTTTTTAATATTTTTGACGAACATTGTCTCTATGGTTTCCAAAACTTGTATGAATGGTCCATTTTGCACACACCGATACTTTTTCGTCCGTTATTGTGAGGGTAAATTAATCTTTTCAGGTTTAGCAGAAACTGAGTTTGTGACCATGGATAAACTATATGAACCATTTATGTAATTTTGACTATGTTTCATTTTTGAGTAAATTACATGAATCGTCCCCGGTGCAGGTGTCCATTGCACGTTCAGTCTTTATTTTTAAAAATTAACCTAGATGGTCCCTCACATGGTTAATTCCTACCCGCCCAGTCCTTATCGACATTATCAGTTTGTTTTCTCCAATTGGGTTCCCCACATGCCTAACATGCATGGGTATTTTCGTCATTTCAAGTGTTGCCCTATTATAACCGTTGCCCCTCCCTTTCTTTCGCTCACTTCCCCCCTAGGGTTGTAAACGAACCAAATGAACACGTTTTTCTGTTCATGTTCATTCGTTTAAAAAATTACATTGTTCATATTCATTCATTTATGTTCGTGAACACGTTAAACGAATATAAATGAACGGACATAAACAAACGTTGATAAATAAACATAATCGAACATATATGAACATAAACAAACATATAATATAATAATGTAATAAAAAACAATCAAACATATATGAACATAAAATGAACTTAAATGAACGAACATAAATGAACAACATAAACGAACATTCATGAATATAACTGAACTAAAATTTGTGTTCATGTTTGTTCATTTATTAAATAAAACGAACATAAACGAACTTCCTACCGAACGGTTCACAAATAACTTATCGAACGTTCAGTTCGTTTACAACTCTACCTCGCCCAATATTCTTCTTCCCCTTCTTAGTTTATCTTTCTCAACGTAGAAATCAAAATGGCCATTAGATGCAATTGTGGGGCTAAAGTTGTGATTCGTACTTTGTGGAGCAAGAACAACCTTAAAAAACTTTACTACGCTTGTTCTAACCCGGTTAATTTCAATTTCTTGTTAAATCTAACCTAATCTCCAACTTTCTTCAACTTTATCTAGTTATTAACATGTTAAATGTTTACAATTTCGAACTTTATAGGGTTGTGATTGTAAGTTCATTGGTTGGGTGGAGGATGAACAGAAGCGTGCTTGTCTGAACATTAGTATGAAGATTGAACAACAATATCTGAAATTGAAGTTATATCTAGCTATTAGTTGGTTTTTGTTTGTGTCGTTTCTTGTGTACAAAGTGTGGGTTAAGTGATTCAATATGTTTATCATGTTAGTATCTATATGATGGATTTAAGTTGTATTGCATGTTTTGCAAGTTAATGAAATTGTGGTATTATTTTTGGTAACCGGCAAAGCATGCATTCATACCATTACAATTTACAACATTCATCATACCATTAGAATTATAACATATCATTAGAGCTTAAAATCCGACTCTCCTTTCGGTGACACAGCCAAAACTCGAATGATCTCTCAATTCCATTTTGACGTTAATAATTTTAATTACGCGGTTGATTTTACTTTTAACAAAAATCATAACTTCTCCGATTGAAGTTAGATTTCTACCAAACTTATATCTCTGGAATCACGTCGTCGTGTACTTTCTGAATATCTCAACCAGTGTAGACGACGACACGACTTTTTGGACACTCATTTTCGAGCCTATGAGTCGATTTATTTTTATGTGCAAGAGTATACTCAATCATATTTATTTATAAACCGAGATATTACATTGATACTCTATTACATTATTTATCTATGTTATTTTCTAATAGTGGTCATTGACGAAGTTTTTCTCAGTTGTCACATTCTTCCATCGTTTAAGGAATTTTGTCCCGAAATTCAGATTGTAGTCGGGATTCCTTCGAACAAATAAGTGTATTTGCTCTTCATTTAATCTTCCCGTTCCCAAGTGTATTCTAGTTCTCGTTTAGAGTTCCATCGTACCTTTACTATGGGGATGCAACTTTTCTTAAGCCTTTTCACTTCTTGGTCCATAATCTCTATCGGCTCTTTAACGAAGTTCAGTTAGACATTGATTTGAATCTCATTGAGAGGAATGTAACTGCATCATCAAAGAGACACTTCTTGAGATCTGACAATGGTTACAAATGATCTTAAGTCCAGTCAAATCTGGATAAACCAGTCAAACCTCGAAGAATATAACCCAACAAAGTGTTCAACTAAAATAAGTAAAGAAAAATACGAACAATGAACAATACGAAGAACAAGAAGAATGTTAGAGAGAGAAATGATTGAGTGAATAATTCTTGATTTGATTGAAGTGAAACATTCTTAAGTTGCTACTTGTTTACAAAGTTTGACACTCCTTTAGCAACTCTTATTATTTTCTTTTTTGGCCTAACAATAGGCACATACTGTTTTGGCGGTAGTATTATTGAGTTATGAAATCAATAAAAAGTATCAAGTAAAGATAAAATGCATGAACACAACGGGTATTTGCAGTTGAGGCAGAAAATAAAGAAATAAGAGTTTGAAAATGAAGCATTGGGGTGTTTTCTTTGGGTGAAATGAAGGAGATTGTTGAAAATGGAGTGTAAAGGGGTTTTATTTGTTTTTTATGTGTTTTATTTGGTTAAGTTAGCTGTTCAAATATTATGTATCACCATGTTTGTTACTTAAAGCTAGGATTTGAAGCATCATCATTTTTATGTTAATTTATTGGGCAAAATACCTAAAAGCCACTATAATTTAGTTTAATCCATAGTTACAGGATTCGCTCAAAAGGTCTCGTACCACGTTTTGAACGTCCCGTACCCAAACGCGGTACATAATCGATCCCAATCGTGGCCGAAACGCTCTTTGGTACGGCCCGTAGATGATCCAATCAATTATCCGATACGATGCCAGGAACGCGATTCCATCGGATTGGATTGCTTCGATTCACGTTTCTGGTGTTTCGATTCACGTTTTTGGTACGCCGATTTGGCTATTGTGTTGCCGATTTGGCGATTAGGCGGGAATTGGATTGTCGATTCCAAAAAGCAAAGATTCCCCAAAACAAACGCTTCGATTCTTGTTTTGATTCCTTGATACCAGGTACAATTCACCTTATTAATTCAGACCCCTTATTAATTCTTCAATCACATGATTCTTGCAGTAATCAATTTTTCAATTTCTACCTATTTCTATCGACTTCCACTTCTAGTAATCAATTTCGAATTTTTACTTCTGCTTCTCTTCTACTCTTCTACTTCTATTCTGTTAGTTATCGAGAATGGTTTTTAGCACTATTATTCATCTATCTATCCTGATGCGCATACTGCTTCCTGATGCACCTTTGGAATCGAGCTTGTAAACATACTATTGTTGGAATTCTGCTTCTAAATCAAATATATTGTTGGAAATTATGTTTATAGGTAAACTGTTGCTAAATATGTGTTCTAAAAACAGGTACACCGTATCGGGACCAATGGTACACCGTATCGGATACGTACCGAAATTTGTAACATCCCCCTCTCTGGCACGTATCACAATATTGTCCGCTTTGGGCCACTCGGCACGAGGACTTCCTAGGGGGTCACCCATCCTGGTACTACTCCCGCCCGAGCACGCTTAACTGCAGAGTTCTTATGGGATCTGCTGCCCTCACGGATTTAAAACGCGTTGTGACAAGGAAGGTATCCACACCCCTTTATAAGGAAATGTTTCGTTCTCCTTCCAAGCCGATGTGGGATCAGATCTAACCCACTTTCACCCCCCATTATAGGGTTCGACGTCCCCGTCGAACACATCGACCCGTGCCCTAGCTCTGATACCATTTGTAACATCCCCCTCTCTGGCACGTATCACAATATTGTCCGCTTTGGGCCACTCGGCACGAGGACTTCCCAGGGGGTCACCCATCCTGGTACTACTCCCGCCCGAGCACGCTTAACTGCAGAGTTCTTATGGGATCTGCTGCCCTCACGGATTTAAAACGCGTTGTGACAAGGAAGGTATCCACACCCCTTTATAAGGAAATGTTTCGTTCTCCTTCCAAGCCGATGTGGGATCAGATCTAACCCACTTTCACCCCCCATTATAGGGTTCGACGTCCCCGTCGAACACATCGACCCGTGCCCTAGCTCTGATACCAATCTGTCACACCCCCAAACCAGAACGGCGGAATCGTTCGGGGGCGGAGGACGTCATATTCAGTATCATAACAGTTCATAGAAAGGAAAGTACACACCACCATAATATAAATATGTTTGAAAAGTTTACATGATTGTAGGTGTTACATGTTTGCAAAAGAAATCAAATATAAAATGGTGATCCAAAATATGTTACTAACGCCAGTGCGTTAGTCTTCAGAAGTAGTTGCTACCTGGCTAGCGGTTTCCTGTGAATACAAGTTATTTCAAAGAAGAAGTGTCAACATTTAAGTTGGTGAGTTCATAAGTAGTGTTTCGAGAAGATGTATGCCATTCGAAAGTGTTTGCATGTTTTCCAGAAAACATAACCCTTATTTTCCTATAAAAGTATGAAATGCATATGAATGCTCGTGATGTGAATTGCAACTAATTGTACCGAGAAAATCCCTTATTTTCCTAATAGTTGTTTGGTTTGTATACAGGAAAAACCCTTATTTTCCTGACATAACTGGCAGTCTTTAAGACCGAAAATCGCAAGCAAGCGACGTGCTTGTAAGTCGTGTCATAGTTTTACATAGTAAAGCTATACGAAAATCGCCCTTATTAAATGAAGAATAGTTTTAATGACTACTTGTTCATAAAAGCATAATACCATAATAATTGTATATCCGATGAGTTTTATAACCATACTAAACATAATATGCCTGTAGCGACGTTCTTCAGGCGTCGTAGCGTTATGACAACTGTCACCCCAAAAGACGGACTGTAGCTAACAGTCAGGGCGCGGGATCATGACTTCCCGTATAGATCTATACACATTTGACACGTTCTCCGAACGGGAGACTCTGGTTATAGACAGGACTTGTAGCATTATTTTCTAATAAAGAAAGTAACGTTTGAAGATATACACGACTCATGGATTCTCAACTAAGTCCGTAATAAGGTAGTAGTTTGTATGCAAAGTTTAACCTCTTTCACAATGTTTGACAAAGCATAATCATAAGTTCTTTTAAATGCATAAAATGACTTAGTAAAGAATGTTACCCTTGATATGATGTTTTTGTATGTAAACGTATAAATAAAACATATTTCTATTTATAAACATATTATATCCCAAGAGGGTAAAGCTGTGTTGTGAGGGGTTTTGTATCATAATAACTTCACAAGATAGTTAAAACAACAGTATGAAAAGTATATCAAAAGGTTAATGTTTCACACGATTTTAGTCATGTGTTTACTTGTATTCCTCCCCAAAAAGAGTATAAAACATTTAAAATGTATTTAAAGAGTGTTCGAAGGGGATATGAACTCACTTGATAGTTTGAAGATTGCGAGGTGGAAAACCGAGCAGAGTTTCGTCTCGGGAAACTGATTTTTCTTGGGATTCTCGGGAATCTCGGGAGTAGAATCGGCCTTCGGGACTTGAGCCAAAAAGACCAGAGCTTCGGGTTTGAACGGACACGGAAAACGAGGAAATGCTGAGAGAGAGAGAAGAGAAATGAACCCTTTCTTTGGAAACCCTCGCATTCTATTTATAGGAAGGCTGGTCTGCCTCGGTACGCGGGGCGTACGCTCGTACGCGCTGCGTACGCGTACGTCATGCATGACCGAAGCCTCGACTGCCTCGGTTCGGATGGGACGGGTTCTTGGGTTCTCGGGTCGGATGGGACGGGTTGCTGGGGAGGTGGGTCGGATGGGACGCCGGGTCGGATGGGACGTCGGGTCGGACGGGTCGGACGGGTCGGACGGGTCGGCTTCCTCGGATAAGGCGACGTGGACGATCCGAGGCCAATCCTCTCGGTTACGCGGGGCGTACAGGAGTACGCAGCGCGTACTTCGGAGAAGGACGCTGACTCCTCTTCGGATAATATCCGAATTTTGAATTAAATAAATAATTAATTTATTTAATAAACTTCAAAAATTCACATCTTCTTTATACGAACTCCGTTTTCGATGGTCTTTATATCCACGCGTAGGTGAGACTACGATCTACAACTTTCGTTTAGACTCCGTTGGCAAATTCCAAAATTATTATTATTTTTTTTTTATTATTTATTTTATAACTAATCGTTTTTAAGGAATTTCTTTGAAAAATCATAACTTCCCCATGCGAAGTCAGATTTGGACGTTCTTTATATATTTGGAACCTTTAAGACGATATCTACTACATAGCGTACTCCAAATCAGAGCTTTTGAATAATTCATTTATCGATGATATTCCCATTACATTCAAAAGGGGTTACAAGACTCGGTTTATAATGCCTGGAAATAACGGGTTGTTACAGAAATGAACCTACCCCCTCGTACCCGATACGCCCAACCTCATGAATCACGTTCCCGTTCCCTGTTTCCATATCGGACCGTACCACGAACTATGTGACTTTGGTTTAATCACTTCATTTCAGTTCTTTAATGAAAATCACACATTTCCCTACTATTTCCGCCTGTCTTGATCACTGTGATTTGCTAGAACATGTTAAAGTGTTCATGATATAACATTTTGTCAAAATCTAGTGGCTTGGGTACAACTTTTTAATACCAGTTAGGTTTTTTTTTTTTTTTTTCCCGAAAAATCTAATCTACTCCTAAGTTAACACTTAATTCCACCTATGTCAACAATCGGACGGACTTGAACCCTCGACCTTCAAGATGAAAGACAAAACCTGATATTGATGGGCTAGAAACGTTTTGGTGAAATATAATACTTAAGTCATAAAAATGGTTTTCATATAATTTGTCCTAGTTTAATTGTCTTGCCTTTCCCTTGATTAAACCTTCTTATTTTTCAATCGATCTTTTTGTAATAAGAATTCAATGCAGGTCCAATGAATTTAATAAAAAAGCAGAAAGGATATTTATTTATTTACAACTAGTTTATAACCCGTGAGAATCACGGTTATAAAATTAATTAAACTTTGATATCAAAACATCAAAATTATTAATTAATTATTTTAAATAATCTATTACCTAAGAGATATTTTCTTAGTTATATTAAATTATAATCATTGATTTAAATAAATACGTGAAATTATATCATCATATAATATGTATTGATTTTATTTTATTTTTCAATCTAATGTTATTAATTTAATATAATTAGAGTGAGAAAATTAAAATTTGAAATTTAAAATGAAACATCAATTATTAATTTAATGCAATTAGAGTGAGAAATTTAAAAACTGAAATTTGAAATGGATAATCAATTATTAATTTAATGTAATTAGAGTGGAAATTTAGAATTTGAAATTTGAAATTGATAATTAATAGGTTGAAAAGTGGCATGATAAATGATATATTACATTAATGAGGAGTTCTAATTATATAACACTTGTCAATAGAAGATTAAACCTATTCTTTTATTAGAATATGGATAAGTTTAAAATGTAACCCATTGACCTCTTAAATTTTCGAGAGCATTACAACATCTAACAAAATAAAATTCTAAAATGCCACGGTCCAAAATTCAACTAATAAAATAAAATTCACCTAAAAATTCAACCAATAAAATAAAATTCACCAAAAACTCGTTCACAATTCTAGATGGTACAACATTTTATGCATAATTTAAAGATTTGGAAAGTCAAAACAAAACAAAATTCACGTAAAATCATAAACAATTCTAGTGTGTACAACATTTTATGCATAATTTACGTCACAAAAGTGGAAAAATTTACAACATGACAAAAGATATGAAAAAATAGAGTGGAGAAGAAAATAATAAATATGAAAATGATTTAAAAAGATAATATAATTTTTGTATGTTTAATTTTTATTGTTTTTTTTCTTGTAAAATAAACCTTTGATCTTGTTGTGTTGTATATATTCATTCAGTTCTTATGACCGACTACTCTCGATTAAGTTTTCAATTTGTACACATTTAGTTTTTAATGTTGTTTTTTTTTTGACAAAATAAGTAATTGTTGTTTTTGTACATATTCGGTCCATATAACCGGTTTCTTCATGTTTTGATAACGTGACATTCTATATGAGAAGATCATTAATGATATGTTCTAATATGTTGTTTGTCTGGAAATTCTATATGAGAAGATCATTAACCGCCTCGTAGGCCTAAATAGTATCTGCACCGCTCACAAAACCTTTAGCATACCGCCTCACCGAGCCTTCAGTCCATTTGGACCGTTCTCCGGGCCTTCAGTCTATCCGGGCCACCCTGTGTTTCTTGACCTTCAATTTCCATTGGTCCGCCTCAACCCAACCGCCCATAACATGTCGACATATACATAACAAATAGACATATATAGCCAGTCAACAGACAATCAAACAGATCTTATAGATCACTAAGCATAACGTACATCGTAGATACCAAGATACCGATCTAATAGACCACTACAACATACCAACATACAATAACAATCCAATGGGTCGACCTTGGTGCCTTCGACCTGAAAGTACAGTGAGTAAAACTCACATCGCAAACTGAAGAGAAACTAATGAGGTCTTGATTCTAAATCTCAGCTCTCTAACCAACACCTATTCCCACCAATAGACCGATCCCATTAAAATCCCAAAATACCCTCAAGGTCAAACTTGGTCAAACCAACTAGGTCAACCCAGTCGAGTCAACTCAACCGAGACAACTCGACTGAGTCAACTTAGGGTGCGTACGTGGGGTGTACTCCTGAGGTACGTTAGGCGTACATGAAGCCTCGCAGTTGACCACCATCGGGGTGGTTGACCTCGTACACAGGGTGTACTCCGAGTCCACGGGGCGTACCCTTGAAAGATCCAAAACTCCATTAAGAGCTTAATGGCTTAAGCTCTTACGACCAAACTTCAGATCCATAGGTAAAATACACTCTAGAGTCATAAAGTTTCCAACTTTATTACTTTGGATGCCCATAAAGAGCGTAACTTAAGGACTTAATCCATTAAGACCTTCTACAAGATGCATGGAGAATAACTAACCGTTGTGACTTCATATTTATGGCTTAGGACCCCTCCCGAGGCCTGAAAGGACAACTAAAATTGTCAAGAACTTGCCATGCTCAAGATAAGACATTTGGGACCAAAAAGCATCACTAAAACACCCACTTCTAGATCTACATGATTGAAAGACAAAGATGCAAACTTATGCCTTAGAAGACTTGCAAATGAAGAATAAATCCCAGATTCAAAGTGCTCCATTCCTCCAAGATGAGCTTGGATTCCTTCCTTCTTCTCTTAAACACACAAACACACTCTTTAAGGCTTGAAATGGTTTCACAAGGTGAACTAGAGCTTCAAACACGAATGAAATTCCTTCTTTGGTAAGTACGCCATGCGTTAATTAAGGTACGCCCTAGTACACTCAGCTTACACCACGTATGCATAGGGTACTCCGAAGACCTAAAATTTACAATAATGTCATTAAAGCCATTTTTGCATACATTTCTTGAACTTGGGACCAAAATACAATATAATCAAATCATAGGGCTGAAATTATAATTAACTTAATCATCAAGATGTTACAATTCTCCCCCACTTGAAGTAGCCTTCATCCTCGAAGTCTGCGGCGGCGAATAACTTAGGTTAATGCTCCTGCATCTCAGCCGCCAGCTCCCAAGTCCACCCAGAGCCTCTCCGATGCTGCCACTGTACCTTTACCAAAGGTATCTCCTTGTTGCGTAGGACTTTCATATTTCTCTCCAAAATAGCCACTGTCCTCTCGTTCAGGCACTCATCGATCTAAATATCATCTAAGGACACCATTGCATCCTCATCTAATACACACTTTCTGAGTTGCGAAACATGGAAAGTGCTGTGAATCTGACTGAGCTCCTTAGGTAGGTCCAACCTATATGCAACCTTGCCAACCCTAACGATCATCTGAAAGGGCCCAATATAACGGGAAACCGACTTCCCCATCTTCCTGAAGTGTATCACACCATTCTAAGGTTAGACCTTCATTAATATCTTATCACCAACCTAAAACTCCAACTCAGATCGGTGCCGGTCGGTATAACTTTTCTGCAGACTCTAGCTGACAGAAGTCTGCCTGATCTGCTGGATAAGCTCTATGGTATGAAGGACTACTTCGGTCCTTCCCGTAACCATATGATCAACCTCTCCCCAACAAACCGGGGTATGATACCTGAGCCCATACAAGAGCTCAAATGGCGGAGCACCAATGTTGGAGTGATAACTATTATTGTAGGAGAACTACACACGAGTTATGTAGGAATCCCAACACCCACTGAAATCAATAAAACAGGCCTAAAACATATCCTCAAGGGTCTGTATCATGTGCTCACCCTGGCCGCCGGTCTGCGTATGATAAGTAGTGCTGAAATGTAACCTCGTGGAACTTCTGCCAGAATCGAGAAGTGAATCGAACATCACGATCTGAAACAATAGAGACCGGAACCCCATGACAAGCTAAAATCTCGCGAACATACACATCAACCAACTTCTCGGCCGAAGAACTCTCCCGGATAGCCAAAAAGTGAGCACTCTTGGTCAATCGATCCACGATGACCCAGATAACAACAAAAACCTTTGCCGTCTTCAACAATTTGGTGATAAAATCCATCGAAATCTGCTCTTATTTTCACATGGGAACCTCCAAAGGCTATAGCTTGCCATGCGGCCTCTGATGCTTATCCTTGACCATCCTACAGGTCAAGCATCTCTCAGCATACCATGCTATCCCCCTCTTTATACACGGCCACCAGTAGCTCAATCTCAAATCCAGATACATCTTGGTGGCCCCAAGATGAATATAAAACGAGACTTATGGGCCTCCTCCAACACAATCTGCTTGATCCCACCAGAAACTGGAACCCAAACCCGACCACACCGGGTCAACAACCCTCGACTATCCTTGATAAATCTATCAATATCTCCCCGGATCCTCTCCTACTTCCAAACTCCCTCAATTTGAGCCTCCCTGATCAATCCTAAAAGCGGAGAATCAACGGATACCCTCATACATGTCTTCCGGACTGAAGATCCAGTCGACTTGTGGCTAAGGCATCTGCCACCATATTTACTTTACCCGGATGGTAAAGGATCTCACAATAATAATCCTTCACTACGTCCAGCCACATGCGCTGCCTCATGTTCAGGTTCGGCTGGGTCATCAGATAACTTAAACTCTTGTGATTCGTGTAGATAGTAAAACAGACCCCATAAAGATATTGTCTCCAAATCTTGAGGGCAAACACCACTTCCCCTAACTTCAGATCATGTGTGGGATATCGCGTCTCATGCAGCTTCAGCTGCCGCGAAGCATAAGCGATCACTCATCCACTCTGCATAAGGACAACCCCCATACCAGTGATGGATGCATCACAGAACACCACAAAAGCCTCAACTCCCTCCAACAGGGTTAATATCGGGGCCTCACATAACCTTTGTCGAAGAGTCTCAAACGCCAATTGCTGCTTAGGGCCCCACCAAAAATCCACTCCCTTCCTCGTTAGACGAGTGAGAGGTACCACAATCATGGATAAATCCTGAATAAACCTCCAATAATATTCCGCCAAACCCAAGAAACTCCTGATATTTGAGGGAGATTTCAGAATATACCACTGCATTACAACCTCGATCTTGGTCAGATCGACCAAAATCCCATACTGGTTAACGAGGTGTCCATGGAACTGGACCTCTCGCAACTAAAACTCACACTTTGAGAACTTGGCATAAAGCTGTTCTCGCCTCAAAACCCTCAAAAGCTCTTGAAGATGCTCCTCATGCTGCTCTCTGGTCTAGGAATACACCAAGATATCATCAATAAACACAACGACTGTCGAACGAGAATCAACCTACATACCCAATTCATCAAGTCCATAAACACAGTAGGCGCATTAGTGAGCCCAAAATGGCATCACCACGAACTCATAATGCCCATAACGAGTCTGGAACGCGGTCTTCTCCACGTCCTCCTCTCTCACTCTCCTGATGATACCCATACCTCAGATCTATTTTGGAGAACCAAGATGCACCTTGTAATTGATCAAAGAGGTCATCAATCTGTAGAAGGGGATAACGGTTCTTCACTGTCAACTTGTTCAACTCCCAGTAATCAATGCACATCTGGTGTGAACCATCATTATTCTTGACGAACAATATCGACGCTCCCCATGGAGAACTGCTTGCCTAACAGCTCCTGCAGCCGAGATGACAACTCCTGCATCTCAGACGGTGCCAAGCGGTACATCGCCTTAGCAATCGAGGCCACATCTAGCACAAGGTCAATCCTAAACTCGACCTGCCTCTTGGGAGGCACACCAGGTAACTCCTCTGGGAATACATCAACAAACTCCCTGACCACTGGAACCTCTAAAAATGAAACCTGATCCCCAACTCGAGTGTCAACCATATAAGCCAAATAACCTGCACACCAGTGCTGAATATACTGACGGGCCCTGGCTACCGAACAAAACTGTGAACCAACCCTGGTGCCCTCTCCATAAACAAGTAGTTCTCCCCACTTGGGGTTTAAACTACCACTCACTGGCCCTCACAATCAATCATGGCACCAAACATGGTCAGCCAGTCCATACCCACTATCACGCGCATATAACCCATGGAGATAGGGATCAAATCAATTGGATAAGGCACCCGAAAGATCTCTAGCACACAACCCTGATATACCGCATATGCAGAAATCCCGTGTTCGTTAGCGATAGAAATCCGTAATGGACACTCTAAATCCCCAATGGGCATATCAAACCCCCTACTAAATGATTGAGATACAAAAGACTGAATCACACCCGAGTCAAACAACACAAGAGCAGGCAAAGAGTTACTAGGAACGTACCTATCGGAGGCATGTATATAAGCATAACACAAAACATAATCAACATAATAATGAATATATACATACCAGTCACAACATCTAGAGCTGCTCTGACCTTTTCGGTAGTGAGCTGAAAAGCGTAATCTCAAGCCCTCGAGGGCTCTGCCCTCCCCTGGCGCCCATCGATGATCCTTAAAGTAGCTGGTGCTGGGGCCTGTGCGGGCATGTCGGCGAGCAATGGACAATTGACCTTCACATGGCCAACCTGATCACAGTGATAGCAAATCCTGGAACTCGGAACTGGGGCCGGCCGACGACAATCCCTCGCATTGTCCCCCTCATTGTCAAATTTGTTGCACCCACTACCTGATTCATAGGCCCCCTCATGAACCTTTCCGCACTTCCCATAAGTGCGGTCCCTCTGACTCCCAGATCTAATATCAGTGGCCTTGAACCGCTTCGACGCAGGTTGCGACTACGCCGGGGCCAATCTCTGCTCCCTAGCCTGCAACTCTATCTTAATCTCACACCGCCTGGCGGCCTCCTATAACTCCAACAAAGAACCATAACAATGAGTAGATACAAACAACCCGATATCCGTCTTAAGCATGCTCAAGTAACAGGTCATCTAAGTTTGCTCAGAAGTAGAAAATTCAGGACAAAACATTACCCTCTCTGTGAATATCTTGGTGATCTCCATCACCAACTCAGCTCCTTATCTCAGATCCAAGTACTCCTGGGCCAACCTCTCACGCTCCACCAACAAAACATATCTGGAACGGAACATCTCTGAGAACTGCTTCCAAGACACAAAAACTCTCTGCTTAGAAGAATACAGGCTAGTAACAAGTCTCCACTAATCCTTTGCTCCGGACCTCAGAAGGTTCAAAGTGCATTTGACCTTCTGGTCAGCTGGGCAAGAGAAAGTGAAGAAACACCCCTCAGTTTCAGATAGCCACCTCATGGCTATGATCGGGTCCTGAAATCCATCAAATGTCGAGGGCTTTATATTGTCAAAGTCTCGATACTCGAATACTCTCCAAGCACTAACCCCAACAGCAACAATGACTGTGGTGGCTGCAACAACAACAACCTCATACAAAGCAACTTAACGCTCATCAAAATACTCCAACATGGCGGTATTAATAGACCAAAACATCTTTGGTAACTGTGCTCGGAAGTGAGCAACAACCTCCTCCTGAAGGATCTCCCTAATCCTGTCCTTGAAACTGTTGGATAAGGTGTCTAAGTCCATAACTATTTTTGGTATGTACTTGACCCGACCCGACATGGTCCATTTGGGTTGCATGGCTTCATGCATTTGGATAGACTAAATGAGAGAAATAACACTTGTGGTTTATTAATATATTATAAGTTCTAATATATTAATAGTATTATTTAATTAGTATCAATCAAGAATTAATTTGGAATTAATTATGTTAGGTCCAGAAGGTGTTGCGTCTTGGGCTCGCTATTTAGTCCATTTAGTCTCCGGTATGGGCCTGTCCATCCGTGAGTTATTTTATAGGGTTTTGTATTTGTAGGTGCTTGCATGCATCCTAGTACGTAAGATTTGGAAATTATTTTGTCAAGCATTTGATCTTTATCTTTTGTAACCCTAATATCCTCTACAACGGAAGTTCTTGATCGAGCTCTGCTGAGGATTGAATCAATTGAATCATTCGACTTATTCATATTCATTCTTGTGTTTTATATTGCTGTTTTTCGCTTTCGTGATTTACCTGTTATAAGATCTAAACGATCAAAGAGTTTCTTAAACTCATCAATTGGTATCAGAGCAGGAGGCTGTGTAATTCATACACATCTCTTCTGTGAAAGAAGTGATTAGGGTTTATTCCGCATTTACTGATATTTATTGAGCCGTCACTCCATAATTGACGTATCTCATTATTTATTCGTCTTGCCCTAATATTACGTATTACAAGTCTGATCTTGCAACAGGTTAAACGATCAAGCATGGACGATTCTCAATCCAATCCTATCAACATATCGAACAGTATAGGATCTACAACTAAGATTCCAATTCTCTACACTCAAGATTACGAGGTTTGGGCGCATCATTTTGAAGACTACGTCATTGGATCTGAAGATAATGGGTATCTGATATGGGAAGCCATTGTGTCTGGACCATTTTCTCATTCAGGAACATCCAGAATTATTAAAACTCAAAAGGAGTATAATGATTTGTTAAAAGATGTGAAAGATGTTGCTCAGGACGAAAAGGAGAAGTTTCAATGCAACATCAAAGCATTGAGACTAATTCGATTCGCTCTTCAATCTGACACGTTTAGATTAGTAAGTTCATGCAGTACAGCTAAAGAAATCTGGGATTGGCTGCGAGAGCTGTATTCCACAGATGAAGATTTGGAGCACTTAATTCAGACCTTGCTTCTGTCTGAGTTTGGAGAGTTCAAGCAAAATCCTGATGAGTCTGTTACACAGACGTTTGATCGCTTCAATCATCTTCTCAGCAAGATGATCAAACATGATATTGAAAGGAAAATTACTGAACAAAAGGTCACTTTTTTGAATGGTTTAAGATCCGAATGGAGAGCTGTTGTGTCTACAGTTAAAGCACACGAGCAGTTCAAATCATACTCGTTGGCGAAACTGGTGTGAATTCTGAAATCACAAGAAAAGATAGTGCTGCAAGAGAAGAGCGTGGTTTCTAGTCTGGGGTCTCTGGCGCTCTTGTCCAAGGGTAAAAGTGTAGAAGAAGATGAAGAGGATCTTAATCTAGGAGATCACGATCTGACAGCCGAAGACTATGCTTTAATGGTGTCAAATCCCAGAAGGTTTATCAAGAAAAAGTTTCCTTCCAACAAAAATCATAATTGGCAAGGAAGCTATAGTTCCGAAAGAGTAAAAGATGAACTGAAAGTTGAGGAGTCGAAAAAGGAAGCTAAGGGTGAAGCTGACTCTAGTGTCAGTTGCTTCTACTGTGGGGGAAAGAATCACTACGCAAAGGATTGCATGCTGAAGAAGATGGCTAAGAAAAACGAAGAGAAAGATGAAGAAGCAAGTCTTATGAAAAGACTGGAAGAAATAAAAAGGAAGAACGCTGGCACTAATCATTCTATGAATGCTCTTATTGTGCAGGGTTTGGCAGAGGATGATGAGTTCGGTGGCGTACAGGCGTGGTCGACCGATTCAGAAGATGATGAGGTGAGAAAGCCTTCGCATGGAAAGGCTTATGTTGCAAAAGATGATGAAACCAGTGGAAGATGTCTGATGGTGATTGACGTATCTCAGATGAGGGGATATAATACTGATGGTGGAAATGAAGAGGCCAAGGAGCGAGAGGACTTATGCTTCACAGCAAAACCTCTCAGTGTGCAGATCAGTGAACTTGATGAACTGATCAAGAAGGTACAATATGTTTTTATTACGTTTAAAATTCCACAAAAATCATATGAAAAGGAATTAAATAACTTGAATTCAAGAATCTCAAATCTAGATAGTTGTTTAACTCAAACACGGGTCACAAATTCTAACCTGACTGACCAAATAAGCAGGGTGTCATCCAAGAGTGAGGAGCGAAGGATGTGGATTGAGCAGAAGGAGTTGGAGCTAATTAAGACTAGAGATGAAAACATTTATTTGCAAAGAGACAATTTGAAATTGTTAAAACAAAGGAATGTTTTTTGTTTAATCGCTAAAAGGCTTTATGCTAACATTACTCAACTGCATCTGAATTGTGAAATAGGGCAGAAGATACATCGCATGATTCTACCCTTCCTTGAGTTTAAGGAGGATGAAATCGATGCTAAAGCATACAACTGTGAAAGGGTTGTATCTTCCGATGATGTGAATCCCACTTATATGTATGGTCTGGACAAAATAGAATCTTTTATAAAGTCCAAAGACCATAAGGACATGCTTAAAAATCTTCTGGATGAAAATGATAAGTTGGAACTCAAGACCGAAACCATACAAAAATTCGACTCATTGAGTACCAATTTAAGTTCAGAAAACAAAATTGATGTTGAAAACGCATCTGAACTTAATGAGGACGATGATATGAGTGAAATTTCTATAGAGGATGAAGTCGACTGTTCTGAGTTTGTCAAGAGCGAACCCGAAAACCACAAAAATCTGATTTCTGCAAATTCTGTAGAATTCGCTCGCTTGTCCAAATCTAAGTCCCCAGTCCTTAAAGAAAAAACTGTTGTGTTTCAGAAGGTTAGAACTACTCCCAATCAGGTGTATAAAGTCACAGGAGTAACCGAACATCAAACAGCTGAACTCACTGCCATGGTGAACGAAGATAATGCAGATGGATGTGATGAGTTTTTCTGGTCAGCTCCCATAGACAATGCAGATGAAACGGTTGGTCTGTCGGAGCGAACATCCTGGAAGACCAAAGGAAGATATGTGCCAGAACCGCTAAATAAGCCTACCAACTTTGACATACCTGGTACAAGTGGCACAAAAGAAATTCCTGTAGAAGAAGTCACCTCCACTAGCGAATCCTCATCTATGAAAAGTGAACCGGCTGCTAAGAAGCTGAAACAAAAAGCCAATATCCATAGACAACCAAAACAGGTGAAAAATCAAAAGCAGCAGAGAAATCTTAGATACAAGAAAAATCTCTCAGAGCGAAAGCAGTTTTGGCACTCTCAAAATCCTCACTACTCTTACCATGATAAAGCTTCTAAGTCAGAGAGAAAGACTTTCGGGTCAAACGAAGAACATAACCGAAAGGATAGGTTTGGTCCCGAAAGCAACAGCAACCGAAGAGCTAATTTCGGCCCACAAAATAATAGCAGGCAAAGACCTGATTTCAGTCCATCAAGTTTTTATAATAAAAGACCAAGTTTTGGATCACCAGCCAACAACACTCAAAATTCTAACTTCGGCTCATCATCGAGCGGCTACCGAAGGTCCAGGTTCGGTCCCTCTAATGACCATAAACGAAAGGGTCATTTCAAACCTCAAGTCAGGAAAAACTCTCATTCTAAATTCTCTTTCTCTAATTCTTCTCATTCTAAACCTCTTCTAAACCCAATTCAGTTCCTACACAAAATTCAAGATCATCAACGAACTTGAAAGGAAAAACGAAGATTTCCTCAGTCAAGGAGGACCGAAAGCAGACTAGTGCCCAAACACCAGAATTTGAATCCAAAACACCTGTAGCTAATTCTAACAAAATCAAAGTGTTTACTATTAAAAGAAAAGATGAAACAACCTTAGTAAAACGAACATATCTTGTTGATGTTTCTCTTACTATTCCTGTTCCTGTGAAAGGCTTATGTGAACCCAAGAAACTTTGGGTTCCTAAATCTGGTTAATTTTTGCAGGTTATTAGTGACGAGTAGTTTGACAAAGAATGGTACATTGACAGTGGCTGCTCACGTCACATGACAGGAAGGAAGGAAGAGTTAAGGGAGTTTCGATCACTTCAAAATGGTGGCAATGTCAAGTTCGGTAACAACTCCTATGGAACGATAAAGGGTTATGGGATGATAACCAATGGAGACTTCACAATAAGAAAGGTGGCATACGTAGAAGGATTGCTGCATAATCTCATCAGTGTATCTCAACTGGTGGGTGGTACCGGTCTCAAAGTATCATTCGACGACGAAGGTTCAGAGATTATAGAGAAGAAATCCAACAAGGTCATTCTCAAATTAGAACGAAAAGGCGAAATGTTTCCTCTGAATCTCAGACCAATCAAAGGAAATCTAGCCATATGTCTTTTGTCCAAAGCTCATTCTGACGAAAGCTGGTTGTGGCACCGAAGGCTCTCTCATCTCAACTTCAAAGACATCAACAAGCTTGTCACCGGAGGTCATGTTCGGGGTCTTCCATTGCTCAAGTTTGATCGAGAACACTTGTGTGCTGCATGCGAAATGGGGAAACAAAGTCGTCAAAGTCACCCATCAATTATAAACACAAAAGTTGTTGAACCACTTGAGTTGATGTACATCGACTTGTGTGGTCCATCATCAATCGAGAGCATTGGCGATAGCAAGTACATTGTTGTTGTTGTTGATGATTTCTCACGTTTTACATGGGTATTCTTTTTGAAGCACAAATCTGAGGCCACTTCTAAGCTAAAGATGTTTATCAAGCAGGTTGAAGTGCAACTGAGAAAAGTCGTTCGAAACATTAGGAGCGACAATGGACTGGAATTCAAGAACAAAGAATTCGAAAATTTTTTGGTAGAAAAAGGAACCAGTCATAACTTCTCATCCCCTTACACGCCTCAACAGAATGGTATTGTCAAAAGGCAAAACCGATCCTTGTGTGAGGCGGCCCGAACTATGCTAAGTTTTGCTTCTCTTCCCTTATATTTTTGGGCTGATGCTATTGCTGCAACATGTTTTACGCAGAATAGGTCTTATCTCAACAAGCGTTTCTCTCTCACTCCTTATGAGATCATCAATAATAGGAAGCCGAACGTAAAATTCTTCCATGTGTTCGGTTCACGGTGCTTCATCTTCAACTCCAAAGAACATTGTAACAAATTTGATGTGAAAGCTGACGAAGGAATTTTTCTGGGATATTCTCTTGCTTCAAAAGCATACCGGGTTTTAAATAAGCGTTCTAGAAAGATTGAAGAAACCTATTATGTGACTTTCAATGACAGCTACGTCAAGAAGCTAAAGACTACTGAAGAAGCAATTGGAGAAAGTTTCTCTCAAATAGGTCAAGTCACAGCCATGATTGCTAATTTATTTGATCAGTTCGTAGACCTGTTCAATGAACCTGAGAAAGCCACTCTCTCGGAAGCCAAGGCGGCAGACAACAAAATCGATCATCTGAAGCAGATTGTCGAAGATGCAGCCAAACAAATGGGAGAAGGAGAACAAGTTCGAAACAAACCTCCTCAGCACGGCACTTCAGTTGAGGGGGAGAATCTATTTTCTTCAAATCAACCGAACTCACACTTTCAGGTGGAGAATTCCATTCCTGTAGCACCCGAAAGCCCAGCTACACCCGAAAGTCCTGTATCACCTGAAAGCCCAACTACACCCGAAAGTCCTGTAGCACCTGAAAGCCCAACTACACCCGAAAGTCCTGTAGCACCTGAAAGCCTTGCTACACCGGAAAGTCAAGTAGCACCCGACAGTCCGACTACACCTGAGAGTTCTGTTGCACCCGAAGGTCCAAATCAACTTGAAGATCCAAATGATTCATCATCTGTCGAGGGGGAGAATTCCGATATGTTCTATGATGACGATAGTCCATCTGAATTGGAAGAAATGGTCAACGCCGAATTGGATCCATCCTATGATCCAAACTATCCTCCCCTCATTAAATGGACCAGAGATCATCCTGTATCTTAGATAGTGGGTAATGTATCTGAAAAGGTCCTGACCCGATCCCAAGTGAAGGCAAAGCAAACCTCCCTATTCTCCAAAGTAGAGTTCTGCATGTATAATTCCTTCGTATCCAAAGTTGAGCCAAAGACCGTCAATACCGCTCTTGATTATTCTGATTGGGTTCAGGCTATGCAAGATGAACTCAATGAGTTTGAAAGAAACAAGGTATGACGCCTCATTCCAACACCTAAAGATGTCTCAGTCGTTGGTCTCAAATGGGTATTCAGAAACAAAATGGACAAGGAGGGTAATGTGATTCGAAATAAAGCTCGTCTTGTGGTGAAAGGATACTGCCAGGAAGAAGGAATTGATTACGAAGAAACATTTGCTCCGGTAGCAAGGCTGGAATCTGTTCGAATATTTCTTGCCTACGCTGCACACAAGAACTTCGAGGTCTACCAAATGGATGTGAAATGCGCCTTTCTGAATGGAGAACTTGAAGAAACGGTTTACGTGGAGCAACCTCCAGGTTTTGTGAATGAAAAGCATCCAAATCACTGTTACATTCTAGACAAGACAGTTTATGGTCTAAAACAAGCGCCTAGGGCATGGTATGAAACACTAACTAAGTTCTTAAAGATGTCTAAATTCAAACAAGGTTCGGTTGACCCAACCTTCTTTCGAAAGAAGGAAGGTAACCACCTTATGATAGTTCAAATCTATGTCGATGATATCATCTTTGGCTCAACGAATCCTAGCTTAACAGCTGAATTCAGAAAGCTGATGGAGACTAAATTTGAAATGAGCTCAATGGGTCCGATTAACTTTTTCCTTGGTTTAAACATTAGACAGGGACCCGAAGGCATCTTTATCAACCAGGAAGCATATACCAAGACTCTTCTTGCTAAATTCGGCATGATGGGAGATTCAAAGGTCAAAGTTCCAATGGCGTTCAGCACCAAACTCACACCATCCTTGGAAAAACCGGCAGTTGATATAACGCTATATCGCCAAATGATTGGTTCCCTGATGTACCTCACAGCTAGCAGGCCCGATATAATGTTTTCTATGTGTTATTGTGCTAGGTTTTAGGCGAATCCTTGTGAACCACACATGCTAGCAGTAAAAAACATACTCCGGTATCTGAAGCGAACCACCTCCCTTGGTCTCTGGTATGCATCAAAATCAGGTTTCTTTGTTCAAGCCTACTCAGAAGCAGACCTTGGAGGATGTGGTCTAGACAGGAAAAGCACTACAGGAGGATGTCAATTCCTCGATGGAAAATTGGTGAGGTGGCAATCTAAGAAACAAACATGTGTTTCACTGTCTACAGCCGAAGCAGAATATATTGCAGCCGCTTCTTGCACATCTCAAGTGATTTGGATCCAAAGTCAACTCCGGGATTATGGGCTCAATATGAAAAAGATCCCACTATATTGTGACTCAGAAAGTGTAATTAGGATCTATCATAACCCAGTGCAACATTCCAAAACTAAACACATTGCATTGAGGTACCACTTCATTAAAGATCACGTAGAAGACGGAAACGTAGAAATTCATTTTGTTCGAACTTCTGCTCAACTGGCTGACATCTTCACCAAAGCTCTTCCTGAAGCAAGTTTCAATAAAATTCTACAAGGGCTAGGTATGATGGAATCAGAGTCAGTACCAAAAACTACTTCTCAAAACTAAAAGTTGGAAGCGAAATGAACCGAACGTTTGGGTTCGGTTCACGTGAGTGCCGAATTGAACCGAGCGCTTGGGTTCGGTCCTATTCTCTTATCTTCGATTATCACTTAAAGGTAGCTTCTTTGGTTGTAAACTTTTTGTACTCTTATTTCTCATTTCTTTCTTTCTTTTTCAAAGTTTTTTTTAACCGAAATGAACCGAGCGTTCGGTCTATTTCGGGTTCGGTTCCAAAGTTTTATTTATTTATTTTTTCTTTCTTTAACTCAAAAACTCCAAAAATATTTTTGTTTGTTTTTCTCTTTAAATCAAAAACTCCAAAAACATTTTTTTTGTTTGCTTGTGTTCGTTAATTTTTATTTGTGGATAATTGTGGAGAAATTCTTGTTCTCACGTTTTTAATAGTTAAGTGTCCCTAGAAGCATGCTGTTGTATGTGTCCAAAGCCTCACCTGATTCTGAATAATAGCCTTACTGACTTGGTATATACAACCCTTGTCTTCCCAATTAGGCTTTTATATTTATTCTAATCATGAGCTACCTTACTCTCTTCTCACATGAGATAAGAGTTTTCTGCTTGGTCCTTATTTTAACAACAGAGGTACTTTGGTTTCTTTACACCATCTCCAATACTTTTCTCCATCCTATTCGCCTCATACACGTAACCCTTGAGACTCTCAGTAATTACCACTGAGGTTTATGGTTACACAATTTCTGTGTTCATGATCTTAGCTACGTGCCACTACGTGCTAAGTGAAACCCACAATTCAATACCTACTATGCATTGATGGTGAACAATTAAATTTGCTCTAGTTTTCACTAATGAATTAACGAAGTCACCCATGGGGTTGTACCTTGAAATCTCTAAATTTTCTTTTTGTGTGATTCTTATGAAATTGTTGAATCCCATAACATTTCTTCCCTTAGAATCCAGTTTTAATTTTTTTTGGAGATTTCACCTAAAAGTATTTTACACATGCCACTTAAATTCTCTTCACACCTACTTGTTCAACAGACTACATTGGTCTCACAAGTACTTCAGTCAATTTCTGTCTGATGTCAAGATCAGGAATTCTGCACTGAAGCGAAAGCCACCCAAATTAGCCTTATTAAAAGATACCTTTCAACACTTCTTAATAAGTGTCTGATCGTAATTCAACGGGAAACCAAACAAACACTTTAAGGTCTCTCTTGACTTTGAAGGAAGAGATTCGTGCCCGGGATCCATTGTTTCGTGTCTTTATTGACATCACTATTTCCCACATATGTGTTGCTTTATTTCTTTTTCTTTTACACACTATGCACGAAAATCTTTTTGATTTTCCATAATTCTGGTTTCATTACTTACAAGTTTTTTTTCGCTATGGAATTTGAGGTTACAAAAGAGATGTGGCTCTAAACTGTCACGCATCAATCACCTAAGGAAACTCTTTGTATTTCCCTTGAAGATTTGGGAACATATTTTTATCTCTCTTCTCACCACGGTATAAAACGTAATTTCTACCATAATTTACCTCTTTACTGCACCAAACCTTCAGAGAGCAAGAAAAGCTTTGTTTCTTCTACTATTCATCATCTCTCCCAAATTCTTCTCTTCAATGGCGGACTCATCATTAGTTCATGCTACTTCTCACATTCTGCCAATCCGTCCTCAACAAAGCTTGATCATCGACCTCACTCCTCAAGTTTACGATGCATTCATGTTTCCAATCATAGAATGTCACAAGTATTCGCCGCTGGTTCTAGCTCTCACCAAGGTCGAAACAGTTCCAATGGAGTGTCTCTCGCAAATATTCTCCACAGCCCACTATGACAAGTCTATCGATCGAATCTTCTTCGACATTCTTGATCACAAGGCCTCCATCTCCAAGCAACGATTCTGTTTGCTTTTAGGGTTTGAACCCAATGAATCTAGGGTTAACCCTGAATCCATCCCAGTGGGACAGTTGTTTTCCATGTTTTATAACATGGGATACACTGAAATTCTGACGACGGTGACCAAATTCAAGAAATCTTGGCTACCTCCTCAGTGGAACGGCTTCTTCACCGTCTTGTTCAAGGGGTTATCAGAACGAAGTGCAGGTTCAGACAGGGCGAGTCATCTATTTATGACCATTCTTTATGGGTTGTATCACGACATCAACCTTGATTATGGGTCAGTTTTATGGCAGCAACTGATTCAAAGTCTAGCGTCTACATCTCGCCATTCAGAGATCTCCTATGCCAGATTCTGGACGCTGGTCACAAAGTGGGTGATGAACAAGTATCACGTTCCAATTGTTGCTGATTCTCCACTTTCTTCGATAGGTACTTTCCACACTACGAAGATTATCGTCTCTGATTCCTCTAAATTTCAGTTTATTGGCTCAATCCCTGAGTCAATGTATGGGGATGTTCCAAGCGACAGTCGGATCATCAGAACTTACAAGGAGTTTCGTCGCTCTGGTCCTAGAGAGCTCACTCCTGACATGATTCAATCAATTCATGATGCTGATCGGCCTGCTCCCAGGGGAAAGAAGAATGACAAGGGAAAAGACAAGAAGGTTGTCAAAGGAGCGAAAGGTCCTTCTCCGAAGAAACGCAAACCCTCCAAAGTAGCTTAATCTCCTCTACCAAAGAAGAGGAAGACTCAACCTAGGAGAAAGCTTATTGTTGCCTCCTCCTCCAGTGAATCTAAGGAAGAGAGTTCAGACTCCCAAGCGTCCCTACGTGGTAACACTCCTCCACGTTCGCCTACCCCTGAGGTACATGTTTCCACTAGACCTGTCTCTCCTCCCCCAATCTCCATCTATATTTCTATTCCCCCCATAACCTCCACTACTCAAATACCACCCACCTCTATCCCTGTACCACCTCCCATTTTTACTGAAGCTACCACAACAACCACCGCTGGAGTTAGAACCAACGTATCTGATACGGGGGCTCCTACTTCAGCACCCGAAACCACTCCCACTACCGAACATACATCCGCACCCGAACCCACTTTCACAACCGAGCCTCCACCCTCACCCTCTCCCTCATCTCCTGCTCACTCAACAGATAATGAAGAACCTTTTCTTGGCGGAGAGAACATGACAGTTGACTCGGTCTATTACAGTCCGTATCAAATGCAGAGTGATGATGATGATGATGCTCCTGTCACCAAGAAGCATCTCAAGGAGTTTCATGAGAAAATCGATTCTCTCATTGCTTCCTCCTCTACTTCCTCACACTCTACTATCTCAGAGGCTGCTATTCAGGGGATTGTTGATACGTTTACTAAGGCTCATGAAGCCTCTATCAACTCTGCCACTGCCGCTATTGACGCCTCCACCAAGGCGTGTGCTGCTGCGACCGAAAAAGTCGAAAAACTATTTGATATCGCCACTTCTCTTTTACAGTCTTTACAGGGAACTGCTGACTCCAATGCAGAGAGGCTTGACTCTCTTGTCAACAAGCTGGCTACCTCAGTTGCCTCAGAACTGCAGTCATTTGCCAGTCTTCGTCAAATTCTCAGTGATGACAACACATCGTTTAAGGCGACTATTGAGGAGCGCTTGACTAAGCTGCATGAAGACCTAGCTGCCGAGAACTCAGTAATGGACGCTCTCGCTCGTAAGACCACTGCTCTCAAGTTCAAGAGTCTCCAGCTTTTCCATTCTCAAAAGGAAGTTGAATCTCTTCGATCTGAGCGAGAAGTTATTTCTTCATGTGTTTCGGATGTCCATGCCGCCCTTTCTAACATCATTGAAGCCCATGATCCAATTCTGAACTACTCAGTGAGACGCACTCTTGCAGAAAAGCTTGCTCCTGCCCTTTCTCTCTTAAGCAAACTTGAAGGACTCCTGGAGTTCGTGTCCAATCCGAAACAAGGTGGAGAAGATGTGTCTCAGTCCCAACCACCTACCACTTCTACAGCAACTAAAGCAACCGAACCTCCTCCAGCAGGTCAAGCCTCAGGTTCGAGTGTCAAAGACAAAGGAAAGAAAATTGCTGAAGACAGTGATGATGATGATAAAGAGACGATTGCAGATCTCTTAAAGAAACAAGGCCGTGATAAAGATGCTGACATGAGCGCTCGTGTTGCCAGAGAGGCTGAGGCGACCGAAAGGAAAATGAAGGAGGCTCATGACCTTCTTGAGAGTAGGAAAACTCTTTTTCCTCCATGGACTCTTGAGAAGCTTTTGAAAGAGGCTATTAAAACTCCTAGCATTCTGTGGCTCGAACCAGTGATTTCATTGGATCGTATCAACTCTGTCGATTCTCAGTTCGACATGCCACTGACCCGAAAAGCCTTCATCTTTCATGCCTTTGATAACGTTGCTGATGTCCCTCATCCTCATCCAAAGGTTGATAGGGAACTCGTCGAATTCTATCTGAAGTCTGCTCAACCACAATATCAAACTTGGAGCGCTCAGAAGATCGTTAACGTTCGGGTCCTCAAGCCGTTTCGTGAGGGGAACTTCACGAACGTTCGGTTCAAAGTGCTGAGGGGTTCTGCTAAAACCGAACACATGATATCACTTGCTGATCTTCCCAACCTGAATCCACATGACTGGATTATTTTGCACAACATCCTCCTCACCAACGAAGCTGAGTATGGTCCAATTATTGATCACTTCAAAAGGATGCTCGTATGCTACATTATGGAGGTTGTCAAGATGGATCAGGAGATCGCTAGCATCTTCAAGAAAAAGCCTAATATTTCTCATGTCGGCTCTGCTAGTGATTTGAACATGATGCATATGGGAAGAGTTGACCCGAAGCGGAATTCTGTCATGTTTACAAGGAACGAAGGCCAAAAATGCCTGTTCTCCTTGGCTGACAAACACCTTTACACCACTGCATGCTTGGAACATGTTCTAGGTATCATTCATCGATGCAAGCAGAATTCAGTAGACGACAAGAAGTACTTCGATGACATGATCCAGTGGTACATTCGCTTCAGACAGACCATCCTTGCTCTCATCCCACGTCTGTTTGATACCACTAAGAAAGTTCCTGCAGCTGGACCCAGCAAGCCGAAGAGATAGTCTCGCTCCAATTGAAGCAAAGGCGGAGATTGTTAGGTCCAGAAGGTGTTGCGTCTTGGGCTCGCTATTTAGTCCATTTAGTCTCCGGTATGGGCCTGTCCATCCGTGAGTTATTTTATAGGGTTTTGTATTTATAGGTTCTTGCATGCATCCTAGTACGTAAGATTTGGAAATTCTTTTGTCAAGCATTTGATCTTTATCTTTTGTAACCCTAATATCCTCTACAGCGGAAGTTCTTGATCGAGCTCTGCTGAGGATTGAATCAATTGAATCATTCGACTTATTCATATTCATTCTTGTGTTTTATATTGCTGTTTTTCGCTTTCGTGATTTACCTGTTATAAGATCTAAACGATCAAAGAGTTTCTTAAACTCATCAAATTAAGTGATCAAAAGATGACTAATTAAATATATGGGTTGATTATGTTGTTGGAATAGTGTCTAAGGCTGCAAGTATTTGACCCGATTGTGCATGGTCCTTTTGGGTTGCCTTCACCATAGCAACTTGATAGGATGATTTATTATGAGAGAATAAATATTATTAATATATTATGAGAATAATATAATGAATAATAATATTGTTATTTGATTAATATAAGTCATAAATTAATTAATATTAATTTGGTGACTTAAAGGGATTAATTAAATAAGAGGGTATAAACTGTCAATTGTTTGATAGTTTCACTTTGGGCTGTAAATCCTTATTGGATAGAGGATGGACGAATTCTAGGGCTTGGAATAGCCTCAAATTCGTCCAAGTCTTATCTATGGAAAGGATTTGGATTGCTTTAAGGAAAGATTATCCAACTAGGGTTTAAGGGTGAAACCCTAGGAGCCTACAAGTATAAATAGACCCTTAGGGCATGTGAAATCGGTATCTCTTCTAAAGAAAGAAAACCCTGGCCGAATTTCTTCCCTCTCCTCTCTCTCAAATCATCCTCCTTGCTAGTTGGTGTTTGTAAGCCATTAGAGGAGTGACAATTGTGACTCTTGAGCTCCAAGACAACAAGATCAAAACAAGAGGTTCAAAGGTAAACTTCTAGATCTGATTTTGTATTGTTCTTATACCTAATTAGTCATTAGAAGTCTTGGATTCAAAGCATGTTTAATTAGAGAAACCTAGATCCAAGCATTAGGGTTTGCATGTGCACATAGGAATGTTCATATGGCTAAAACCCATCAGTGCTATCAGAGCCTAGATTGGTTTCTATTAAATTGTTTCTTGTTTGTTTGAATCTTGTTGGAAAAATTCGATTTTTATGTTTCTGAGTCATGGACTCGGCGAGTCCCATTGTGGACTCGGCGAGTTGGCCTGACTCGTCGAGTCCCATGGTGCACTCGGCGAGTCCAAGCGTCAGGAAGGGCCAGATTCGGGATTTTTTGATATTTATCTTATGGAAACTTGCCTTTATCATATTAGATCAACCCTAATCTGATTTTTTGATATATATGACTATAATCTTGATCTAATTAAAGAGATTTATCAATTAATAAAATATTTAATTTCCTTATGTGATAATTAGTTAATTATTTTGATTAAATTGGTAAATTATTATGCAAGAAATCTTAAATAAATAAAATATAGATAATTATGGAATTAATTATTAATTGAGATTATTTGTTATTTGATCCTCCATGTTTTAAATGTTTAAAACTTGTCCTCAAGTTTTGAAACTTATGTTTTGTGATTAAAAGTTTTAATTTAGAAAATTTAAATTTCAAACCCTAGAATTTTACAAGTTTAAAATACAACCTTATACTAATATAATATTACAAGATTAATATATATATGTAAACTAAAATGCTAGTCTTACCGTTAGTAGGCCTCATTCACGAAGCCGATCTATAAGGTGAGTATAAGGTTGCGGCCTATAAAATGGCGCTTAATGGGTGTACACTCACACCCACCGCTTGCTTGATCGGTGGAGGGTCGTTAGCCGAACGAGTAGGATAGGGCAACCTCATCCTCTCATTAAAAGTATAATATGAAACACAAAGTAACTACATGTTTTTAAGATTTCCCAATCTTAGTTACTTTAGGAAAAGTGAATTGATGCAATCCCACGAAATTACACTTTGCACCCTTGCTAAGAAGTTAGTGGAGCGTGTGTGGTTTACCGGCACACTAATTGGTTCTAAGCAAAGGTGGCAAAGGGTGATTCATTGTTTATCATCGTTCGATGGAGCGTGTGTGGTTTACCGGCACATCGAATAGTTGATCATTACAATGAAGGCACCATGTGAATTTGCATGGTAATTCACACCTGCTTTGTGATTCTCGGTATCCCAGTCACAAACAAGAGGGGCATATTGAGATTTAAACATGCCATTGAAGAGTTTCAATGAATCTCATCCAAACCTAGGAATTCTCAATACATTTAGAACTTAAAGTTATGTTTACATGGTGGAGAATTAGTGAATCGTCATTCACTTACCTTCAAATTGTTTGCATGTTAGATTACGGCATCCCTTTTCTAATATGTAAATATTGTTGTTGGATCCTAGCCCTAATTCTTCTTATTGGGTGATAATTAGGGATTCATATTCTAATCTATCTTTGTCCTTTCTATTTGTAGATGTCGAATGCAAACAATGTTGCTGCTAGTTCATTCACATTGATGAGCCTTTGTCAAAAGGTCACCTTCGATGGAACGAACTTTAGTGAATGGATAAGATACATTCGCACTATTGCTCGCTATGAGGATAAGGAGTATGTCCTCGATGAGAAGCTCGAGAAGATCAACCCTGAAATCGCTACTCCGGCTGAAATGAACGCTTTTGAAACTCACGAGCGAGATGCAACGAAGGTACATTGCATCATGATAGCCACTATGAACTCCGAATTCCAAAAGTCCTATGAGGACATGTACCCGTACGAGATGCATCAAGACTTACTGGAGAGATACCACCAAAACGCGAGACAAGAGCGTTATGAGATTTTCACTAACATGATTTCCGCCAAGATGGGTCATGGAGTGTCTCTTACCGTGCACCTGCAAAAGATGCAAAGGTATGTCGACCGTCTTCGCAAGTTGAATGTTGACTTTGGGGAAGACTTGGTGATCGACATGGTGCTTCACTCTTTGCCTCGTAGCTACAATCAATTTAGGATGACCTACCACATGAATAAAGAGGAGGTCACCCTAAGCAAACTCCAAGATCTCTTGAGGGTTGCTGAGAGCAACTTCAAGGACAAGTCTGTTGCACCAACTCCCAATCCACCCGCTGCTCCTGTCTTGGCTATTGGACAAGGAAAGGAAAGAAGAGGAAGGCTTCGTCTAAGAACTATCGCAAGGTTAAAGCCCGAGATGGTGCCTCTTCTAGTGGGACCAAAGTTGATCCTGCTAAGCCCTGCTCTAACCTAAAGGAGGCAGAGTGCCACCACTTCAACAAGATAGGACATTGGAAGAGAAGCTGCCCAGAGTACCTGCAAGCCATCAAGGAAGGAAAGATCAAGCCGTCTTTCGCAGGTATATACACAATTAAATCTAACGATTCATCTCATGCTATTTCTTGGGTTCTTGATACCGGTTGTGGTTACCACATTTGTTCTAATGTGCAGGGACTAAGAAGATATAGGGATGTGGAGGCTGGAAGAATAAATCTAATCATGGGGAACAGAAGATCGTCGCCTGTGACCAAGATTGGAGTGTATTCTTTAGTGCTTAGGAATGGTTTAAGTTTAGATTTGAACAATTGTTGCTATTCGCCAGAAATGGCTAGAAACATCATTTCATTTCATGGTTTGTTTAGACAAGGTTTTAGATTTTCTTTTAATAATGAGAATGGTTCTATTTTGGCTTATCTAAATGGTGTCTTTTATTTTGAAGCTATACCATGTAATTGAATTTATGAAACTGTTATGATTGTTGATAACTTAGGAAATGATGTTTTGAACATAGATTCTTCCAAAAGTATGGATAGAGCATCCTTGTGGCATTGTCGTCTTGGACATGTCAACAAGAAACGCATAGCCCAACTCCAAAAGGATGGAGTGTTGAAGTCATTCGACCTTAGGGAAGATGACACATGCGAGTCTTGTTTACTTGGAAAGATGACCAAGTCACCCTTCACAAGTACATGTGAAAGGGGTGAGGGTCTATTGGACCTAATACATACCGATGTATGTGGACCGTTTAGATCAACCATGAAGGATGGGAACCGCTTCTACGTGACTTTTACCGATGACTATAGTAGATATGGGTATATCTATTTAATCAAGCAAAAGTCAGAAACTTTTGAAAAGTTCAAAGAGTTCAAGAATGAAGTGGAGAATCAATTGGGCAGGAAAATCAAGATGCTTCGATCCGATCGAGGAGCAGAGTACCTAAGTCTTGAATTCCATGATTATCTCAAGGAGTGTGGAATAGTTTCACAATTGACGCCTCCTAGGACACCACAGTTGAATGGTGTGGCAGAAAGGCGTAATCGAACCTTATTGGATATGGTTCGCTCTATGATGAGTCGTGCTTCGCTACCAATCTCTTTTTGGGGGTATGCCTTAGAGACTGCCGCCCATATCCTTAACCGAGTCCCTACCAAGAAGGTTTCCAAAACACCTCACGAGATGTAGACAGGGAAAGCTCCCTCGTTGGCACATATCAAGGTTTGGGGTTGCGAGGCTTTCGTAAGACGAGATACTCACGACAAGCTCGAACCTCGTAGTGAGCGCTGTATTTTCATCGGCTACCCATAAAAATCCTTTGGATATCTCTTCTATAGACCGAAGGACAATGTTGTCTTCGTTGCGAGGAGAGGAGTTTTCCGAGAGCGAGAACTCATAGGCCAAGGAGACAGTGAGAGGCAAATCGAGCTTGAAGAGATTCAAGAGTCGATAGATGAAGGAACCTCCACCGCTGACACTCAACCCGAGGAGGAAACTCCGGTTGAACCGATTGACGAATCCTTACCTCTTAGACGTTTCGAAAGAGTTAGAGTTCAACCCCAGTTTTATGGTTTTCATATTACTACCGAAGGGGACACGTATATTAGTGATGGTACACTAATAAACCTTGATGAACCTAATAGCTATAAGGAAGCCATGGCAGGCCCGGAGTCTGCGAAATGGAAAGAGGCAATGGATTTGGAATTTGGTTGATAATGTACCCGGACGTAAGACCATTGGGTGCAAATGGATCTTCAAGAAGAAGACCGACGTGGATGGAAACATACACATATATATGGCGCGATTGGTCACGAAGGGCTTTACTCAAACTCCTGGAGTTGACTATGATGAGACCTTCTCACCAGTTGCGAAGATAAAATCTATTAGAGTGATGCTAGCGATTGCCGCATTTCATGATTATGAGATTTGGCAAATGGATGTCAAGACCGCTTTCCTTAATGGAAAGTTAGCTGAGGATGTTTACATGGCTCAGCCAGAGGGGTTTGTGGATCCGAAGCATCCGAATAGAGTGTGTAAGCTTGAGAAGTCCATTTATTGACTGAAGCAAGCGTCTCGCAGATGGAATCTTTGCTTCGATGAGAAAGTCAAAGAGTTTGGATTTGTACTAAGCGAAGATGAATCGTGTGTATATGTCAAAGCCAGTGGGAGTATAGTAAGCTTCCTCGTTCTATATATCGATGACATACTACTCATAGGAAACGACATCCCGACTCTGCAGGAGGTTAAGTCCTGGCTCGGGAAGTGCTTCGCTATGAAGGACCTCGGAGAGGCTTCTTACATTTTGGGAATAAGGATAGTAAGAGAAAGAAGTAAGAGACTAATAGGACTTAGTCAGAACACTTACTTAGAGAAGGTACTAAAATGTTTTAGTATGGAAAACTTGAAGAAGGGAGAATTACCGATACAAAGTAATGCCAAGTTGAGTAAGACTCAAAGTCCGAGTACTGAAGCTGAAATAGCAGAAATGAGCCGAGTACCATACGCTTCCGCAGTTGGCTCAATCATGTACGCTATGCCTTGTACTCGCCCCGATGTAGCCTTTGCTTTGAGCATGGTTAGTAGATATCAAGGGAACCCTGGCAGAGCCCATTGAATTGCGGTTAAGAATATCCTTAAGTACCTTCGGAGGACGAAGGAATGGTTCTTAGTCCTCGGAGGGAGTGATGAATTGAAGGTGCGAGGGTATAGTGACGCCAACTTTCAGACCGATAGGGACAACTACCGTTTGCAGTCGGGCTGGGTCTTTACCCTGAATGGAGGAGCAGTGACTTGGAAAAGTTCCAAGTAGGAAACCGTAGCTGATTCAACGTGCGAATCAGAGTACATTGCAGCGAGCGAAGCGTCGAAGGAGGCAGTATGGTTGAAGAACTTCATCGGTGAACTTGGAGTTGTACCCGCCATAAAGGAGCCCATAGAGATTTTCTGTGATAATGAAGGAGCGGTTGCCTTGACCAAGGAACCGAGAGATCATGGTAGATCACGACACATCGACAGAAAATACCACTTTATTAGACATCGTGTAGAAGAAGGACAACTCGTAGTGAAGAGGATATCATCAGAAGATAACCCAGCAGATCCGTTTACGAAGGGACTGAGTAGGGTTAAGCACTTGCAGCATGCTAGGAGTATTGGGCTGAAGGATGATATTAGCATAGATTAGATAGTAATAGAAACGTGTAATAGATAAATGTAATTAACATTTGATGATTAAATAAAGGAGTTTTATTTATAAGTAATGTTACTGTCTTATGTTAATTGTTTAACTATTGTTTCATTTTGCATGTTTTGACTTCCAGAATAATTGTATTTATTAAGAATAATCGAATTATTCAAATTGTCCACAATCGTTCATATGTTGGAAGTAGATATGAATAAAGATTGTCGTGAATTGGTGCGTAGATTGTCTAAATGGTATTAGACATGGCAAAAAATTGCTGCGACGTTCATGAGTGCTTATGAACTGGTTTTGAGCATTGGAACAAACCCGCGCTTGCTGGAATCACCTTATGGAATATGATATATAAAAGGGTGATCGCAAGACGATAATATCATATAGTCTTAAAACCTAGATATATGGTTTGTTATTTGTTAATTGGTTGTACATTGACAATGCGAAAACGCATCAGTAACTTGATGTTATAAAATGCATTGTTGTGTATAGTTGATTAATGAATAAGTAAATGCATATAAGTCGAAGTTTATCTGTAACTTTTATCCTAAGAGGGTAAAAGCGATATCTCGGCTGCTCGATGATTTGATTTGACTTATGTGCCAAGCCCGGTCAGAACTGAATTGATGTGTTCGATTAAGTTCTATGTTGAATAAATCAGAGATCGAGAAACCTAAATGCTTGACTAATCATTCCATAGAATTGTCAGCATGATATCTAACAGAGGACTGTACGATCCCTTATCTAAAGGACAAGATTGATTAGATCAGAGTTTGACAGCGTCTTTGAGATCTACGATTGCAAATCGAATTATACTTGTGCATATAGTTACTAGACTTATCCAAGTGGGAGATTGTTGGAATAGTGTCTAAGGCTGCAACTATATTAGACAAGTATTTGACCCGATTGTGCATGGTCCTTTTGGGTTGCCTTCACCATAGCAACTTGATAGGATGATTTATTATGAGAGAATAAATATTATTAATATATTATGAGAATAATATAATGAATAATAATATTGTTATTTGATTAATATAAGTCATAAATTAATTAGTATTAATTTGGTGACTTAAAGGGATTAATTAAAAAAGAGGGTATAAACTGTCAATTGTTTGATAGTTTCACTTTGGGCTGTAAATCCTTATTGGATAGAGGATGGACGAAGTCTAGGGCTTGGGATAGCCTCAAATTCGTCCAAGGCTTATCTATGGAAAGGATTTGGATTGCTTTAAGGAAAGATTATCCAACGAGGGTTTAAGGGTGAAACCCTAGGAGCCTACAAGTATAAATAGACCCTTAGGGCATGTGAAATCGGTATCTCTTCTAAAGAAAGAAAACCCTGGCCGAATTTCTTCCCTCTCCTCTCTCTCAAATTATCCTCCTTGCTAGTTAGTGTTTGTAAGCCATTAGAGGAGTGACAATTGTGACTCTTGAGCTCCAAGACAACAAGATCAAAACAAGAGATTCAAAGGTAAACTTCTAGATCTGATTTTGTATTGTTCTTATACCTAATTAGTCATTAGAAGTCTTGGATTCAAAGCATGTTTAATTAGAGGAACCTAGATCCAAGCATTAGGGTTTGCATGTGCACATAGGAATGTTCATATGGCTAAAACCCATCATATGTAAATCATCCATAACTTGTATAGTGGGCTAAAAGGCTCCATGGATTATCAAGTTGGGTTAAGCCCATAGGATGGTCCATGGGAGTTACAAACCCATGGGTCATGGAGATGAAGAGTCATGACACATTAGGGTTTACATGGTGTAACCCTAGATGTGTCACACTATATAAGGAACATGTTATCTACCAAAATCGGCTACAATAAGAACATAAGAGGGCTAGGCCGATTTTACAAGTGTGTGCATTTTCTCAAAAGTCATTCCAAAAGAATTTGGTGTTGTGTGAAGCATTTGAGGCATCACACTTGGGGTGCTAGGCTCACAAGGTTTCAAGGAATCAAAAGCAACAACAAGGTATGTTATTCTATCTTACAATTAAGTTAAATGTTCCCCATGTATGCTAAATAGGATTAAGAACCTTGGAAATCATATTTAGCATGTATTTTAGACAAACATAGATCCAAGCTTTTTCTAGGGTTGCATGTACACTTAGGGGTGTTAGAATGCTCAAAACCCTTCAGTGGTATCAAAGCCTAGGCTTGTTTGTGAATACTTGATGCAAAATAGTGTTGAAAATCGGTTTTTTTTGCTGTCTGCACAGGGGACTCGACGAGTCCAAGTGAAAATGCAACCAAATCGGCGAGTCAGTTCGTGTACTCGACGAGTTGGCCATGCAGAATGCAGAAATTCGATTTGTGCTGCTGGAAATGGACTAGAAACATTACCCTAAACTGTTTTGGTGTTATAAAACTTGTTTTAGATGGTGTAATGGTTGTTCTAATCCGTTTACAATGACTAATATCAATTTTCATGATTATATGTGTTAATATGTTCTTGAAATTTTGATATGAATGTTCATGTTCTTATGAGTTCTTGATAGATCATAGGAGCTACTTGTTTATATGATTAATTCATGATATTTATGTGTTTTAATGGAGTCCATAACTTGTCCTCAAGCTATGGATAACCAAAAGTCTATTTGTGTTAAAAACCATTAAAAGAACACATAAATTATTGTTAGATTAATGTCTAAGTCCATAACTATTATTGGTAAGACTTGACCCGACCCGACATGGTCCATTTGGGTTGCATGGCATCATGCACTTGGATAGACTATAATGAGAGAAATAACACTTAAGGTTGATTAATATATTATATGTTCTAATATATTAATAGGATTATTTAATTAGTATTGATCAAGAATTAATCTAGAATTAATTAAGTGATCAAAAGAAGACTAATTAAATATATGGGTTGATTGTGTAAATCATCCATACTTGTATAGTGGGCTAATGCTCCATGGATAATCAAGTTGGGCTAAAACCCATAGGATGGTCCATGGATGCTCCACGGTGTATTTGAACTCATGGATCCAAGGAAATGGAAGACCATGACAATTAGGGTTTACCCTAATTGTAACAACTATATAAGATCATATTCTTTGGGAAAAATCGGCCACTGAAAATAATAAGAAAGGGCTAGCCGTTTTAGGAGTGTTTAAGTTTCTCTCAAGTTATTCCAAGTGTATTTGGTGTTGTGTGAACCATTTGAGGTGTCACACTTGAGGCACTAGGCACTCAAGCTTCATGAAGAAATTCTACATCAAAGAGGTATGTATTCTATCTTGTTATATTCATTATTTTGTATGCTAGATTAGGATAATACCTTGGATGTTCATAATTGCATGTATAATAGAGAAAACATAGATCCAAGGTATTTAGGGTTGCATGTAAACTTAGGAGTGTTAGAATGCTCATAACCCAACAATGGTATCAAAGCCTAGGCTTGTTTTCTTGTTATGCTTGCAAAAGTAGCTGAAAAATTTGAGTTTTGATGCTGTCTGCATAGCAGACTCGCCGAGTACAAGGCAAAATGCATCCAACTCGCCGAGTTGGTTCGTGCACTCGACGAGTTGGACCCCCTGACAGCATATATTCGATTGTTTTGGCTGGAATTGGACTAGGAACATTACCCTAAGATGTTTTTGGACTTATAAACTTGTTTTTGATGTGGTAATGTTCATGCTAATCCAATTTCTAAGATAATTGTCATAATTTCAAGATTTGTATTAGTTTGGATGTTCATGCTAATTTCTTGAAGATTGATGATTTGAATTATCTTGTTCTTAGATCAATAGAAAATTTGTGTGAAATGGTTGATTTCAATCCATTTTAATCTAAGAGTTGATTTCAAAGTGTGTTTTTGTAACTTGTCCTCAAGTTATATGAAAAGTCACATTTAAGAATCATAAAACTCATAAAAGTTGGCAAAGGTTACAAAATGAAGAGTCTAGTTCTAATTAAATGGTTTTATGACTCCATAACTTGTCCTCAAGTTATGGAGGTTCAAGAGTCTCTTCATTAAATAATAATAAAAAAAAGTGTAACCTTAATTAGTTCCATAAGTTACAATATTAAAAAAAGTTATTTTTTTAATTAGTTTAAAGTCTTCCATAACTTGTCCTCAAGTTATGGAGCTTGAAGAGTTTTTAATTAAAACTACTTTAAACTCAAAAGTTATGGAATTAATTAGTTTTGAATGGTTTCAAAAATTGCCCTCAAGTATTGGAATATGTAAAGTTTTCCCCATGAATACTTTAATTCCAAGTTAAGCCCTTAGAATTTTAAAAGTTAAAATTCAACCCTTATACTTTATAATATTATAAGTTAATAATATATATATATATATATATATATATATATATATATATATATATATATATATATATATATATATATATATAAGAGTAAAGTCAGTCTTACCATTAGTAGGCCTCATTCACGAAGCCGGTCTATAAGGGGGGTATAAGGTTACTGCCTATAAAATGACAATTTAATGGGTGTCCACTCTCACCCACCGCTTCCTTGACCGGTAGAGGGTCGTTAGCCGAACGGGTAGGACAAGGACTAGAATTCTCCCTTCATTAAAAGTATTAATGATAAATACTAAGTAACTAAACTCATATAAATACCCAATCTTAGTTACTTTGGAAAATGTGAATAAGGTGCTAATCCATGAAATTACACTTTGCACTTTGTTTAAGTCGGTTAGTGGAGCGTGTGTGGTTAACCGGCACACTAACTCGTATTTAACAAGGTAGGCAAAGGGTAACTTAATGGTTATCATAGTATCGATGGAGCATGTGTGGTTAACCGACATATTGATTGAGGGGTAAACACTTAAGGGTACCAAGTAATTTGCATGGTTACTTCACACCTTGTTTTGTGATCCTCGACATCCCAGTCACAAAACCTGAAGGGCACACTCGAGATTGAAACATGCCATTGAAAAGTTCAATGAATCTCAAAAGATCTAGGAGTTTCAAATCCAATTAAAACCTAATAATACATTTTGTTTATCTTGGTGGAAATTGGTGAATCGTCATTCACCTACCTACAAATATTTTATAGCTTGGATTACGACATCCCTCTTCTAAGTTATAAAATAGTTTGTTGGGTCCTAGCCTTAATATTTCATATTGGGTGTCATATTAAGGACTTTAAAACAACTATCTTGAATATCTCCCAAAACATGTCTGGTTTAGACATTTATGATCTTCCCAAATCTCTTGAAACAAGCTTTCCTAAATGAAGATGATATCTCATGGATATCATACTTCTTTCACCTCCTCTAATTATTCTCCATAACCCACAAGTTCCTAAAAGTTTAAGGTCACTCAAGCCCTATTGGCAAGGCAAGGTCTAGGTGTGCTCACATCTTGGAGATGAAGTCACATACTAACAAGCTGAGAGAGTTGGGTGTCAAAGTCTTGAGAAAGTTGGTGGTTCAATCACTTTCTAAGTCACATAGTGAGTTCCTTTGGGACTCCTATGAAACAGACTATGACAAGACCCTTAATGATCTTATCTATTTGTTAAGATCAACTTCCTAAAACTTTATGGATACTGACAATGATGACACTGGAAATCCAAAAAAAGCATTCTCTTCTCAATGGAAAGGGATCGACCATAGTCAACTCGGTTGATCAAATGGTAAAGAGAAAAGCTACGTCTGAGATAGTCCCATTACCAAAGGGTCCATATGTTTATATTGCCAAAGAAAGGGGCATTGGTTGCGAAGCTGCCAAATTTAACTAAGGATGTTAAAGTCAATTAGTTTGACTCTACTTCAGGTAAAGTCCACTATCTAACTCTGCTAAGTTTCTATTCTGAGATTCTTATTACATGATATGACTGGGTCACATGTTGATGTTTTAAAAATCAAAGAAAAGTGAAAGAACTTAAAGAAAGAATATGTTGAATCTGATCGCATAGATGGATTTCTATCGCATAGTTTAAAGATCGGATTCTTGAGCTACTTCTTAGGAGTTATGATATTTTGCTTAGGAATAGATAACAACAAGTTTTCATATGGATTGTAAGGATAAGTTTCTTCGCAAAGTTTTTAAACTAAAAGGAAATTTTAGCTTTTATTTATTTTATGTATCCTTACAATGGCGTTTGTGGAAATTTTTGTTGCTTATAAGATTCCATTAAGAGAAATATTGGAAATAGGAATTTGATTCTTTCATTTGTGGTAGTGTCTAAATTTACCAAATAAGGAAAGATTATCATCACCCAAGTTTCAGTTGGATAGAAACTTGAAATCATGCAAGTTGTATAGCATGATGAATGAGAACTTTCAAGCATTGGAAGAATTAAGACTAACTACTTGTTCACATGGATGTGTGAGTCAAGTAAAGGATCAAATACACTTTCTTGTGCACTGATTAAATCCACCACAAAAGATCGATAAGACTATTCATCATAATTTACTATAGCTCAGTAAATATGGTTATACTTACAAGCTTAAGTGTAATTCTGAGATATTGAAAAAGGCTCCAATGTATGACAGAGCGAATAAGAAGAATCAACTTAGGCAGAAGGATAAAAGTTTATCAAATGGGAGAGTACTTTAGTATCAGTTTTTGTGATAATCTTAATGATTTTGAGACCTTATCACAATTCATCCTCTAAGTGCATTTTGATAGCTAAGAAGAGGAGTTATGAATTGTTGAAGTGGTTAAATCAAGAAGATGATTCATACTTCGTTAAAAAAAAACAATTCTTAGAGTTATACTCTAAGATTGTAACTTGAGTGACATGTCTTAAATAAGGTTTAAAACACTTATCAAATGTAAAAGTAAAAGTTTTCTACTCTTGTACATTTGAAATTGGTAAGTTGTGATGTTTTGGATAAAACAAAGACCAACTAAGGCCAATTGTGTGAAGTGTGTGTCTTGATTAGAATCCACACTATCTCTTGAATATCTGAAGAGAAAGCCTTATATGTCAAGAGGACAGTGGGAGTATTAAAGGTCTTAAAAGTCTTAAGAACTAATCAAGAATAAAACCTGAAGTTCTTCACTAGCACACGACTTGAGGTTTATAACCTATCGTGTTGACATATTCTATGCCCATTATAATTAAAGTTGGCTTTGCATATGAGTTCTTAGAGTTTTTCAATTGGTTGCACAACAACTTGGAAGCAATGGCAGGCCCTTGAGCTACCAGGTGGCAAGAAATTAAGATTGAGTTCAGTCCATATGAGTTTGGATTTGTCATTATCCTTGTCTTGTGACTATGGTTTTGACAATTCACATGGCTAAGAACACATACACCATTTAATCTAAGTGTCATAAGGTTTCTCTCAGACTCATGAAAATGATGGTGAGGAAACACTTTCACTAAGTAGATTTTAGCTAGATAGCAATTGTGATATTTGCATTCTCAAAGTCGTTAGTGGAGCTGTGTGGTTAACCGTCACACTAACATGGACTTGTGAGAAGTGACAAAGGTCTAAACAATTGAGACTATGATTACGACATCCCTTTTCATAGTTCTAAAATTGTTTAGACACACTTGTGAGCAATCTAAAAGAGGTGTATGATTTTGATAAAGTTTTATCAAAACAATCTAGTATCAGAAATATGAACTTTGGTAAGAAAGTCAGCTAATTTCTGAGTACATGTCAAAGCTAGTGGGAGCATAAGTGTTATTCTAATAATCATCATGTTAGTGAGAGCATGATAATTATGATAAAGGTTGCAAGTTAGCAATGTTAATTATAGAAAACAAAAGTTTCAATTCGTGAGGCTGCAGTGGTTGAAAAAGTTGTTTTGCTATAATTAAGGGAGAGGAAATTATACTTCATTTCAATTCTAAAAGCTTAGATTGAGATTTTAATCAAATTTAGTCAAGAATATATATGAATTTCATGTTAGAATGGATCAACATAAGGAAATTCTATATATGGATTCATTATTTGTGTTCTAAAATTCGATTATGATTACGACATCCCTTTTCATAATCTGAATTATGAGAACTTGGCAAATAGAAATGAAAATATTATAGCAAAATACTGGTTTAGTCTTTATGTGAGACATCATGAATCGTGTCCCATATGCTTCGGATATAGGATCGATTACATGTGCTATATTCATCCTGTCTAAAATTTTCCAGATGCCTGGGGCATTAAGAAGTGAAAAGGTCTAGAACTGGATACGACTAAAACAATTAAGCAATTGTCGAGGACAATCTAAGGCTTACCAAAGATTGGTTGCTCAGGGACAGTTGGAAGTATAGTGTTAATTGTTGGAAGGACCATATTGACATATTCTGAAAAGAGGCAACTCTTATTCAGAAGTGATAGTAAAAAAGGGAATGTGAAAATGATCCCATTGGTGGAAGTTGTTAAATAAGTCTGTATAAGATTAGGAAACTTAATGAAAGAAGGATGTTTCCCAGGATTTGATCTTCTTTGGAATGCTCTGTAATGTTTGTTGTCAAATCTTTGTGACTTTGTGCATAATCATTACAAGAGAATCATTGCATATAAGTTGAGAATCTAACAGATTTAGGTAAAATGGAATGAATTTGGAATTCCTGCATTAAAAGTTTGGTCAATTGGTTTATTTCACAAAGTAAGGGTCATAGACAAACATAGTATGCATACTTGGTGTATGGCATGACTGGTGTTTAGAAAACATAGTGTACATGCTTGGAGCATGGGACAACTATTGTTTTAAATTCAAGAATAAAGTTGATAGCTGACACCGTATACAATGAATAATGTGCAATCATATGGTGATAAATAAAAGGTGTTTTATTTATATTCATAAGTTCTGAGACCATATTAGATTCATTTATTCTTGTGTTTCACTTTGCATGTTTTGACTTCCATACTAACTAGGTTATTCTTCCAGAATGACTAAGTTATTCAAACCATCCACAGTTGGTCATATGTTGGAAGTAGATATGAATCAAGACTGTCAAGGGTTGGCTTGTAGAGGTCCAAGTTGGTGGACAAAGTTGTGCTACAACACTCATGAGTGCTCATAAGTTATGAGTATTGGATTCAACCCGCGCTCATTTGAATCACTTCATGGATTTTATCACGAGTGATCATGAGACGATAATATCTTATATTCTTCAAACCTAGAGATATGAGTTGTTACTATGAGTTGATAGTACATTGATTGCACGAAAACGCATTGGTAACTCGATGTTATAAAACGTGCGTTTGTGTATGATTCAACAAGTAGCAGAACAATCCATATGAGTCGAAGTTTATCCATTCCTTTTGCCTTCGGGATAAAAGCAATATCTGTGGGCCCCTCGATGATTTAATGATGACAAATGTGAGTGCTTGGCCAAGCCAGGACTGATTTGATTTGTTCAATCAGTCAGTCATCATGAATCGGAAATCGGGAAACAAAACATGGACAAAGAGAATGATTGATAATCCATGTCTCAGTCCATTCGATATCCAGAATGGAGGAATATATGATCACTTATCTAATGGACAAGTCATTGACAAAGGTCAAAGTTCATCGGCAAGGTCAGAGTTCGACGGAAGCTTTTGAGAGCTACGATTGCCAGTCGGTTCTTGAAGTCATACCTGCAATAATAATTTTAGACTTATCCAAGTGGGAGACTGTTGGATTAATGTATAAGTCCATAACTATAATTGGTAAGACTTGAACCGACCCGACATGGTCCATTTGGGTTGCATGGCATCATGCACTTGGATAGACTATAATGAGAGAAATAACACTTAAGGTTGATTAATATATTATAAGTTCTAATATATTAATAGGATTATTTAATTAGTATTGATCAAGAATTAATCTAGAATTAATTAAGTGATCAAAAGAAGACTAATTAAATATATGGGCAATTGTGTAAATCATCCATACTTGTATAGTGGGCTAATGCTCCATGGATAATCAAGTTGGGCTAAAACCCATAGGATGGTCCATGGATGCTCCATGGTGTATTTGAACCCATGGATCCAAGGAAATAGAAGGCCATGACAATTAGGGTTTATCCTAATTGTAACAACTATATAAGATCATATTCTTTGGGAAAAATCGGCCACTATGAATAATAAGAAAGGGATAGCCGATTTTAGGAATGTTCAAGTTTCTCTCAAGTTATTCCAAGTGTATTTGGTGTTGTGTGAACCATTTGAGGTGTCACACTTGAGGCACTAGGCACTCAAGCTTCATGAAGACATTCTACATCGAAGAGGTATGTATTCTATCTTGTTATATTCATTATTTTGTATGCTATATCAGGAGAATACCTTGGATGTTCATAATTGCATGTATAATAGAGAAAACGTAGATCCAAGGTATTTAGGGTTGCATGTACACTTAGGAGTGTTAGAATGCTCATAACCCAACACTTATAAAATGAAGAGTCTTCATTTTAATGATTCATAAGTTATGAATGTGAAAGGTTTTGTAAAGTTACAAAACTGGCCCTCAAGTTTTGGAACATGTAAAGTCACTTAATAAACTTTATTTCCATCCCTTAGAATTTTAAAAGTTAAAATTCAACCCTTATACTTTATAATATTATAAGTCAATAATATATATATATATATATATATATATATATATATATATATATATATATATATATATATGTATGTATAAGATCAAGTCATCTTACCGCTAGTACGCCTCATTCACGAAGCCGGTCTATAATGGGGGTATAAGGTTGTTTCCTATAAAATGACAACTTAATGGGTGTCCAATCTCACCCACCGCTTCCTTGATCGATGGAGGGTCGTTAGCCGAACGGGTAAGACAAAGACTTATAAAATTTCATTAAAAGTATAATGAATATTATAAAGTAACTAAATGTTTTATTAAATCCCCAATCTTAGTTACTTTAGGAAAAATGTGAATAAGGTGCTAATCCATGAAATTACACTTTACACTTTGTTTAAGTCGTTGGTGGAGCGTGTGTGGTTAATTGTCACACTAACTTGGACTTAACAAGGTAGGTAAAAGGTGACTTAAGATTTATCATAGTATCGGTGGATCGTGTGTGGTTAACCGACACATCGATTAAGTGATGAACTTTAAGGATACCAAGTGATTTGCATGGTTACTTCACACCTCGTTTTGTGATCCTCGGTATCCCAGTCACAAAACTTGGAGGGCACACTCAAGATTGAAACATGCCTCTGAAAAGTTCATTGAATCTCAAAAGAGTCTAGGAATTTCTAAAAACCAATTAAAAAACCTAATATTTATATTTCATTTTTCATGGTGGAAATTGGTGAATCATCCTTCACCTACCTTTCAAATATGTTATAGCTTGGATTACGACATACCTCTTCTAAGTTATAATATATTATGATTGGATCCTAGCCTTAATATTACATTTGGGTGTTTTATTAAGAACTATTTTATATCTAAACTAAACTTGTTCTCTTCCTTTCAGATGTCTTCCAACAACACTGCTTCTGGCTCTAATCCTAATGGCTCTTTTACCCTTATGAACTTGTGTGGGAAAGTTGTGACAACTCGAAATTTTCATTCGGACAAACTCTAAAGTCAATCACTTCACTTAAAAGTCAATTAAATTTCTAGTAATTGTTAGCTAATTTAAAAGTCCGTTTGAGTTTTTTTAGTGTTTATTCTTTAAACGAACGAAGGAAAGGAAGTACCGTCTCGAGTCTTGAAGTAGCGAACCCACCCATTGCACCCTAACAAAGAGTTCACGGCCAAAATTTTGGATTTTGAGCCATAAACTCTCCCATGGCCGTGAAATCATGCCTTAGGAATGAGTTTACTCCCCAAACTCTTCATTTCAAACTTCCATTCTCAAGAACACCCTCTATTCTCTCTCAACTATCATCCCGTTCTTCACCCGATCTTCCAAAAACGTAAGTATTTCTCGACTTGATTTGTTTTTATAACCTAACATCTAGTTGTTATACATCATTTCATCCATTCATATTTGATTGTTAGCTAGATCTTCAAGTGTTCTTCAAAACACCAAGAACACACACTAGTGTTCTTGGACCTTAAACACCAAATCAAGCTTCTATCTTGTAAGTACACTTGCCCTAGCTTCTTGTGTGCTTAATATGAACTTGATAACACTTGAAAATCATCAAATAACATAAGAACAAAGGAGTTTACAGAAAAGGATGTTCTTGGGCCGTAAACCCCTCTTAAGGTGGTAAAATGGATCTTAGTCCCTTCCTAAGCGTTGGATGCCAACCTTGATCCTTCCTAGAAGTGTTTAAGACCTTAAAAAACAATCAAAACATGTCCTTAAGAGAGTTTACGGCCGTGAAAACATAAGAATATGGTCCCTTGGCCGTAAATTCCACAAGGTGGTCTTATTATGCCGCTAATGCTTTCCTAAGGATTGGACTTGATCATTTGATGCCCAATCATGACTTGTAAGACCTCAAAACACAGTATGGAACTTAGTACCATGAGTTTAAGGCCATAAACTCATGGGGAAATGATCATGGGCCGTAAACTCCATAAGGAGTGGTCCTTGGGCCATAAACTCCAATGCCATGCCATACAACCCTTAGATGCAACCCTTTGGTACCTATAACACTTGAATCAAAGTGTTTCCATGACCTAGGGCGTCTTAACTTGATTAATTAGTTTTTAATTGACTAATTAGATACATATATGTTTATTATATGATAACTAGGATCATTGTGTGTGTTCAAGTCTTCACTTGACACCTAGCACCTTGTCCGACACTTCCGAACAAACCACTCAGTACATGTGAGTTTATACCCCTTAATTAACCTTTGAAATGCTTTTAATTGTTTTTACATGATTTATGGGGGGGGGGGGAGGGATACAAGTTGAACCATGTTAGTTATTAGATCAATCACATGTGATTAATAACTAACTTGCAAATGGATTTTTCATGCTTTAAACTGTTTTACCAAACAAATGACTTCAAACTGTTTATCAAACTATTTTACATATCAAATGCTTTATCAAATTCACTTTTGTATACTAAACCTTTCTTGTACAGTTTTTAAACTTATATATTGTTAAAACCATGTCTACTACATATATAGTTATATAAATAAGGTTTGAAGGACTTAGGAGAGATAACCCACTTTACTTCCTATCCTTGTTTGGTTGTGGTCTTAAGGTACCCAGTTGTTTGTCAGAGTGTCATTGAATCCTTAGTTATATATTATGTATATATGTATAGATATAAAGACTTTTATCTCAGTTCAGTACATTCAATTATACAAACATGTTTACTAATAAACTATAATAGGTATAGTTTAGAGTTATACTACTTACTACTTCTAGTTCAATGAAGCATACAAGAGTCAGTTCATTCATGAGTCATTACTTATTACTATGAGAACATATACAACTATACTAAGGATGAGAACATATACAACTATACTATGATGAGAACATATACAACGATACTATGATGAGTAACAATACATTACATATACAAGAATACGTTAACATAAATATGATCCACTGTATCGGAGCATGCCTTCATTGTCATGGCCCAAGTTGTAACCAGAATCTCCTGGAAGGAGAGCGTGAGTTTGCATATTGCATCATAAAACCCATTTTTGGGCTAAAATTGTCAAACAAACAAAAGTTGGGTTGAAAAATTGCCATTCACGGTTTTCTTAAGGGCTAAAAGAGTCAAATCAGTAAAAACAAATGTTTTTATGGATATCATACTCTTTTAAGGGCTATAAGTGTAAATTGTAGTTTAATGGGCCAAATTTTGGGCTTTTCGGCCCATTAAGCCCTAACTTGCGAAAATCTCAACTTTCAAGGGGGTGAAATGATAAACTTCTCAAAAAAGGGGTAAAAAGGGTAAATAAAACTATTTCAGGGGTCAAAATGATGTATTTTCCAAACAAGGATAAAAAATGTAAACTTTTTGGATTTTGGACCAAAATTGTAAAAGTTGCAAAAAGTTTGGGCTTTAACCGAAAAACACTTTTCTGGAAGGGCTGAAACTGATAAAAGTAAATTTTGAGCTAAAACTATCACTTAAACAAAGTCTATGAGTCAAAAATGACAAGAAAATGGTTTTTAAGGCCTGAAATGTCTTTTTTATATATAAGGGACTAAAATTGTCATTTTTATCAAAGAAGGGCTGAAAAGGTCAAACCAATATTTTGAGTCAATTATTTTATTATTAAGATATTTGGGTCAAAAATACCAAACCACAACTTATGAAAAATGACAAGATGAATATACATAAATTTCCAAATATCGTTATAAATGACCAACCGGTCTCGTATCGATACAAATTTAACAATTGTTCAATTAAACATTCCGACAACTATACTATACCTAAAAAAGTGAACATTAAATTCTTTGGGCTTGAAAGTTCCAAACATGCTTATTGGGTCTTTGTGACCCATTAACATGATTTTTGGGCCCAAGGGATAATTATAAATGTTATTGGGCCTCCTATGACCCAATTTCATATTTAAGGGACCCTCAATGGCTTTTAAGTGCTATTGGGCCTTAGTGGCCCATTAGCATTACTAGTAAGGCCCAAGTAAATCAAATGCGAAATGGGCCAGTGTGTCCTTAGTATAATCAATAGCCATAAATAATACGCGCGAATAGTAGGATCTTGTAATCCTCTTTTCCTCGTTTATTAGGCCTATTGTCAATCCAAGTAAACAAATACAGGTCGATAATCAATAGTAATCACAGTCAAATGAGATTTAGTGAGTAATAACGGGTGGCACCAACGTGTGTCGGTCGTAGTCTGTAGTTATAATCAAAGTCTCCTGGAGGGAGAGCGAGAGTTTGTGTATAGATCTATACGGGGGTGACTCCCCCACACCTCAGCTATTCGCTACAGTTAGACTCGGCTAGTCTAGGGTGTCAAAATCTTAAGATCAATTCCGGCGTTCACCATAGTGCCAAGACAGACAAACTAGTCATTATCATGCACGGTTATAACGACTCACATAAATAAATCCAATACTAATCAAGTAATCAAGATAAATCAAAATCATTCAAGGGATGGGATAACAATACGGCAGTTATACGATATTTTGTTTATTTTCGGAAAACATCGGGTTTTCCGGGGAAGTTCAACATTTTTCACTGGTACTTTTAATACGAAGTTTTTCAACTATACACGTTTTGAAATCATCATGCATATATTTACGGATCTTCACACTTTTATACAGACAATGGTCTTTTCAGAAAATATCGGATTTTCTGGGTTGTTTTTTTACAAACTACACAAAACATTTTCATATCAAACCTGCTTATGAACTCACCAACATTCCATATGTTGACCGTTTTCAAAACAACTTGTATTCTCAGGTAACAGGTAAGCTGAGGAGTAGTACCAAGTATGTTAGGGTGTTGTGCTTTTGAAAACTATCAAACATTTTATGTTATGGAATTGTAATGTTAAAACAATGTCCGTTGTAATATATTGATGCATGGAGATGCTTATGTTATGATTCATGTATATTAATTGTGATGATATTCAAATTTAGTCACGTGAGCCCTCGGACGTTTCCGCCGTCTGGTTCGGGGGTGTGACAATGTATGACAATCAAGTTTGGAACTTGGTTGACAATGTACCAGGTTGTAAGACAGTTGGGTGCAAGTGGATCTTCAAGAAGAAGACCGAAATGGATGGTAATGTACACACTTATAAGGCACGACCGGTTGCAAAGGGCTTCTCTCAAACTCCGGGAGTTGATTATGATGAGACCTTTTCTCCAGTAGCAAAGATTAAGTCTATTAGGGTTATGTTAGCCATAGTTGCATTTCATGACTATGAAATATGGAAAATGGATGTCAAAACCACTTTCCTTAATGGAAAGTTGGCTGAGGATGTTTACATGAGTCAGCCAGAGGGTTTTGTCAGTACAGATTACCCTAATAGAGTGTGTAAGCTTGAGAAATCCATCTATGGATTAAAGCAAGCAGCGCGCAGATGGAATCTTTGCTTTGATGAGAAAGTCAAAGAGTTTGGCTTTTCTAGGAGTGAAGATGAATCTTGTGTATATGTCAAGGCTAGTGGGAGTATAGTTAGCTTTTTGGTACTGTATGTGGATGACATACTACTCATAGGAAATGACATCCCAACTCTGCAGGAAGTTAATTCCTGGCTTGGGAAGTGTTTCTCTATGAGGGACCTAGGAGAAGCTGCCTATATTCTAGGGATAAGGATCTTGAGAGACCGGAGTAAAAGACTAATTGGACTTAGTCAAAGTACCTACTTAGATAAGGTGCTAAAGAGGTTCAACATGCAGGACTCCAAGAAAGGAGAGTTACCCATCCAGAGTAACACCATATTGAGTAAGACACAAAGCCCGAGTTCTAAGGCTGAGATAGCAGAAATGTCGAATACCTTATGCTTCGACTGTAGGATCGATCATATATGCTATGACGTGTACTCGACCTGATGTAGCCTTTGCTTTAAGCATGGTTAGCAGATATCAGGGGAACCCTGGCAAGGTACACTGGACTGCAGTAAAGAATATCCTCAAGTACCTACGGAGGACTAAGGACTGGGTCCTTACCCTCGATGGGAGTGATGACTTGAGAGTTGTAGGGTATAGTGATGCTAGCTTTCAGACTGATAGGGATAATTTTCGCTCTCAGTCAGGCTGGGTCTTTACTTTAAATGGAGGAGCGATTTCTTGGAAGAGTTCCAAGCAAGAAACAGTGGCTGATTCAACTTGCGAATCAGAGTATATAGCAGCAAGCAAGGCAGCAAAGGAGGCAATATGGCTGAAGAACTTCATTGAAGACCTTGGAGTTGTACCAGCTATAAAGGAGCCAATGGAAATTTTCTGTGATAGTGAAAGTGCAGTTGCCTTAGCCAAGGAACCAAGGAATCACGGGAGATCCAGACGCATCGACAGAAAATACCATTTCATCAGACATCGAATAGAAGAAGGACTCCTCGTGGAAAAGAGGGTATCATCGAATGAGAATCCAACAGATCCCCTCACGAAGGGACTGACTCGGGTTAAGCATCTCCAACATGCTCGGAGCATAGGGCTGAAGGATGATATTAGTTTTAGTAGTTAGAAAATTTGAAATTTGTAAAGTGTAATTTACATTTGATGATGAATAAAAGTTGTGTTTATTTATGAGTAAAGTGTTGCTATCTCTTGTCAATCGTTTACTATATTTTTTTTTGCATGTTTTGACTTCCAGAATAATTATGTTTGGTATATCATATTATTCGAATTTACACAGTCGGTCATATGTTGGAAGTAGGTATGAATCAAGACTGTCATGAGTTGGTTGCAGAGGTCTAAGTTGTTGGACATAGTTACAACACTCATGAGTGTTCATAAGTTCTGAGCATTGGAATCAACCCATGCTCACTGGAATCACTTCGTGGAATTTATCTCGACTGATCGTGAGACGGTAACATCATATAAGTCTTCAAACCTAGAGATATGATTTGTTGCCTATGAATTGGTTATGCATTGATTGTACGAAAACACATTGGTAACTCGATGTTATAAAACGTGCTTTTGTGTATAATTCAACAAGTAGTAGAGCAAACATAGGAGTCGAAGTTTATCTGTTCCTTCTTGGATTAGAAGTTGATATCTGGGCCCCTCGATGATTTTGTTTTGACCTATGTACCAGGCCCGTTCAGAACCGAATTGATGTGTTCAATTTAGTTCTATGTCAAACAAATCGGAAATCGGGAAACAAACTGCTGGACAATAAGTAAGACATCGTTCCATGTATTTGTCCGGCTGATATCTAGAACAGAGGATTGTATGATCACTTATCTTAAATGGCGTATCATCATCTTCTCAGTTCCGAGAGACCTTGAAAGAGCTACGATTACTGATCGGTTCCTGAAGTTAAACTTGCAATTATAGTTATTAGACTTATCCAAGTGGGAGACTGTTGGATAAGGTGTCTAAGTCCATAACTATTTTTGGTATGTACTTGACCCGACCCGTCATGGTCCATTTGGGTTGCATGGCATCATGCATTTGGATAGACTAAATGAGAGAAATAACACTTGTGGTTTATTAATATATTATAAGTTTTAATATATTAATAGTATTATCTAATTAGTATTGATCAAGAATTAATTTGGAATTAATTAAGTGATCAAAAGATGACTAATTAAATATATGAGTTGATTATGTAAATCATCCATAACTTGTATAGTGGGCTAAAAGGCTCCATGGATTATCAAGTTGGGCTAAACCCATAGGATGGTCCATGGGAGTTACAAACCCATGGGTCATGGAGATGAAGAGTCATGACACATTAGGGTTTACATGGTGTAACCCTAGATGTGTCACACTATATAAGGAACATGTTATCTACCAAAATCGGCTACACTAAGAACATAAGAGGGCTAGGCCAATTTTACAAGTGTGTGTATTTTCTCAAAAGTCATCCCAAAAGCATTTGGTGTTGTGTGAAGCATTTGAGGCATCACACTTGGGGTGCTAGGCTCACAAGGTTTCAAGGAATCAAAAGCAACAACAAGGTATGTTATTCTATCTTACAGTTAAGTTAAATGTTCCCCATGTATGCTAAATAGGATTAAGAACCTTGGAAATCATATTTTGCATGTATTTTAGACAAACATAGATCCAAGGTTTTTCTAGGGTTGCATGTACACTTAGGGGTGTTAGAATGCTCAAAACCCTTCAGAAACGTCGTGTTATTACCATACTAAAAATAAACCAGGAAGATATCAGATAACACACATATCATAACAGGGGAACTAACTCACAACAAATCCCTAGGGGTCATGACTTCCCTGTTACGTGTACGGGTCCTATGTTTTCAGTAGTACGGGCCTATACTTCCTTCCACATCTACCCGTATTTGTCTCAAGGATCATCACAACAACCCTAATCATACATACTAGCATACATATACAATGAATCCTCACTCCTTAGAGGAAAGCTATACATCACGAAACTGGCCGGCTGACCCCACACAACTAATTAATGAAACATCCACCAACCCTGCAACACTCATGTATGCTAATCATACATAACATTGGACCCTATAGACAGTCGAATATCTGATCCTACCCTAAGCCCTTCATCAAACAAGAACATGAAATAAGGCCAAAACAAACATTCTCAGGCTATAAAATCTTAGTTATCTATCACCATGATGCATACACTAAGCAACTATAGTAATGATGTCAATTTCATATAATGAAGAACCCTAGGCTATCCGGCATCATACAATTAGACAATTCTATTATGCAATTCCTAAAGATCCCTGGCCTATCACTAGCATGTTGTTCTAACATATCACAAGATCAAATAACAGTGTAGTAATTTGGGGTCTACTTACTGTCTCCGACTGATCGTACACATCGCATCCTCTTTGATTATTTTGAAAACACTGTGAAAATCATTTTTTAAAATATTTTCCTTGGTTTGAGACTAGATTCACACGAGTATTCCTCCAATTCACTCAAACCAAGGCTCTCATACCAACTTGTAACATCCATAAAAATCATGATAAATTTAAACTTTTTAAAACCAACCCAATTCACAATTTGTTTACATACATAGTCTTCAAAAACATTCAACTTCATAGTTTTCCCAAAACCATAAGTCAAATCATGAGGATGTGTACAATCACGCCTTTGCTTTCCCGCGATCACCTGAAGTACCTGAAACATAACCCAAAACTGTAAGCCAACGCTTAGTGAGATCCCGCAAAATATCAACACAAACAAGTAACATATACAATAACAAACAACATGTATACAGAGTCTTCAGCCTGACTGCACTGCCTCGCAGGCCTACAAACTATCTGGACCACTTACAGAACCTTCAGCATGACTGGACCGCCTCACCGGACCTTCAGCCTATCTGGACCGTTCTCTGGGCCTTCAACCTAACTGGTCCGCTTCATGGGCCTTCAGTCTATCTGGATTGCCCTATGTTTCATGGCCATGAGTTTCATTGGTCCGTCTCATCCCAACAGCCCATAACATGTCGACATAAGCATAACATATAAGCATATATAACCACTCAACAGATAATCAAACATATCTTACAGATCACTAATCATAACATATATGGTAGATACCAGGATACCGATCTAATAGATCATTACAGCATACCAACATGCAATAACCAGGTGTAACACCTGCAGATTCGGGCTAGTCAATTAAGATATAATAAACGTTAAAAATGATTTTTTTATCGAAGATTATCTACGATAAATAATCTTAACCAAAGTAACAGTTAGGGTTAACAATGAAAGGGAAGGGTCTGACATGATCACACAACATCCACCAGTGTTTCGCATTCTATGTTTTGTTTTGTACTTTGATGACTTTTGATACATTTTCCTTATATTTTGATTGAGTTTTGGAATAAACGAATGATTATTTTTGTTGACTTAAAGAAAATTTTTATTTAATATTTTTGGGACGTTACATAACCATTTATTTTTACTAACATATTGTGATCCCATGTCCTTCAGCAATATCTATAATGTACGAACAACGTCACAGATGGTTAAACTGAAAAACTATGTCCAGGATATTGTTCCGAACAATATTGTTTTTTCTGATCACCATCAATCACTTGTGATGTTGAGGATGGATATGATGTAAACACGGAGTATTTGTAAAAAAGAACCCACATTCTTACCTTTCTCGGATGATAAATATATTTACTACCTATAATTAAGACAATGGTTTTATCATGAGAACAATGGTAAAGTATAAACATTTTACTAACATGTTGCGATGTAATGCTTTCGACAAACTCCAAAAACGCTACTGTATGCTGTCTTCACCTTCCATTGAAAGAGAAGACAAGGATTAAAGTTTGAATTTAAACACAAAACATTAAAAAAAAAAAGATTACGATTTCACAGTAAATTATTTGAGGGGTCGATGTAACATTTTGTTATAATTTTGGAATCTTATGTTAGGCTTCATATATGGACATTTAATTGAATAACTAATCTAATTATATTCTAGAAACTCCACTTTCATTTATAATATAACTCAACATATTATATAAAAGTGAAAACAAAAACATACATTTAAACCGGTTCAAGCATGATTTCAAGTAAATATCTTCAACCCTAATCCAACTTGACGAGTTTAATTAATTAAACAGGTTAAATATCGCAATCCATCATGCTAATGATCCGGTCGATATTTGCCAGTTCTACACTAACACAGTTTCGTGCAATGCTCCATTAGAGAGATTACTTCTATGACTATGACTAGTACCATACCAATTCTCATAGATAGCATGCGTGTGGTAGGTTTCAAATTGCGTCACTTTCCCTATTAAATTTTACAAATTGGAAGATCATATCATCTGACCGTTTATTGCAATTTTGTCAACTCTGTACACCTTATAACAACTCCAGGTTGAATATGCCAATACTAAAAGTTTATTGGTCGATCAATTGAAGTTTGCCTGTGTCTTTCAGAGGGAGAGATGGAGGTGACACGGCGGAGAAGTGTATTACATTTTTTGATCACGCTGGTGGTTCTTGCCGGAGCTGGGAAAGGTCAACTGGTTGAGAATTTCTATGCGGGAACCTGTCCGATGGTGGAAGCGATCGTGAGACAGACGGTGGTCACAAAGGTCGGCCAGACTTTTACAACAATTCCGGCCACTCTTCGTCTCTTTTTCCATGACTGTTTTGTTGAGGTATTGTAGTTAAAGCTTTCGTTTTATCGTTTAAATGGAGTTTCTAAATTCTAAGCTGTTTTCCATGCATGCAGGGATGTGATGCTTCGGTTATGATCTCATCACCGAATGGAGACGCCGAGAAGGATGCGGAGGACAATCTTTCGCTCGCTGGCGATGGGTTCGATACTGTTATCAAAGCTAAACAAGCGGTTGAGTCTGTTTGCCCTGGTGTCGTGTCGTGTGCCGATGTTTTAGCCATTGCTGCTCGAGATGTGGTGGCCCAGGTAAGAGTTAGCGTCTGCAAATGAAACTTGTTAAAATATTTTCTCTTTGTTTATTACGTTTGTTAAGAAGTAATAAATTAGATATGATTCAAAAAAGTATTGATAAAACGGAGTCTTACACACAACCACTAATTAAAAGCATTGTTTACTTGAGCATGAACTTAACGAGCTCAAATTCTAGTTCATAATATCTCGTCGATCGAGATTGAGTTTGGTTAACATCTAATTAAGAACAAAATCTTTTAGATCTTCTAACATTTTGATTTTAGTAAAAACTTGAAAAAAAGGAAAAGTTTGTTAGGTAGTAAAAGATTACAATTTCTATTTTATACAAAAAAATGTCATAATCCAAAAACTATCTTAATTACTTTTACAAAACTTTTAGCTTTTAAAAAAATTAAAGAAAAAATTCCGGACATAAGTTGTTTAAAACATAAAATTCATAATCCAAAAAGTTATTTAACTAATTTTTAAGTGTTTTTAGTTTTTTTAGTTTTATGTTTCATATCATTTAGATATTTAAAAACTTTACTATTTTTTTACAGAATATTTTTTATACAAATAAAAACTATAAAATTTAACTAAACATTGTTTTAATTAAAATTAATGAACTTCTCCTTACAAAAAATAAACAATATTTTCTACTTAGAAAAGTGTAATTTTAATTTAATAAAATAATGAACTTTATTACAAAAAAATTCATTAAAATATAGCATAAAATCGACCTATTCTCTAAATAAAAAAAGAGAAAGAAATAGACATCCCAGCTAACAAGGGAATATTAACAAAGTCATACACTAATCACATTCTTTAGAGAATGTTAAGTTCATTCCATATATCCAAACAAACAAGACTAATGGGTTGAATCCATCATATTAGCACCTTAATTATATATATGTGCTTAGAGAAGCGTTAATTAAAACCGTTTGATCAATTTTAGCGTTTCCTTTAATCCACTACACTCGTTAACAACAATATGTACCTTCAATCGCCGGTTTTCCATAAATGCAATTGCATGTCTTTTTTTCTTATGTAAATTATTGAAACATTAACTACAATTAAACTAGTCATCTTTCTGTTCATGCAGGCTGGGGGGCCTCTCTTTAACGTGGAATTAGGTCGACGAGATGGACTTATTTCACAAGCATCACGAGTCGTCGGAAACCTACCGGATCCAACCTTCAATCTCATTCAACTCAACACCATGTTTGCAAGAAACAACCTCACAGAACTCGACATGATCGCACTTTCAGGAGCCCACACACTTGGTTTCTCTCACTGCAATCGTTTTGCCAATCGTCTGTACTCATTTTCACCGGCCTCCACGGTTGACCCTTCTTTAAATCCCACTTACGCTCAACAATTAATGGCTGCTTGCCCTCAAAATGTAGATCCTAATATTGCTATAGATATGGATCCCGAAACTCCTCGGACTTTTGATAATGTTTATTACCAGAACTTAATAGCAGGGAAAGGTTTGTTTACATCGGATGAAGTTCTTTTTACAGACGCATCGTCTCAGCCAACGGTTAATGATTTTGCAAACAGTCCAGGGGATTTTAACGCGGCGTTTGGAACTGCTATGAGGAAGCTTGGGCGGACTGGCGTCAAAATCGGCATCCAGGGGGAAATAAGAAGGGATTGCACATCTTTTAATTGAATAAACTTGCCAAATGTTCAATTCCATCCAGATTTTGGTTAAGTAATATATATCATTTATACAAAGTGTTTTAGATTCTTGAAGTATTACAATAAATCTGATATGAAAGAGAAAGCTAATAAGTCTATGAAATTTGAATAAAGATGTACAAAAGGATTTTAAGAGTACGGAAAGAAGCTTTGAGAGAATAGAAGTGGGATTTGTTTTATAAAGATAAAACTTATAAATGCACCGAATTGCTATCGTAGGAATCGTATTACGGAAATCTACCAAATCAAACAAGAAAAAAAATGATGTGTGTTTAACACGATAGCCTTAAAAGAAATTATTCGCTGTCGGATGTTTGTTTCATATGATACAACCGTTTGGAACTATTTTTTCAAGAAAATGGTGCAAAAATAGTAGAATGTGATGTTTTTTTTTATTATTATTATTGAATTTTAGTCAACAGTGTCTTCAAATTGTTTGTAGGGTGGTTGTATTCATTGTATTTATTTTATTACCGCCCAATTTATGATGAAACTAGGCGAATGCCTGCTAGTTGCGCATAAATACTTATATAGTTGAAATCTTTACAATTATATGATTTTTTTGAATATAACAATAACGTTGTTGTTAAATTTGATATAATAATTTCTATATACTATATTGATATAATATATTGATTATTTTGAATTATATGATAATACATACATTTATTATAACTTCATAATCTCAATCGTTTGAATAACTTCTATCCGCGAGTTACACATGAATAAAATTAAATATAATATATGATTTGATGTTATTTATAGTTGTTTTTATTGTTAATTACTTTTTTAAAATTTATTTGCTTAATGTTTTAATTTCTATCATTATCATTATTTAAAACATCAAACATTGTTTTTTATTTCAAAGCTAACAATATAGTCATTTATATAGAGTTGTGTTTAACTATTGTTATTGTAAGTTATTTTAAGTTACTTATTTGGAATCTTTTAACGATTATAAAAATATATTTAAGAAATATTTTAGTTAAATTGAAATTACAATTTAGTTTTTGCTTTTATCACTAAAATTTATCACTTTTAACTATTTACAAAATATTCTTTAGTTTTTTTAAATGGAACTGAAATTTATATTTGAGTTGAAATTGTAATGCGCAGAAACACCTATATAGTTGAAGTCTTTACAAATATATATTTTTTAAAATATAACACTAACGTTGTTGTTAAATTTGATATAATAATTCGTATATTAATTTGATATAATATATTGACTATTTTGAATTATATGATAATATATAAATATATTATAACGTCATAATCTCAATCGTTTGAATGACTTCTACTCACGAGTTACACATCAATAAAATTAAATATTATATATGGTTTAATATTATTTATAGTTGTTATTTTTAACTAATTTTTTAAAATATATTTGCTTAATGTTTTAATTTCTATCATTATAATTATTTAAAACATCAAACATTATTTTTTGATTTTAAAGGTAACAATATAATCATTTATATAGAGTTATTTTTAACTATTGTTATTATAAGTTATTTTAAGTTACTTATTTGAAATTTTTAACGATTATATAAATATATTTAGGAAATATTTTAGTTAAACTGATATTACAATTTAGTTTTTTGCATTTATAACTTTTAACTATTTACAAAATATTATTTGTTTTTTAGTGGAACTGAAATTTATATTTAAGTTGACACTGTAATGTTATATTTAAATTAACAATTTAAGTATTTTGTCCAAACTATTCAAAAATTATAGCTTTAAACTGATAATGGTTTACATGCAACAACATTTTAAATCTAATAAATTAAGTATAATATGTTAAAATTTAAAGAAATAACTTTATAAATAGAAGTAAAGATATTATTTTAAATTGAAATTTAGTCTATTTATGATTACACTTTAGGTTTGATATTTATTTAACTTTATTAACCAACTTACAATCATTATTAGAAAGACACTACAATATATCACTTTTAACTATTTATAAAATAATCTTTGAGTTGTTTAAGTTAAATAAAATTTATATTTAAGTTGAGCCTATAATGTTATATTTTAATTAATAATGTAAGCATTTTATACAAATTGTTCAAAAATTATACCTTTAAAATGATAATGGTTTACATCCAACAATATATTAAAACTAATAAATTAAGTATAATATGTTAAAAGTTAAAAAACATAATTTTATAAGTAGAATTAAAGATATTATTTTAATATTGAAATTTAGTTTATATATGAATACACTTTAGATTTGATATTTATTTAACCTAATTACCAAATTATAATTATTATTATAAAGAAATTGAAAAGTCATGGGAGTTTCAAATGAATGTGGTGAAAGAAAAAAAAAATGGGGGTTTCAAATGTATGAGATTCAAGAAAAAAATGCTAGCTTTATAAGTATGTATGATTATACACATCTATTGATTATAAGATTAATGGTTGTTTAATATTATATCCCTCCTAAATTAATTGTTCACATTTGACTTTTGAAGTCTTTATTATTATTTAATTTTGATCTTAAATAATTTTATTTTTCATAGATAATAATTGATGAAAAATATATGAATGGATTATATTTTAAATGTATTTTCATTGTTATAAGTTTCATCAAGTAATATATAACACAAATAAAAATATTTAAGGTCAAAATCAAAGAAAAAAGACATCAAAAGTCAAAAGTGGACAATTAATTTGGAACGGAGGAAGTATGAGTTTTGTAACTTGAATCATAGTAAATTAACAGTTACAGAAAGATATAGTTTGCAAAAATATATCTGTACTTTTCTAATCGACCGATGGTGCATTCGTATTTGCACCCCTTTGCATATACGAGGGATATCCAAAAAGTCACTTGACATCTTTTCTCAATTCATCAAACTACCTCACTTTTATGATTAATTTGTCATCCATCCTAAGTCTGTTTTAGACGTGTGTAGGGATGAACATAGGTGGGTACCCGCCTCATTTGGCGAGAACCGGAACCGGCGGTTCCTAGAAAGTTAGAACCGGAACCGGAACCGGTCTAGGCAGTTCTTAAATGTTTGGAACCAGTCCCGGCACCGGCGGTTCCGGTTCCGGGAGTGGATAACCCGGTTACATTAATTTTGTTAACTTTTGTCGATAAAACTGCAATTTAGTTCGATCCAAATCAAGTCAATTCGGACCAATAACGGATAAAATCAAACCAATATATATTTTAAACCGGTCTAAGTAACACACATATTTATATGAAATAATATATATATATATATATATATATATATATATATATATATATATATATATATATATATATATATATATATATATATATATATATATATATATATATATATCAAGGTTGTAAAAATCGTTTGACGGTAGCTCGACGGTGGACTGATGTTAAGGGATCAATCGGTCTTGGCGGGGATTAATCGAGGATTAATCGGGGACCATAAATTATTAATAAAATATTAAAATTAATTAAATATTAATATATCTTAAGAAAAACAAGTGCTTCAAAATCAGAAAATAAGAAAAATTATAATTTGGAAATTTAGAAATACGAAAATATGAACATTTTCGTATAATATTTGAAATTTTGAAAATTTGAAAATTTTGAAGTAAAAAAAGAAAGTTGGTTTTTTGAATTTTTTAAAAAAAATTTTAAAATTTTTTGACCTTTTTTTTGACTTTTTTTTTTGACTTTTTTTTTTTTACTTTTGTTGACCGATTAATCCCGCCAAGGCCGATTAATCCCGCCAAACACGATTAATCCTAAATTTCCGATTAATGCCCTAATCCTCGACGGTTGGAGAACGCCAAACGATTAATCCACGATTAATCGCCGATTAATCCCGATTTCTACAACCATGATATATATATATATATATATATATATATATATATATATATATATATATATAAACCGGTTTCGGCGGGTACCCAGCGGGTAGCGATTCCGAAAAAACGAGAACCGGAATCGGAACCGCTTAAGGCGGTTCCATAACTTTAGGAACCGGAACCGGAACCACTAAAGGCGGTTCCCTTTTCCAAACCGGCAGTTCCGAAGCGGTTCCGGTTCCAAAAGCGGGTACGCGGTTCCGATGCTCATCCCTAGACATGTGTGTTATAACAAAACAAATGTATTATGAATGAGAACACACATATATAATCGTTTAATCATTTTAATAATATTTAAGGTTCAAAATTGGAATAAGCCATTTTTTAAAATTGGTGAAACCAACTTTTTCAACAATCTTCCACATGAATAGGATATATAGGTATTATCCTTTGAACCTTCCCTTAAGATACATATTTATTTTACTAGCGAACCTGTAGACTTGATGTCATTTTACTGTTCTGCCATTTTTGTAAATAATCAATATGTGTCTCACATGATTTTCCATGGCCTAGTTAGGTTCTTATTGTTGTGTCCATTATGGTCATGGACACTTGTTTGGTTTTTTAACAGCTCCTAGGCATGTGTACATACAATTCTTTTTGAAGCGACCCCACTTCTCTTTTAAATACGTGATTCCATCATAATCATTAAAAGCTAAAGCGTGATGATTTCCAATTTATAATCTACGACTATATGCTCAACCTGTATCAATGCATGTTTTAAGAATTAGTTAAGGTTGACCTCCATAATGATTCACAAACGTTATTGGTTCTATATCTTAAAAAGAGCGTAACTTCTCCATACAATCTCCATTTTGGATGTTCTTTATATCCATACAGTTAGGAGAAGATATTATATCCAAATTTTTTATCTATAGCTCTCACGTATACTCAATTCATAAACTCTACTTTTAGGGCATTAAATGATACTTATTTTGTGAGTTGTTTTCTATTTGTTAATGACTTTCAACTTTAAACAAAATGGAGAAATATAAGTGAAAGTATGAGAAACATGAAATAAATTGCTTATAAAAAACATTGAACAACATGCAATATGTCCTAATATAGTGGGGTTCGTGGTGGTTTGAACGACTAACTTTGACCTATTTTTATCGATTGTTACATGATATCAGATACAACAAATAGAATTCAAGAAAAACCGTTTTTCTTAATAGACACATACTTGAAGAGGTCTATATAGCTTATCCTGGAGGTTTTCTTATTCCTAGTTATCCTAACAAAATGTGTAAGCCTTTAGATCTATTTATGGATATAAAGCAAACATCTCAAGGCTGGAATCGACATTTTAATATGAAAACACAAGGAATACTTTTATATCAAAATGAAGATAACATTAATGTTTACTAAGAACTAGTAGGAACAATAGTGATATTCCTAATCTTGTATAAACAAGATATACTTAATCATGAGAAACTACATTCTGACTATGCAAGGCTCATTTCGCCTTGAATCGGAAAGTGTTTCTAGGATGAAAGACTTAGGAAAGACAAGATACATTCTTGGAATGTAAAATCTATAGAGATAGATAAAGATGAATGTTAAATTTTTAAATATTTATACATATGTTGATAATATCCTAAAATAGATCAAAATACAAGAATCCTTTGAATGACACTTGGAATTGCAACATGGGACCACTTTGAGCTTGAATCAAAATAACCTAGCCCATAGGTTTGAGCTAGACAAAATGATTAATATTCTAATTGAATTGCAAATAAATCTATCATTTATGTTTGTATTATGTATAACACCATATATATGATCATGCTTTGGACATATCGTAAGATACCAATTGAATACATGGCTAAATCACTAGATAATTGTATGGACATTCTAAGAGTAGTTAAGAAGAACTAAGAGAATGGATGAGAGATAATCAGTTTAAAAGAAGATCTTTATGTAAAGAGTTATATATGATGCTAAGTTCAAAATAGAGAAATATACTTATGAATTATAATTAGATTATGACTTAATTATGGAGCAAAGTGTATGTTTTGTTGGAATGTTGTCCAAGCAAAACATAATTGCATAGTCTACCACAAAATCAGAATACTTTGCTACTTTAGAAGTTGTAATCAAATATGTTTGGATAAATGAGTTTATTGAAAAACTAGGTTGAGTCCTTCCATTCAGGGATAACCTAGAAATATTTTGTGACTTATAGAGTGTACTTAATGAAGCTAAGAAACTTTATATCACATCAGAGCACCAATCATATTCTAAAAGATATTTAACTATATGTAGAGTAATGACTTGGTATGTTTCCATCTAACTAGTTAAGTAGTTGAGTAAAGATTACCCAATCATGCACATGCCCTTTCAAAGAGTCATGGTTGTCTAAGAGAGGTGTGCATGGAGTGTTGAATTGTTAATGCTTTCATCCATTATTGTAAGAAAAGCCTTACTCTTCCACTTGATTTTCTTGACTTTTGTACATACTTGGATGTCTAAAAATAAAGGCATTAGTATCATGAAAGAGTTGGTTCTTTTGCTTGATATTCTCTCCTTACCTGGTTGCCATTTTCATGATTTGCTTCTCCTTCCCCTCTCCTCTTTGTATTGTAATTTGGTGCAAGATACAAGTGTTTTTATCATGCTTCTCTTTAAGATTTTTTTGGTATAAATGTTAAATATTAAGAAAAACATATATACAAATGAAGACTAGCATCTTTGGTGGTATTTCCTTTCTTAGTGGAGATCTCTAAAAAGATTCTATTTTGGAGCTTGTTGCCATATTCATCAACTCCCTATTTTCCAAAAGGATCCAAAGACTTTAAATTTTGTAATATTTCCTTTTTCTATGGTTGTTTTAATCTTCCTAAGATTTGCAAAATGATCCTTGGTGGGTAAACTGGTTTTAGTTTATTCAAATTTAAAAATGTATTCGTTGCTAATTACATTGAATTTGTCATTATAGTTAGACTATTTTTGAAGAAAAAACCCAACAAAATCATGAATCAAACTAGGAATTTCAAGTAATATGATCAAACTTCTTGTATATTATTATGTGAGAGTGGAACATATAAATAACTTTGGGGCTAGCTCAACAAATTTGATATTGATGCATATTTATAACTTATGGGAAGCTTACACTAATCAAGCTAAGTTTATGACTATTTATCATGGTTAAATACAACATTGAGAAATAAACTAAGTCAACAAATAAGCATAAATACATCAGAAAAGTCTTCATAAATGTCTTAAAAAATGGCAACATTAGTTTCGACAATTTCAACCCAACAATCTTCCACTAAATATTGAAAATGAGGAAAAACACAATTTCCTTTGTCTAAAAATTTCTCCCCCTAAATTGTGAGAATCATCAAAACATGGGGTCATAAAAGAGAGAGGAGAAAATCTGTAAAAATGTCATAGATAAACCACACAAATCTAAAATCTTGAACCTCCCTTGAATCTTCAATAAATGCTATGGAGAGAATCTGGAAAGTTATGAAGCATCAAATCTACTAGCTAACATCGCTAGGAAACATAAAAGCTTTCACAAGGCTTTAACATGGATCTTCAAAACCCAATAGATCAAAAAAATTATCTCTAAAAATCTTGCAAATCAGCTTTGGCATCGAACTTAGAAACTTTGTACCCTTGAAATCGCAAAACGATAAAAAACGTCAAAGAACCAACAAACAATTGGTAAAACATATAAGTGACATATAGATAATAGCTTTAAACGATGAGTTAAATAACAAATTTTTGAGCCATTTTGAGCCTTCGGAGTTAATCGCAACATAAACTTTCAAATCTTCCGATTTTAGAAATTTTTTTGATACATTCCGAATGAACAACAACATTCTTTAGAAATATTCAAAAAAACGAACTAAAACACAATCTTTTTGGGTATATTGATATTTTCTGAGGCTAAAATGAAAATAAATAAGACTTCTTTTTGGATTTTCTGTTTTTCTAAGGCTTCGAAAAGAAAGAGAGAACAAAAACATATTTTTGTGATTTACGTATTTTGAAGGTTCAAAACAAAACGAAAATATAAGAAAGCAAAAATAATAAAGGTTTTTGAGGTTTTCTAAGTCAGAAACTATAAATGATCATATTCTAAGCATTCCAAATTTTGAAACTTGTTTTTTTCTGAGATATTCTGAGCCCTCAGAGTGGGTCCAAGCTACAAAAAAATTAAAACTTTGTTTTTCAAAGCCCTCATAGTGTGTTAATTTGCTTTAACATGTTCTAACACATACATTCCTAAGCACCCTTACAACTGTAGACACGGTCTTCAAAACATATTTTCTGATAAAAGCAACATGTGACACTTCTTTTCAAATGTGACGTGATTTATCAGACCAATAGGACATGTCGTTGTCACTCTTTCAGACATGTTGGAAGTCAAAGAGTCGAATGTCACGTGCTTTTATATATCCACACTATTTGAGATGCATCCCTCAACAAGCATTTATGCATTTAAATACGATAACTACATATAAGAGTTATCTCAGACACATTTTTTGATACAACAGTGACCCATTAATTTGATCTCATCATATTTCTCGAGCCAACATACAAAGAACTTTGGGGTTAGATAAATAAATATGATATTGATGCAAATTTGGAACTTATGGGAAGCTTAAGCTAATCAATCTAAGCTAATGAATTTTTATAGTGGTTAAATACAACACCGAGAAATAACTAAGCCAACCACTAAGCATAAAATACATCATAAAAGTCTTTAGAAATAGGGATGAGCAAAAGGACCGAACCGGCCGGAACCGGATCCGACCCGGGAACCGGCTTCGGCCAAAATCAAGAACCGAACCGGCCCGACGGTTCTACCGGTTCCCGGTTCCTACCGGTTCTTGTCGTGTCTTTAAATATTGGAACCAGTCCTCGAAAAATAGCATCACACGGTTCCGGTTTTTGCTGGTTCTACCGGTTCCGGTTCCTACCAGTTCCCGATTCAAAAAATCCACAAAAATAACGTCCTGGTCCCGGCCCAACCGGTTCCATCGGGTTCCAGTTCCGGTGCCGGTTCCAATTCCGGTACCGGTTCTGGCCTGTTCCCCGGTCCATATGCTCATCCCTATTTAGAAATACCAACCTTAGTTTCGATATTTTCAACCCAACAGAATGTACAACCCTTTGTATGTGTTAGTTATTATATTATGTTTACTATGTAGGATGATTGGAAGCCTTACACAGGGTGTTAATGTATCCCTTCTCTGATAGCCTCTTCCTCAATCTTCATTCAACCATGCACATAATAAAATAACAATTACAAACTCTTGCTATAAATTAATGTTATGGGAAAAGGATATATTTTATGATTTCACTTAGATTATTTATTAGTTATGTTAAGTATGTTCGTTTAATGTAAACCATTGTGATGGTTATGTGAAAGGTGATGATGTTGAATCTATATGCCCAAGAATCATTATTGAGTGACATGCTAATAATATATGATTCTATAAGGTCACACCTTTATAAAGACGACACATTTTGTATATTTATTATTAACATGATTATTAATAAATAATATCAATTATGGTATTTTAATTAGGGAATAATTATTGTTTTGTGAAAGTAGTAATTATAATAGTGTATAACTAGTTATTATTTCATATGGTATGAATTAATAAGTCATGCACAACCTTTTGGACTAGTTGCATTCTTATATCTTTTACCAAAAGACAAAGTTTATATTTTATAAACTTAGAGTTTATAAAAATTAAACAATCCTCCTCTTTTCAAGAGGCATGGCCGAATTTATTAAACAAATATGGAGGTTTCTTGTCAATTTTCATGCTTTGTCTCCCCATGCTTCTAAAGGCTAGCATTACTTTAAAGTATTTTAATGTATATCCCTTAAATTGGCATGGGTATATAAGAGAGTGTTTTGCATGAGTTTTGAAGCTAGTTTTAATCTCCTCTTTTCTTTCTACGACCGAAACTCTCCCCTCTAGCTCTTCTAGTTGTCTTTTGAAGATTGTTGTAAGATTAGAAGCCTTCTTGAGTTGTATCCTTTAGTGCTTATTTGAGTTAACCACTTAAATTCTTAAAACACTCAAGAATACAAGAAGGAACTATCATTCCAAGTGCCTTAATCTTGATGGTAGATACTTGTAGAGAAAATCGTACTCTTTGATTTTTCTATCTTCATCAGCATCCCAAAACCAAGTGGGTTCAAAGGCTTCAAATGTTGTCATTCTAAAAACTATTTGTTTGTTTTTTATTTCATTGTAACCTCTATAAATGGATCGATGATGGTTTGGTTTTGTTATAAACTAAAAAAAACTTGTTATTTTTAAAGTCTTCTATAGCCATTTTTAGTGAAAAACAAACTTATATTTTGTATCAAAACCCTTTACTGGTATCAGAGTCATCTTTTATATGTTAGAATGATTTAGTATGTTTGATAATCTTTGGTTTTTGGAAAACAAGCATTAATTTCTTTTGGTTAAGAAAAATCCATATTTGTCTTCTTTTTCAACTTCTTGGTTAAAATTGTTTATTTTTATATATAACCGTTTTTCATGCATTTTGGTTATATAAAAGTGGCCTTAAAAAACAAAGAGTTGTTTGTTATTATATTTGATATGTTGTTGTGATACACAAGCTATTTGGACATTTGTGTTGTGTTTGATTGATATTTATTTATTCATAAGATGTAACAGATAAATATATATTTTTTTCATTTGTTGATTTGTTGTAATAAATTAGTTAGACTCGTTGTATTTCTTTTTAAATGTAACAAAATGAATAAATGATCTCCTTGAAGATGAGTTAACCATTTAAGACCATAATCCCAACCATAAGCTTCTACTTTTGATTTACGGCTTAATTATAGTCTTAATGGTTTGAGTGCAACAACTTTTACAACATGAAGATTTGAAGTTCTTTTGCAAGCAAGAATTGACTTTGCAAGTGGGAGCTTGAAGACCTTTTGAAGTGTCCCTTAAGTCCCTTAGGAAATACTTAATAATTATTATGATGACTCACAAAAATTATTACTAGACATGGCTTGGTTTATATATATTAAAATGCATGCAATTAATGTTTATTTTTTTTATGTTATTATTGATGGGTTTTATGCAAAACAAATAAACTAAAACTCTGTGTGCATGCAACCCTAATAAGGATCTATGTTTTCTCTATTGAATGTTATAACTATAAACATCAAATAAACCCTAATGAAACCTAGGCTATTTTCAAAAATAATAAAATCGATTAGGGTTTACATACCTTTTAGTTATTGCAAACAGCTAATTAAAACCTTCTTGAAAAAAAACTCTTGGATGCAAGCACCACAAGTGTCGTGCCTCTAATGGTTCACATCCAAACCCTAGCAAACAAGGAACTTGAAAAGAGAGAGGAGAGAGGTGGAAATTTTGGCCCTAATCCTTTCCTAGAAGGCATGGGTCAAAAATCTAAATCCTTAGGGGTTTTTATAGGAGACTAGGAAGGTATTAAATTAGGCGGTTTTCTTAAGATAAGCCTTAATCCATTTTCTTCTTCTCTAAGGCATCCAATGCTCCTTAATGCCCAACAAAAACTCCAGAGCCTCTTCTAGAATCTGTGTAAACCCCCCCCCCCCCCCCCCCCCCCTCTTATGGGAGGTTCTAGAATTGGTCAATGGTCAACTATTGAACATTGTCACATTTAGTCCTACTGCTTTTAATTAATCTAGTTAATCCTAAAATAAATTCAAATTAATTTCTGATTAATTATTAATTGAATATTACTATTTCTAATTAATATATTATTCTTATAATATATTCTAACTTATTAACCATGTAATGAATTAATAAATCAATCTCTCTCTCTCTCTCTCTCTCTCTCTCCTAAAAGGACTGTGCTACCATCAATTCAATTTTATACCAATTATAGTTATGAGCTTAAACACCCAATCCAATAGTCTCACACTTGGATAAATCTATAACTATAACATATAACTTCAAAATTGATCAGCAAATTGTAGCTTCCAAAAGTCGTTGTAGAACTCTGACTCAGTCAGTTACGTGTCCTAAGATATGTGATCAAATATTCATTCGTTCTACAATATATCATATGGACACGAGACATAGATTGAAATCAAGCACTTCATATGTCGACATCAAATCATCAAGGGGCCCAAAGATATTGCTTTTACCATTAGGGTAAAAAGAAACGAATATACTTTGACTTATATTATTGTACTATTTACTCATCAAATCATGCACACTAATAAGTTTTATAACATCAAGTTACTGATGCGTTTATGTATTATCAATGCACAAATGACTTATAAACCATAACTCATATATCTTTGTTTCAATTATCGTCTCATAATTACTCATGATAAATCCATGAAGTAATTCTCTAAGTGTGTGACAACCCGGAATTTTCATTTGTATAATTTCCACATCCAAACACTTCAAATATTAGTCAAAGATATTTTAATACATTTTTGGCTGGATTTAAACCCGTTTGGTGTTTTATTTTATTTTTCGTCAAATGAATTAAATAAAAAGAAGTGACGTAATTAGTGGCGTGTAATAAACCGGACAACCCGACACCTTAGCTAGGGTTTACGGCCTCCTAGAAGTAAGTATACTCTTCCTAACTAGTTGTTTAGTTAGTGTGCTTGTTAAATCCATGGAATGAACCTCAAAAACCTCAAGAACATATGTTTACGGTTTGGGGATCTCCCAAAACAGTAAACACCTAAAACCGTAAACACCTTAAAGGGTGTTTTGGTGTCCCTAACTCCTTCCTTAGCATGTTTAATGGACTAGAAACTTGTATGAATGAGCTTAGGACCACAAAACACGAAAGAAATGATATGCCCAAGGGTTTATGGCCGTAAACCCTAGTGTTTACGACCGTAAACTCCCAAGGAGTGGTCCAAGCACCACAAACTCCAAGTGAGTACCCTTTTGAACCCTAATCACTTCTTAAGCCTTTGATTTGAACTTAGAACCCTTCCTAGTGATACAAGAGACCTTTAAACACACAAACTCACCATTCCCATGAGTTTACGGCCGTAAACTCATGGGGGAAGTGGCCTCTCAACCGTAAACTCATATTAGGGTGACCATTTGAAGTGTAAACTCCATAGAGAGGCCATACATTCTTTAGAAGCAACCCTAACACTCCTTGCACTTAAAGCAAAGTGTTTTCATGCATTAGAGGGTCTTTTCTTACTTAATTGGTGATAAAATAACTAATTAGACACCATTATGTGTCACTACATGTTTCATAGGATCCATGGGTGTGTTCAAGTCCTCACTTGACACCTAGCATCCTACCCGACATCCCATCCACTCCACTCACTACAGGTGAGTTCATACCCCTTAATTAACCTTTCAAATGTTTTTAAATGTTTTTATGGGGGGGGGGGGAATACAAGTTGAATCCCACAAATTATAGTATCAATCACATGTTATTTGTAACTTGCAATAAAAAAGGATTTCTATACTTTGAATCGTTTTGCCATCAAAACTGCTTTAAATGTTTATCAAACTCATTTTTCATGTTAAATTGTTATAAAAACTATTTCCAAACTCTTTTTAAACTTCTTATGTTCCCAAAATATATCTACACCAATATATTTATATAAGTAAGACTTGAAGGACTTAGGATTGATAGCACGCCTTATTTCCTGTTCTTGTTTGATTGTGGTCTTAGGGTATATTGTTATCTGTCCGACTGTTGATTAGTTTCTTAGTTATATATTGTATATATTTGTGTTGGATATGAATGTCTTCACTCAGTTCAATACTGTTGTGTATCAAAGATAGACTACCACATGCTATTTAACTATAATAGGTATAGTTAAGGTTTACCACTCCTTACTACCATTACTATGATACTTACCATAGTTAGTACTATTATGAGTCTCTACATGTTAAGTACTATATAAGAAGAACACTATATACTATACAAGAGAATACTAAATACATGATATCGAGAAGTACACTATACGCTAATACAAGAGAATATACTAAAACAGAATGTGACACACAATTCTTCTATACGGCACTTCACCGCGGCTTCGTCATGTAACCATAGTCTCCTGGAGGGAGAGCGGGCACTATGTGTATAGATCTATACAAGGCAGACACTCTCACATCTCGATTGCTAGCTACTGTCCGAGCCGACTAGGCCCAGGGATGACAAAATGTTACCACAATACTGTTGTGTATCAAAGATAGACTACCACATCCTATTTAACTATAATAGGTATAGTTAAGGTTTACCACTCCTTACTACCATTACTATGATACTTACCATAGTTAGTACTATTATGAGTCTCTACATGTTAAGTACTATATAAGAGGAACACTATATACTATACAAGAGAATACTAAATACATGATATCGAGAAGTACACTATACGCTAATACAAGAGAATATACTAAAACAGAATGTGACACACAATTCTTCTATACGGAACTTCACCGCGGCTTCGTCATGTAACCATAGTCTCCTGGAGGGAGAGCGGGCACTATGTGTATAGATCTATACAAGGCAGACACTCTCACATCTCGATTGCTAGCTACTGTCCGAGCCGACTAGGCCCAGGGATGACAAAATGTTACCACACTACGTGTGACCTGGAGGGTCATTGGATATTCGATCGCCTATCTGCATGGTTACATACGAATTCGCATTCGGATCCCTAAATTAAAAAATTAAGAAATAAAGGTAAAACAGACTCCTCGAGGTGTATTGTATACTTATCACTACCTAGAGTCTGTAGTTTATTTACCATTCAACCGGCAGTAACACTACTGGAATAACACATTATCTTCCCATTTACTTTGCATAAATAAAGTCCAAAACTATATTTTTATAATTGAGAGTCTAATTGGGAAAACTTTTACACACTCAAAGGATCAAACCTACAAGTAACCAAGTCTTGGCAGAAGACTACTTTTACTGGAAAATATAGGATTTTCTAGAGATTCACACTATTTTCAAACTTGATAACAACTTTTACAATACACGATTAAAAACACTTTTATACAACAAATGACACTAAATGCTTATGAACTCACCAGCTTTATGCTGATACTCGTTTTCAAAATAACCTGTATTCTCAGGTCATCAGTAGACAGGTACAGATGCATCTTTTTAGAAGATGGAGCACATACAAGACTCCTCTTTATTTTGATTATACTTTTGGTGTCTAAAAAACTGTACAGAACACGCTTGTATTACAATTACTATATTAATGCAATGGATGTTGTTGCTTGTTTTTACTATTATGCATTGTTATGATACTGTACATGACGTCCTCCACCCAGAACGTATTCCGCCGTTCTAGGTTTTGGGTGTGACAGATTGGTATCAGAGCCAAGTTTATAGTGAATCAAGTATATCGACCCATAAAAGATATACGAACTATAAACACATCGGGATTAAAACACTCTCACCAAGAATATATGCTTTTAAATAATAAAATATTTAACTAAGTATATATACATCCATTAATACAAAGGATCAGTATCATACCAGAACAAAACAAAAGTATTAAGATTGTTGAACATCACAATTAGGCTTAGAGACATATAGTCAAGTCTGGGTGAATGTAGCTTGATCAACTACGTGTCCCTAGGAGTGATTAGCATGTGCCTAAGAATGGTTGTGGTGTTGCAACAAGTCTAAAAACTTACCCACACTACCACAAGAACGTTAGAACGAGAATACTATAAGAGTATTCTGTAATTATGTGATTTACATATGTGAGAACTAAAAGGGTCGTTGCTAGTAGGGCAATAGTTGCTAAGTGGATACCCTACGGTTACATGTGGTTAAGACACTATAGACTTAGAATTTGTGATCTTTGCTCTATTTCCTGTTCCTTGTTTGGTTTTGGATTTAGAGTTAGGATCACTTATTCGAAGGCTATCCTGTCTCGGTTACATGTAATTGGTATGCATTATGCAAGTATTGGGTCGGCTAACAATGATCATCTTATAAGTATCCTAGATTAGTACGTCTATTAACCTTTCTTTCCCCATTCTCGTGTAGATAGCATGGCTGGCTTCCACCATCCCGGCGATCCGTACTATCCAAACCAAGGCATTGGAGGATGGCTCGAGGAAGAGTCAGAAGACGATCACCCGATCCCTTTGGATGATCACCGTGCAAAAGGATTTTTGGATAGCTCCAGCTCCGAACCAGAAGTCAATAACCTACCCTCTGTAGCTCCGAACCCCAACCCCCGTCCAACATTCCAAGGTCCCACTCCCATGTGGGCAACAACCTTGGATCGATGGAGCGATGAACAGGGCCAACCCTTACCTTTCTACGGAGACCGAAGCTTTTACAACATAAGCAAGGGTGGCTCGGCTGATCGAGCCCTACCCGTCATGGTCCAGAGGATTGCTAGGAACGTCGAGCAAGGTCATGCAGTTATCGGAAGAGTTGTGGGAATTGATGCCAACTCTAACCTTAACACTGTCCGTATCCGCCAGCTAGAAGAAGCTATGGATAAGACTAGGAGGACCAATGAGGATCTGCAACAACAACTAGTTGCATCCCGAGCCGAAGTTAGGGAACTCCGAGCGCGTCAGAGAGCACAGGAACGACATCTTCAAGAAGTTGTACGCTAACTGGCTGACCTTAGGGTTCGACCAAGGGATACCCGTCGCCAGTAGAAGATGTCAACTTATCTCCTTCTTTTGTTTAAGGAATAACCTTTTCTTTTCTATGCTCGGTAGAGCACTTGTCTATAAACATTTCTAACTCTGAAAGTACCTTACCTAGACTCCTAGACTACCAACATTTTCCCTTATGGTTTGATGTAATACCTACTGTTAGGTCACTTTTCCCGAACTCATAGTACATCATTAATACCAGTAATATTGGTAGTTACCTACTCTATTGCTATGACTCTATCTGATAGTTGGACTATGTCGATTTAGTCCATGAAATACTCTCATCATGTTTGCAATTGATTCTTACTGTTGTCATCATCTCTATAAACTTTCAGTAAAAGATGCCTCCCCGCAAGCGCCCGAACAGAGGCAGACCTGCGACTCAAACTCCACCTCCACCACCTCCTCCTCCGTAGTTCGATCCAGTGCTGTTTCAGATAGCTGTAACCACAGCTGTGACTGCAACTATGGCCCAAATGAATTCTAGCGATGCAAGCGGAGCCGGAATGGGCACCAACTCTAGACATGGTGAAATCCACGCACGTACGCAAGGGTGCACCTATAAGGATTTCATGAATTGCAAACCAGTATTCTTTAATGGGACTGGAGGGATCCTTTCCCTGTCCCAATGAATCGAAAGAACTGAAGCCGTCTTTGAAATGTGCTCGTGCCCCGAGGAAAGCAAGATCAAGTTCGCTTCTGCCACCTTCACTGAAAGGGCCTTGACATGGTGGAATGGCCATGTCAATTCACTCTTTTTGGTAACAGCCAACGCCATGGGTTGGGATACACTGAAGGACCTTCTGAGAAGGGAGTACTGCCTTAGGGGTGAGGTTCAGAAACTCGAGGAGGAACTCTGGAACCTCAAGATGAAAGGGACAGACATAGTGACTTATACAGCCAGGTTCTGCGACCTGGTAACCCTATGTCCCAACATGATCCCTTCTGAAAGCAAGGAAATTGAACGTTACATCTAGGGTTTAGTGCCCCCGTATCGAGGGAACGTTCTATCATCACACCCTACGACCTCTGACAGCGCCAAGGAATTGGCCCACAGGTTGATTGATCATGAAGTTCCTTCCACCCCATCAACAACAACAGTAACTACCACTGCACCGATCAAGACATCCGACAACAAGAGGAAGTGGTGGGACCAAAAGAAAGGCAAGTCAACTCAATCTTCCTCCAAAAACCAAAAAATTGTGGCTGTCCATGCCGCCACTACTCCTGCTACCCATGTACCAGCAAAATCCTATGCTGGAAACCTGCCCAAGTGCCCCAAGTGCCTCTTCCATCATAACGGACCCTGCCGTGAATTGCACTGCACTAACTGCGACCGGAAGGGCCATACTGCCCGGTTTTGCAGATCTCAACCTAAACCTATTTCTCAAGTCCCCGGGTCGGGAGTAAGCCAGGCCTGTTATGGCTGTGGCGAGGTAGAGCATTTCAAGAAAAACTGCCCAAAAGCTGGGAATGCGGGAGGAACAGGGAGACTACTTGCTATTGGCCACAATGAACCAGTAGCAGACCCCACAGTAGTCACGGGTACGTTCCTTCTCAGTAACTCTTATTCTCGTATCCTATTCGATAGTGGGGCAAAAAGAAGCTTCGTAAACCAAAACTTTAAACACTTACTTAAACGATCCCCGCAACCATTAGAAGAAACCTTCGTCGTAGAAATGGCTAACGAAAAGACAGAAAATTCTAACGAAATTTACATAGGTTGTACCCTCACGCTAGATAATCATTCGTTCCCAATTGACTTGATACCAGTATCGATCAAGAGTTTCGATGTCATTGTGGGCATGGACTAGTTGAGTCTCCATCGTGCCGATATCCAGTGTTTCGACAAAGCAATCCGTCTAAATCTACCGAATAACGAAACCTTATTAATCTACGGAGACAAACCCAGTACGAGTCTTCGTATCATCTCAAATATTCAAGCCCATAAGTATCTGCGTAAAGAAGGTTGTGCATTCCTTACACACGTCGTCGACACGAGCCAGAAAACGAAAGATCTAAAAGACTTCCCTGTAGTATGCGACTTCCCCGACGTCTTTCCAGAGGAGCTGCCAAGTTTACCTCCGCAACGACAGGTCGAGTTCAGGATCGACTTAATTCCAGGAGCTACCCCCATAGCCAAATCTCCCTATCGTCTAGTGCCTGCTGAGATTCAAGAACTATCCAGTCAACTTAATGTGACAATAGTCAAATTCGGGTCAAGTCAAAGCCGGACAAAGTCAACGAGTCAAACCGGTCAACTCAATTAAACCTTGTATAATAGGGTTTGTATTATGTAATTTCTGTATAACTCACTATCTTAATGAGAAAACATCACTTGGAAAGTTCGTGTGTTTAAATTTCTTTAACCTTAGTGCTAAACAATGAACAAGAACAATAAAACAATGTTGCATACTCATAGGGAGTGTGTAAGATCCTAAAACATGGCATAACGGGGTTTACGGACCTTGCATTGCGAAGCCGGACACTCACATTCGTCACACACGAAACCGCTCTCAATCGTTTTCACTCTATCTCTTCTTATCGAGAATCTCTCCCAAATCTCTCCAAGTATGTCAAATCTCTCCCAAATCTCTCTAAGTATGTGAAATCTATCCCAAATATCTCTTTGTATGTGAAATCTCTCCAAGAATGTCAAATCTCTCCCAAATCTCTCTAAGAATATGAAATCTCTCTCAAATATCTCTCTGTATGTGAAATCTCTCCAAGAATGTCAAACCTCTCCCAAATCTCTCTAAGAATATGAAATCTCTCCCAAATATCTCTTTGTATGTGAAATCTCTCCAAGAATGTCAAATCTCTCCCAAATCTCTCTAAGAAAGTGAAATCTCTCCCAAATATCTCTTTGTATGTGAAATCTCTCCAAGAATGTCAAATCTCTCCCAAATCTCTCCAAGTATGTCAAATCTCTCTAAGAATATGAAATCTCTCTCAAATATCTCTCTGTATGTGAAATCTCTCCAAGTATGTCAAATCTCTCCCAAATCTCTCTAAGTATGTGGCATCTCTCTCAAATCTCTCTCGAAATCTCTCCCAACTTTCTATAATCATTCGGGGCATCCCGACCCTCGAATTTGGCGAAAACAGCCCAAAAACGGAAGTCTAAGCGAAAAACGGACTTAAGGAACCGAAACCCCTCTTAGGAACCGAAACCCCTCTTAGGAACCGAAAGTCCCCTTAGGAACCGTACCCTCCTGATGAAGAAGGCTGCCGAACCGAACCCTCCTGATGAAGAAGAACCGAACCGAACCTCACTCAAAGAACCGAACCGAACCTTCGGACGGACCCCTCGCCCTTCGCTTCTCGCTTCGGTTCGCACCCTTCGCTTCCGGCTCAGCACCAGCAAGGACCGAACCTCGGCCTAGGGACCGAGAGGTCTCGCTGGGAACGCTTTTTCTCCTGATTTTCGACTAAATTCGCATTTTAGGCCCGTTTTTAATTGTTTTAACATGGAATTTTCACCCAAAACTTTATTTTAACTATTAATTAATCACATTTTTAAGGATAAAACCTTATCCAAAAGAGAGTGGGTGAAGTACAAAGGTAGAGTGTTGACTTTACTTATGTCTATGACACAAGCAACCACTCCCATACCCACTCCATGTCACTATTCACCACCAGCCCATCCCTAGTCACTTCATAGGTCCTTTCTCACTATTTACAACTATTCCCACGTTCTTAGGGCTGGAACATCCATCCTCTCTCCTCACACTTTAATCACTCTCTCATTTTTACCAAGAATCACACTTCAAACTCTCTCATCTTTTTCTCTCTAATTCAAAAATTTCAAGGCATACTCCAAGACTCTTCTCCTACAATTAGTAAGTATCATCATCTTTCTTATGATTATTACACATCCTCCTACTCAAAATCATAGATTGCTTACACAAACATCATCACATTCTTGTTAGATCTTCGAATCTTCAAGTGATTCTTCAAGTGTTCTTGGGTTGAACACTTCTCTTCTTCAACACTTACCTACTGAAATCACTCAAGGTGAGTTCATACCCCTACATTTTTATGTTTTCTTAAGTTTTTAGGGGGGGGGGGGGGAATACAAGTTAAAACACCAAGAACATAACTAAATTTTTCTAACAGACTCCTCGAGGTGTATTGTATACTTATCACTACCTAGAGTCTGTATTTTATTTACCATTCAGCCGGCAGTAACCCTGCTGGAATAACACATTATCTTCCCATTTACTTTGCATAAATAAAGTCCAAATCTATATTTTTATAATTGAGAGTCTAATTGGGAAAACTTTTACACACTCAAAGGATCAAACCTACAAGTAACCAAGTCTTGGTAGAAGACTACTTTTACTGGAAAATATAGGATTTTCTAGAGATTCACACTATTTTCAAACTTGATAACAACTTTTACAATACACGATTAAAAACACTTTTATACAAGAAATGACACTAAATGCTTATGAACTCACTAGCTTTATGCTGATACTCGTTTTCAAAATAACTTGTATACTCAGGTCATCAGTAGACAGGTACATATGCAGCTTTTGAGAAGACGGAGCACATACAAGACTCCTCTTTATTTTGATTATACTTTTGGTGTCTAACAAACTGTATAGAACACGCTTGTATTACAATTACTATATTAATGCAATGGATGTTGTTGCTTGTTTTTACTATTATGCATTGTTATGATACTGTACATGACGTCCTCCACCCAGAACGTATTCCGCCGTTCTAGGTTTTGGGGTGTGACAGAGTGTGGGTATATCCAATACCTGAAATCCCTATTACTAAGTACACAAGAACATTGTAGTAAAACTATTGCTATGTCTAATCTCCATAGACAATATACAATTCAATTCTTGATAGTCTTAATTCGCTACTTACTTCCAAAAGTACGAGTGATTGTGGAATTTCGAATAATCAAATTATTATGGAACTAAAACATGAAAAGTGAAACATAATAATAACCTAGTTAACTATGGTCTCATAACTATTGAATATAAACAAAACTCTTATTATTTAATCACAATATTAATTAATACTTTATTCATTGCATAATGTTTCGAATAATCAACTAACCACTTGAATCAAACATTAGTCATGCCATGTTATGAACACACATACTATGTACCTCTATGATCCTTCTTTTGTGAACAGATCGATTAGACACTATATGATACCCATTTCACAATTCGAAATTCTTGTCACTACTAAAATGTGCTAGATTTCCAACCTTACATGATTTGTCCTTTTGTAATGTCGAGGCGTCAAAGTCACAGAGAGTTAGCCAACAATATTACAAAATGTTCCATTGAAACTTTTTTACTAAAAACAATTCCATTGCAATGAAGTCTCAAATTTAAGGTACACTCCTTTAACACCTTTCTTGCATTAAAGTTTCCAACTTACATGTTGATTTTAATAATCAACTCCCATTATGTGTAACAACCCAATGTTTCAAGTCAATAAAAGCCTAAATCTTAACCAAGTATAAGTGAATTCACAACATAACAGTAATGAAATTTGAACTTTGGATACCAAGCATATATGCTTATATAAGTTCATATGTTAACTACTAAGTATGAAGTGAAAAGCATGTTGATTTATGTTAGTATAAATCAATAAAAGTCGATACAGATTCACACTAATTCAAACAAAGGCTTATACTTAACTTAATATATAATAATTTAAGGTATAAAAGTAGTTTTCAGTTTTGGGAATCTAGTCCCAAAACCAAACCGAAAACACCTTCTTTTTGGAAAGGCTAAAATCGAAAACACTAAGGGATGAAATTTAGACCGAAAAAACACTTTTCTAGTTTGACCAAGAACCGAAATCTCACTCCTTGTTGACTTTAGGAGCGAAAGCAATACTTAGGCCCATTAAGGGACCGGAAACCCAAAGCCTAAGGCCCTTTAAGGCCGAAAACCCCTCCTATATATATATATATATATATATATATATATATATATATATATATATATATATATATATATATAGTTTCAACCCGTAAACATAATTCATTTCTCAACTTTTAGGCCGAAAACACTCCAATTTTTTCTCTCAAAACTCATCCGTGAACCTTCATATCTTCATAAAATATTGCCCAGATCTTCTTATTCCCAACAAAAACAGCAAGAACACCAAGAACAATCTTCATATCTTCAAACTTCTACCCAAGAACACTGAAAACCCTCCCAAGCTCACCGAAAACCCCTGATGCACACAGAAAATGCCAAGAACAACTCTAAATAATTCCCAATAATATTTGATACGGCTATTTTCACGTACGCTAGCCCAAGGATCATCACTATAGTTTCGCTATCCAAACACAAACTTACATTTGAGGTGAGTTCAGACCCCTAAGTTTTCACTATTTTGCAATGTTTTTAGGGGGAAATACAAGTAAAGCATAAGGATTCTTGTGTTAACATTCAAACGATTTCAAACCGTTTCTAACCATTTGTAGTTGTTTCAAAATAAGTTATTGCTACATTTTATCAATATATATATATATATATATATATATATATATATATATATATATATATATATATATATAGGAATGAGTTCTATGGAAAACAAATAACTAGGGCAACATCTACCGGAACCAATAATCAAATGACACATATCCATTTCTTTTTTTACAAGTAATGCATTGTGGAAGTTATTGTGGAAGTGATGTGTTGTCATGTTTTCATTGGTTCAAATATGTGTTGCCCTAATCATTCATTTTCCATATAACTCTTCCCTATATATATATATATATATATATATATATATATATATATGTATATATATATATACATATATATATATATATATATATATATATATATATATATATATATATGTATATATATATATATATATATAAAAGGTTCAACAGACTTAGAATTGGCAATTCCGCCCTAAATCCTATTCCTTGTCTGGTTGTGGGTTTAGGATATATAAAATTATTTATTCGACTGTCTTTTCATTCTTAATTATATATGTTGTGAATATATATATATATATATATATATATATATATATATATATATATATATATATATATATATATATATATATATATATATATATATGGGAAAAGTGAATATACCCTTAAGGGTATATAAGATAGGTACCCTAACTATCAAAATTACACCATTTTATCACTTATTTACATCCATACTCTACGATATCATCAAACACAAAATACCGATTGCACATCATTTGGGCAGCCCTCGTCGTCCAAAGCCGTAGCCCTTCCCTGTTTGTCGACTATCTCACCTGCAAAGCAAGGAATTCTCGTACTGACCGACGAGATGAGGCAAGCAGCCCCCATCCTCTACTCCATTGCAGCAAGGCAGCGAAGCGACAACAAAAAGATTAGGGCTCAAATTGTAGGAGCGGTGAGGCTTTCGATTCAAGATGCAATCTTTATACATGCTTGGGTAATCTCATGTCAGAAATTCTCAAATCAGGTAAATTTTTTATATTCCTATGATTTTTCTATAAAATTCCTTCTTTCTTTTAGTCTGTGCTTACGAGAGTTGTACTCCAAAAAGATGAGGTCGTCGGAAACTTAGCACAGCCGCACACGACCACTATTGTCTCCGAAAAGTTTGTAACTTTATGCCCCTGATTTTGTGTTCATTGTTCAAATACAGGAAATGTATTTAAAAAAGAAAATCAAGGGTATAGCTATATATAATAATATAAATTCTGACCTCTGGTTTGTTTTTAATGTTTTTAGCAGAATGTGCATAATCTAAAGTGCTTAACGTTTCTTCTAAAAAATGAGCAGATGGAGAAACCGTTGCTATGATGCAGGTTTTGGTCTTTCACCAAGTGAGTCTCTTAACAAGGTGTCTGTTGTACGCCTTTTGGCAGCACCTCGTTCCAAGAGGGTATATATGTCATTTGCACTGTATACAACTTCTTCTTCCAAACCTCTTACAAGAACACAACCTTTCTCATCCCTCATTCCATTGTGTATCTTTTACCAGTACCAGTTTGACCATATGCAAAAACTGTGCACTTGAAGCTCTCAAGCACTTCATTTTCGTCTATGAAGTTGAATTTTGTTAATGAAACTTTTTATATAACATACAATAGGCATGCATGTTTCTTAAAGATGTCTTTTTCTTAATAAACTTTGTTTCATGTGTTTTGTATTTTCTTTTATTTTGTTAATGAAACTTTTTATATAACATACAATAAGTTTGATCAAGTTCATCCAAGTTAAACCCAAAACAGAGACTTTAGGAGGCACCATGAAGTTAGCTCTTTAATAATCATATCAATTCGTTTGTTGCTTTTTATCTTCAATTATTCATAACCAATCAAACTGGTTTTAGTATATGTCTTAAGCAAAAAAAAAATGCAGCATTAGGACCACTCTCAGGAAAAAAAACAAACAGGTGATGATTTCAATTTCTTGTGAATTGCAACTGATTCTAATTGATAATAAAAAATACAAATTTACTAATCAAATACACAAAACAAACTATACAGTTGCAGACAAGCTTACTTGAAAGTGATCTGAACGAAAAAAACACGGGACGATTTCGATTCCTTGTCAATTTCAATTTTTTGATTCTGATTCTTTGTGAATTGTAGTTTTTTTTAACTCCCTGAATTTCGATTCCAATAACTTGCAATTCGGTTTTCTTTGAAATCTTTTTTGTGATCGATGCCAATTTTTTTTTCGTGCAATGTCTCAGGGATTGTGAAGAAGTGCCGATCATAGAACAAAAAAAATTTTCCAATTGAATTCGTCGGTGAATACGGAAACACGTATGGAAATCATTTTTTTTTTATTTTCAGAAAATTAAACTCTTTAACAAAACTATGTAGTTTTGATAGTTAGGGTATCTATCTTATATACCCTTAAGGGTATATTCACTTTTCTCATATATATATATATATATATATATATATATATATATATATATATACATATATATATATATATATATATATATATATATATATATATATATATATATATATATATATATATATATATCTCATTATATTGTTAACCCTTTTCTAACATGTCGAACAAAAGGGTATTTTTCGTAAATCTCTTACTACCGCTTTATACACACTGTTAAATTGCAAATGTTTTCAGTTCACTACTGATCATACATTTAAACATAATAGGTATAGTTTGTGAATCACTACACTATTTTACTAAGTTCAAGAAACAATACAAGAACATACTATTAAACTATAATGGGTATAATTTGAGAAACACTACACTATTTTACAAGTTCAAGAACACTATACAAAAACAAGTATATAAACTATAATAAGTATAATTTATGAAACACTACTCTATTTCACTAATTCAAGGATACACTACTAAAATAATTATTTTAAATTACAAAGTACACTACTACAAGGTAATACATACAGATTCAAATACAAGAGAACACTATAACACTACACGTAAACTAGTTAATACATGGTTGTGAGTCACTACTTCGTTGTAACCATCAGGGTATAGGTTTGAGTCCTATAAATTATAACCAGAGTCTTCTGGAGGGACAACATGAATTTGTGTATAAATCTATACAGAACTGACAATCTCGCACCTAAACTATTCTATACAGTTAGGCCGGTAGGTCTGGGGTGACAAATGTCATAACATTCTGACGCCTGAAGAACGTCATAGAGACGACTACTCATTTTAGCATGGTTATATGAAACTCATAGTAGTATCAACTAAAACATTGTTTACGAGATTTACACTACTTCAATGGTTTTATTTTTATAATAGAACTACATTACAATACACTATTTTACAGTACAACTGGTGGATTCCATGCACTTTCATACAAAAAGGTTTTCATACAAATACAATACAATATACTATTTCCTTAATCCAGTACAACATACAATTAACGGAAACGTTCATGATATAGTTTTATTTATTAATAAGACTACAGTATACTATTTCAGAGTACATTAACAAACATACATTTTGGTCTTAAGGCCTTAATACTATATTTCATTTACTATATAAAATATTAGATTTTCTGGAGGAACACACTAACATTTTTCAAGGAACAATGACAAGCTTTCCATCACCAAAACATACTTATGAACTCACCAACTTAAATGTTGATACACTTTCAAAATCACTTATATTCTCAGGGAACCAGTAGACAGGTACACTAAAGGTTTTTGAGAAGACGGAGCATCCATGGTGTCACGTCTATAGTTTTTTCTATACATTTTGGTGTTATACAAACAATGATACAGATACAATGCAAACACTATATTATCAACCCATTGGTTATCGTTACTTTGATTACTATTATTCAGTTGTTGTGATACTGTACATGACGTCCTCCACCCCCAAATGTTTCCACCATTCCGGTTTGGGTGTGACATTATGAAAACGTTTCTATATTCTCATATGACCATCAATTCTGATCAAGAATCATTTCAATATAAAACATGTAACTATGTCCTTCCAAACAATACCATACTTCCAACTGTCCATAAGCAACCAATCTTTTGGTATAAGCTTAGAATGTTCTTGACAATTGTTTAACAACTTTAGTCACACAAAGTTCTAGTCCTTTTTTCCCTCTCAATGCCGAAGACATTTGGAAAAATCAGAACAAGTGAATATTATATATATATATATATATATATATATATATATATATATATATATATATATATATATATATATATATAATCGATCCTTCATCCGAAGTATATAGGACTCAGTTCAATATGTCTTATATAAAGACCTTGTATCTTTTGCTATAATATTTCCATATATCGAATTTGAATAATTTCATCATGATATATATATATATATATATATATATATATATATATATATATATATGTATATATATATATATATATATATATATATATATATATATATATATATATATATATGTATATATCCATGACTAAGTTCTATTAAACCCTTCAATCTAAACTTTTAGATTTGATACGAAGTATGAGTGCCCTCTCCTTTAAGCCTTACTATAGCGAAACAATTTCCAAACTTTGCAACTTACAAATTGAAAACTTTGTTCCCTACAAATAGTATTTCCAACTTGCAAGACTAGCATAACAATGTACCCAGAAATCAAGTGGACTTCTAGACAAAAATACTCTTGACTTTCTTTCTAATGTACAAATTTCTAATACGCAATGCTTTGATAAGTCTCCAACTAGACTTCTTAAGCTTATACACCTTCATTGGATAGCTCACATGTGTGTTTAAACCCTTACAAAATTTATACACATGTCTTGAAAGTTCAAACAATTCTTTGCTATTTCTCACACTTCGAACTATGAAAGGAATATCGAAATCAAACAATTCCTTCCATGTTGTTAATAAACTCACCCATATTGATCAATGTACTTTCACTAACCAATGTGCTTTGCTTTTGCAGTCAAATGAGAACCATAGAACTCATAAGCATTGCCAACTCAACTAGAAAGTGCATAGAAACAAGAATGTGTCAACTTAACACGATAGATTATCAACCTCAGGTCGTGTGCTAGTGATAACTAAAATGTTTGTTCTTGTTTGACTCCTGAAACACTCAAGATCATTAAGACTCCCACTGACTTCTTTAAATATAATTTTTTTCTCTCAAGGAACATTTCCTGATGAGCTAAAAGAAATATTCAAAAGTTAGTGTGGATTCTCGACAAGAAACACTTCATGGAATTTGTCTTACTTTATCCTTTGTTTTAACCAAAACTTCACAACTTCCAATTCCAAATGTGCTAGAGTAAGAAAATATTATTACTCCACATTTCATGAGGTGTTATAAACCTACTTAGTATAAAATAAGTTTCAAGATACTATGTGTAGTAACTAGAGCATGGCTCTAAACCTTGAGTAGAAATGAAATATGACTCATTTCTCGATTGAACCATTTAAACAATATCTGATTCCTCTTCTTAGTCAAAAAATTGGACTAAGATGTTCTTCAAGGATCAATTGTGATATGGTTCCACAAGTAATAAGATGATCATAAAACATGATATTAAAGTACTCTCCTTTCCTTTCAGATTGGAGAAACTTTGATCTTTCCACCTAATAGATTTTTCATATCCATTCTGCTACTGTGTGAAACTTTTCAAAGCATCAGAATTATGTTTAATCTTATAAAAACAACCATATTTATTGAAGTATCATTAAATCATGACGAATAGAGTTATCGTCCTTTGTGGTGGATCTGAAGATTCCATATCAACATGTATTAGATCCATTAGTCCTTCATTTTGACACACAAAAACATGTGATAAATGAATTAGTCATAATATTCAAATGATCAAGATTCTGATACATCACGCAATTCAAATTTCATGACTCTACGTTTCTATCCAATTGAAAATTGGGTGACGAGAATTTCTTTTCACTTGGTTAATTATGACAATACCACAAGCAATATAACAAGAATCAAATCGATAATTAACATTGCTAATAATAGAAATGTAACCAACACGTTCATTTATGCCATTGTAAGTAAATATAAAGTAAACCAACTAGATAAACCAAAAGTTCACTTTTATTGATAATAAATGAAAAAATTGGAACTTGTCTTTACAATGCATAAAAAAAGAAAACTATGTTTCTAGATATTTCCTAAGCAATCTATTTATCATAACTCCTAATCAGTAGCTTCCAAATTCTGATCATCAAACCATGTGACCGAAATCCATCTCTCACGATCAAAATCAACTCACTCTTCTTAAACTCCCTTCTTTCTCTTAGATCCTAAAAAACATTAAAATATAATCATCACATCATGTATTAATAGTCTATGAATATGAATTTTGTTAAGATAATGGATGTACCTAAAGTAGAGTCACACAACTTGACTTTACCATCTCTGAGATCTTTCAGGTAGTCTGGGCAGCTTTGCAACCAATGTCCCTTCTATTTGGAATAGAAACATATGGATTCTTTAGGGTTAACACATAAAACTATCTCAAAACTATCCTTTTTCTTTACCATATGATCAAACTGTTTGACCTTGGCCGATCCCTTTCCATTGGGAAAAGAAATCTTTTCTAGACTACCATTGTTACCATCGTCAATGTCTATGGAAATTTTGGAATTAGATCCTCTAAACACTTTTTCTTCACTTATGCTCTTAAGCATTTATGCTTCAGTAACAATCAACATATATATTAAATCAATTAGGGTCACGTCGAGGTTACTCATATAAAAGTTCTCAATGAACTATTCATATAACTTAGGAAGCGAAAGTAGAACCAAGTCAATGGTGTGCTCCCTTGGGAAAACAACACCCAATATATCCAATTTGTCAATGTACGATTTCATTTTCAGAACACGCGTACACATAAATTTTCCATCTTGATGTTTACATGCTAATAGGGCTTGAGTAGTTTTGTATCTTTCAACTCGAGGAAATCGTAATGTAGGGAGAGTCACTGGAGGAGGAGGAGGAGGAAGAGTTGGAGAATTATGATGTCCAGTTCCACCATTTCCCGAAGAAGAGAAAACATTTTCACCTTGATTTGAAAGTGGAAGGTCACCTTCATAAGGAAAAGGAAAACCATTTCCAAAAGAATCAGGAAGACCATTATTGTCTTGACTTGACATCTATAAAGGGAGAAAACAGAACTCAAATTATTAACCCATAAATTTAAATCAAGGCTAGGATTTATATTTTCGATTCAAACTTTGAAGAGGGATGCCATAATCAAATTCAAATCTACTTTAGGTAGGTAAGGCTTTTACCAATTTCAATCTTATTAAACTCCTAGATCTTTTGAGATTCATTGAATCTAATTAATGGCATGTTTAATCTTAGATTATGCTCTCACTTTTATAACTAGGATGTCGAGGATCACAAACGAGATGTGAATAACCATGCAAATTAGCTTGACACTGTCGATGTCATTTATCATCTCGTTTTAATGTGTCGGTTAGCCACACACACTCCATTAATCAACGATAATTTTTGAGATACCATTACCACTCTTTATTAGTCCCCTATTAGTGTGTCGGTTCACTACACACGCTCCACTAAGGACTTAGAAAGTGTAATGTGCAATTCTATGGATTAACATACAAATTCACATTTTTTTAAAGTAACTACGATCGGGATTTTAATAAAAGGTTTAGTTACTTTTAATGGCATTATACTTTTAATGAGAGTTAATTTTCTTATCAAACCCGTTCGGCTAACTACCATCCTCCACACGGGAGAGCGATGGGTGAGAATGGACACCAATTCAACGATCATTTTATAGACCGCTTCCTTATACACTCTTTATAGAATGGTTTCGTGAATGTGGCCTACTATTGATTTGACTGACTTGATCTTATACATATAGTAATTATTAAAATTTTAATTTTTTTACATATAGTATAAGGTGTATTTTAATAACTTTTTCTAAAGACTTGGTTTTATATTTTAAAAATTGAAATTAATTAAATTTAAAATAAATCAATAATTATTTAACTATTATCTTATAATTAACAATTAATTAAATAAATTAAATCAATTAAGGAATATCAAATTAAATTAATCAAATAATTTAATCCTAATCCTTATCCTCTAATTTTAGAAAATAGGGTATGGGATTTATTCCAATTTTAATTATTTTATTTTAGGCAAGTAAAATAACAATTACCAAAAACTAGAAACCCTAAAATCTAGTCATATTTTCGAAATCTTGGGGAGGAAGGTAAGGGATTCAAATCCTTACCTTAAATTCAAATTTCATGGGGAGGAGGGTTAGGTTTCAAAACCCTAACCCTAATCTTGAAATTTAGGGGGCAAGAAAACCCCATCCAATTTCGAAATTTGTTGCCAATGGTTTAATTGTCATAAACCATATGATCAAATTCAACAATTATAGCAAATTCAATTGGAAACAAACATGGCTCTGATACCACTGATGGGCTGTATTCAAAACAAATAAACTTAAACTTTTAAGTGTGCATGCAACCCTAATAAGGATCTATGTTTTCTCCATAGATTGTTATAACTATGAACATCAAATAAACCCTAAGAAAACCTAGGGTATTTTCAAAAATAATAAAAAAGAATAGGGTTTACATACCTTTTAGTTATTGTAGTAAATAACTAATTAAAACCTTCTTGAAAAAAAAACTCTTGGAAGCAAGTATCACAAGCGTCGTGCATCTAATGGTTCACACCCAAACCCTAGCAAACAAGGAACTTGAAGAGAGAGAGAGAGAGAGAGAGAGAGAGAGAGAGAGAGATAGAGAGAGAGAGGGGAGAGAAAGGTGGAAATTTCGGCCCTTACCCTTTCCTAGAAGACATGGGTCGAAAATCTAAACCCTTAGGGGTTTTTATAGGAGACTAGGAATGTATTAGATAAGGCAGTGTCCTAAGATAAGCCTTAATCTCTGTTCTTCCCCTCTAAGGCATCCAAGACTCCTTAATGCCCAAGGAAAACCCTAGAACATCTTCTAGAATTCGTCTCATCTCTCTCTCTCTCTCTCTCCCTCCTATTATGGGAGGTTCTAGAGTTAGTTAATGTTCAATTATTGAACATTGTCACCTTTAGTCCTCCTACTATTAATTAATCCTATTAATCCAAAAATTAATTCAAATTAATTTTTGATTAATTATTAGTTAAATATTACTATTTCTAATTAATATATTATTCTCATAATATATTAACAAATTATTTATTTTGATTTATAATTAATTTATTAACCATGTAGTAAATTAATAAATCAGTCTCTCTTTCTAAAAGCTATATTATTCAATTGCTAGGTTTGAGGGCAACCCAAAATGAATGTGCTACCATCAATTCAAGTTTATACCAATTATAATTATGGGCTTAGACACACAATTCAACAATTATATGTTATGTTTTGTGTATGAAAATGAGTTTAGATGTCAAACAACATTTTAACATAAGATAATATCACTTGGAGTTTGAGTAAATAAAAGATAACATAATATGTTTATATATAGATATTTATAAAAACATTTTTACCGGTTAAAAATCGATTTTTGTTGAAAAATAATTTTATTGTAAACCTTATAAATACCCAACTTTAAAATATTTGAAATGGTTTAAAAGTTGTTTAAACATTATAAAAACTCCATGGCTTTATAATAAATAAGGAGTTTTATTAAAAAGACTAAAATCAGTATATAGCGTTATAACGACAAATAATAAAACTAATGATTATTTTTTGTGTCGAAACTTAATATATGATATTAGTGTTTTAAACATAAACGTAACATGTTAATATTATGTTTTATGCATGCCAAGTGAGATTTAAAACATAAGTATTTGGTTTATCAAAATATGACTTTTATCATAAGATGCATAAAATTGAGTTTATAAAATAAAATGAGTTTATTCTATAAATTCATGAAGTCATAAGATTTTGATTGTTAAAAGGAGATATACAATTGTGATTTTAGAACTCATCCAAAACTCCAAGTCTTAAGTATAAAATGAAATTTTATTAAGACTATTACAGATTCTTAAAAACTGATCTACGACTAAACTTTAAAATACCAGATTTTAGTTTATAATTGATTGCAGCTAATGGAAAATAAAATGAAGTTTTATTTGGCACCTAAAGAACCTCATAACAAGCGATATGAATTTTACAAAAGGGGTACATGAATTGTTGAATGCATGCAATATTCGTGAGACCATATTTTTATAAACTATAATTGTAAAACATATATAAAACCTTTTCTAAAATGAAAGTCATTGTTTTCCTTTTGAACAACACTCATTATCATTTGTATGGTCTTAGTGGAATTGGGTCATCTGGTCATTAGGATTGTCTTGTGATGTTCGGGGTAGTTTTGTAGTTTCTGGTTTCTAAAGGGTCACCTTGTCACTGGTTAGTTACAACACTACAAGTTGTTTCAAGTAGGATGACTTGATCGGAATCTTGTGTGATAAAGGTCACCTAATCTTGAGAGGCTCGGGGCATAGATGGGATAAACATGCCAATTTAAGTAACAATTGTTTAGGATCCCATAATCTAGGAGTTACATATCGTATGCAATTCCCAATTGGTAGTTGCTACCTACCGAAGTTGATTAAGTTTATGGGGTAAAGGTCACCTAACCATTTACTTCTTTCGTTACTTAGATCCTTGGCTTTAATAAAATATTTTTTAAGAAACAATAAAAGGTATTAATTTTTATAGACTAAATATTGAAAATATTAGATGAAACTTAGTTAAATTCTGTTGATAATTGTTAATAATTTTACACCATGCAAAATCCCTCTTTTGCAGGTTTTTAAGAGATAGTAACATTTGATGGTTATAATTTCTATAACTTGTATAGTATCTTGAGGTTTTACCTTAAGGATAAATAGAAATTATATATAGTGAAAGATCCCATACCTAAATAACCTCTATAAGCCAGTCTGTCTGATCATGATACTTTGATGGAAGTATTATTGTGATGATGTTGATGTGTATCACATCATACTGGAGAAATTAACATTGACTTTTAGAAATGATTAGATAATTATGAAACATATTAGATGTATCATCAAGTAAAGCAGATATTCCAGAACACTAGAAAGCGCTTCAGGTTTGTTCAAGCATTGAAATAAAGGAAGTGTAAGAGATTATGTACTCAAATAGACTTATTGTTTAGTTAAGGGAAATATAACATAAACCCAGAAATCAAGAAAAGGACCAAATGACTAGTGTTGCTTCTATTATGGAAGAAACTAGACACAAAAAGAGGAATTGATCATCTAATCTCATCGAGCTGAAGACGTCTGACTTGTCAAGATCTCTGATATCTATATGATAGAGCTATTTATTTTTCCATCATTCACTTGAGTATGTTATACTTCAAGTGATACTAATAATTGATATCATGTCCTGATGATTGGAAGAAATAATAAACTGATTATAAACGATTAGCATTTCGTGCTGAAGATATAACACGTGTTGTTATAGTCTTTATTTAAACAACATATGTTTTGTACCTATTCTTAAGTATAAATTTACTTATTGTTTAATGGATGTTCACAGTCATGATCTAAAACAATGTACTTTGTGTTAAAGAATATTTTCTCATAATGTTAGTTATGAAGTAAATCTATAAGCTTTCACTAAATTGCTAGTTCAAATCATAACACCTATATAATCAAATGATATTTGATTGAAACTTATCTATGTCATAATCATCATGAATATATATATATATATATATATATATACACACACACACACACCAACTTTAAAAGGATGGAATTTTTGAAGACAAATTAGTTTGATTCATTCGATCTATGTGAATCCTATTATATGGAAAGATGATTCCACAAGTGTCTTTATCTATTAGTAGTTAAAGAACATAATGCTTTGCAAAGAATTATACATAAGTAATGTATGTAATCTTTTCAATCCATGAATAGAATTGGTGATTAATGTTTAATCAATTTTATTTGTTATTATTGATACTTTTGATTTTCTCATATTGTTTGATAATGAAGATTGAAATGCAACTTAATAAGACCATCATTAAACTTTCATTGTGATAAGGAAAATGATTTTTGTAAACCAAGTCTTCTTGGAACATCTTAGGAGTTGTGAAATCGATTCATAACTCATGTGGAGTTGATTCACAACTCATTTTGTCAAAAACACTCACTCGTCATTAGTACAGTTATTTTGGCACAAGATCAACTATTCACTTGGATCTATCTTTTGATGTTCGAGGTAGCCTTCTTATTCTCTAGTAGAATAAGGTCGCTTGGCCACTACCTGAATGTCGATAGTACAAGTTTTTGAAGAGGATAAAAATAGTTCCTTCAATCTATTATATGATGTTTTAAAAGAACTATTTACTTTATAAAATTTTGAAATTATGCTCACTGCAACAAATATATATATATATATATATATATATATATATATATATATATATATTCCAACCAAATAAGTGGATCAAATACTTTCATTAGACTAAGGATGTAATTAATGGTTTGTCCTTATCTAAAATGTATGGCGTTATAGAGGTTATGTTAGACAATGAGCTTAACCACTCTAGCATCTACTAATTGCATTTATGTAGACTATCCTAAATGATTGTTTAAGATGAAGTTTTTTACTAATCCCACTAATTGTCATTCCATAAGATAAGTGCTTAGAAAGTTCTTTTTCTAAGTGGGAGCAATTTAGAACTTTAAGAGCTAAAGATCTATAAGATAAATGCATTATAGTTTGGAACTAGCAAGTTTTCAACTATTGTTTAATCTGCTCAATAGTTGATCATAAACTAATAAAACACAAAGAGATGCATTCGTGTATCATTATCAAGTATGGGTTTGATTAATCTTCCTCGATATAGCTTGACTATAAACAATAAGAGAGTTTTCAAGGGATAAAACATACATGAATGAAAATCTTCTCATATTTAAGCTAACATCTCAAAGTAAGAATCTTCTTTCTTGTAAGATAATTATATACTGTGATTTGATTATAAATCAAGACAACTCTAGTGTTTTCTACAAAGCTAATGGGAGTTCAGTAACATTCCTAGCCTTATATGTAGTCGACATACTACTTCTTGAAATAAGGATATGTAGATAAATCATGGCAACTTAAAGGATTTGTATAGATAAATTATGGCAACTTAAAAGATTAAGTAAAAATGCATTAGTTGTCAACGATCTTAATGAGCTTAAGATAAAGGACTCTGAGAGAGTTATCTTGTCAAATACCACATCATATGATTTTGAGAAAAATACTAGTACAAATTTTTTTTTGAACTAAAAATAAATTCAATTTTGGGCGAACGATAGGAATTGAACCCGCGCATGGTGGATTCACAACCCACTACCTTGATCCTTTTGGCTACATCCGCCCCTCTACTATTATCTACTATTTCTAGATTTTTCCATTAACATAAAAAAGAGCATATTAATATGATTGTATTCCATATTCTTCTACAACTGGATTAATCATATATGTCATGATTATGCATGAAGCCAAGATAAATCGAATGCTTAGAGCATGTCGAATGATACTATTATAATCCGAAAAAAGTCATTGTGTGACTTATAGGAACATAAAGTACTTGCAAGAACTAAATAAATATTCCTAATTTGCGGAATATTTGAAAGAAAGCTATATTTAAAGTTGTTTGCACATGTGATACACTTTCAAATAGATAGAGATGACACTCAGTCAAAATCAGGTGTGTCCTCATTATGAATGAAGAGAAAGTTACATGGATGGTGTTTCCATGTAGATTTTAATTGCAGTTATACATCATAGTTAGAGTACATTGTGGTTTGGAGAACCATATACAATGATGCTTAATATATAGTTCATTATGACTATGAGTAATCTCATTAAGCAAAGTATTAGTATCTAAGTCATATTTAAAGCATCTAATACATTATTAATACTTTTCTCTATATATGAATTATAAATATAATTGGAAATGTTTTTATTCTCAAAGTTTATATAAATCAAGTTTGTCAAATCTACTTAGCAAAGGTCCTTCATTAGATAAAGCATGAAAGTCGAGATGGTGTTATAGGTCCTTATTGATATAAGTAGATGTATTTGATAGAAATTTAGTATTTGGATATTGGAACAGTACAAGCAACATATATTGTAATGAATTGATATATTAGATATGAGTCTTTCATTGAATAATTGTTGTGTTCTATATTAGCATGTTTAAATCCTTGAATAACTAGGTTATTCTAAATGTCCATAGTCGTTCATAGTTGTGGGAGCATCTATGAGGTAAGACTAATATGAGTAGATTGGTTGATTTTCATGGAGACAAAAATGGCAAGAGTTGCTACCAACTTCGTAAGTACTTGATGAGGAGAATAAGTATTGGACTTAAACCACATCAAAATCACTATATGGATTACAGTCATGAGTGATGTTTTGATCAAGGTTGTATCTTTTTATTCTTAGACCTGAGATACATATTTAGGACTTGAAGTGTAGGAATGCTTTGACATGGTTTAACGTTGTTTCGTAAAAGGTAGTCATAAGGGCCATTATTGGGTATAAAGTGGACTACATTAATGGGCGTTTGTAGTCAAGATAGGATTTGTCCTTCTTATTCGTTGAGAGTTAGACATCTAAGGCTATACTCAAAGTTGAACACTAAATGAGATTGATTGCGATCCATATCTCATGTTCAACATGATGCATGAGACAAAGGAATAACCGATACCACACCTTTAGTAACAATCGTAGCTTAGAGCTCCTGGAATTTGCTATTGATGCGATCACACCCTTCATATATTGTTAGGCATAGTAGCCCATTGCTAGACGTCAGCTGCTGTCTATGTCAATCTATAATGAATCTTGTACAAGTGGGAGATTGTTGAATTTATATGCCCAAGAGTCATTATTAAGTGATATTGCTAATAATATATCAAGTTGGCACATTTTGTATATTTATTAATAATATGATTATTAATAAATAATATAAATTCTTGTATTTTAATTAGGGAATAATTATTGTTTTCTGAAAATAATAATTTTAAGAGAGTATAACTAGTTATTATTTCATATGGTATGAATTAATAAGTCATGCACAACATTTTGGACTAGTTGGATTCTTTTGTCTTTTACCTAAAGACAAAGTTTATATTTAATAAACCTAGAGTTTATAAAAATTAAAGAATCCTCCTCTTTTCAAGAGGCATGGCTGAATATATTAAACAAATATGGAGGTTGCTTGTCAACCTCCATGCTTTGTGTCCCTATGATTCTAAAGGCTAACATTACTTTAAAGTATTTTAATGTAAATCCCTTATCTTTGCATGGGTATATAAGAGAGTGTTTTGCATGAGTTTTGAAGCTAGTTTTTCTAGTGAAATCTCCTCATACCTCTATGGCCGAAACTCTCTCCTCAAACTCTTCTTGTTGTCATTTGAAGATTGTTGCTTGATTAGAAGCCTTCTTGAGTTGTCTCATTTAGTGCTTATTTGAGTTAAGCACTTAAAGGCTTGAGACACTCAAGAATACAAGAAGGAATTAGCATTCCAGGTGCCTTAATCTCAATGATGGACACTTGTACGGAAAATCATACTCTTAATTTGATTTTTCTATCTTCATCAACACCCCAAACCAAATGGGTTCAAAGGCTTCAAAGGTTGTCATTCTAAAAACTTTTTGATTGTTTTTTTATTTCATTCTAACCTCTATATATTGATTCATGATGTTTTGGTTTTGTTATAAACTAAAAAATAAACTTGTTATTTTTAAAGTCTTTCGTTGCCGTTTTTAGTGAAAAACAAACTTATATTTTGTATCAAAATCATTCAGACGATGGTTGGAACAAATAATCATCTACAATATGTGTACATATAGAGCAATATGTAATAGTTATGAGGTGTTGTACTTATCAGATATATCAATATAAATATGTAGTTAGGTGTATATCTTATTCAAAATTCAAAACTTTATGCTTATCTCCACCAAAGTGGTATTAGAGCCAATAAATGACGCACACCGGAAGAAATACCCAAGTACTCTTATATAATTAATACGGATAAACTATTACCACTAAATCAGATGCGAGTACTATTTCAATCACAAGATCGTTGTGTATTTAGGGAAGATATATTAAAGAACGAAAATATGAAGATGAAGGTTCAAATGGGGAAATCAAACAAGTTGCAACGAAAAAGAAAAGAGATAGGTAAAATATTAGTTTTTCTTTATCAAAAAGTCGATGATATGATATTTGAAAGGATTCACAATAAAAAAAACATGTCCAAAGAGGCATTGGACACCCTTAATAAAACCTATATAAGATACGAAAAGTTAAGTGTAGGACAGTGACAAACTCTCTTAGGTGACTTTGATATTTAAAGATGAAAGAATCAAAAATTGGTATAAGATTACTACAATCGATTTGTTCTCCTAGTAAACTAAATCAGAATAAGCTTTGAAGAGGTTAAAGACAAAAGAACTACGGAGAAAATGTTGTGAAGTTTGCAAAGAAAATTTGAATATAGGGCTAATGATATTGTAGCCCATGGAACTTTTTGATTTTGCTTTAAAAGGTCCCTGAAGTTATTTTATGGATTTATATGGGCATAAAGTAGATGTTGACATGCTCTTGGTTTCATAAGCCACGTAAACACTTGAAGTTGATGTGGCTTCCTTGTCATCCTTGTCAACAACGAAGTGGTTTTACAAAAGAGGGATCCTTACTGACTACCTCTCTTTCTAGGAACGGTAGTTTTGGTGATTGTAGAAGATATTTTTTTTTTTTCATGTTTTGGTGGTATTTTCTTAATAAACTTGCTGATGACAAAGAAGTCACATGTGTTTGAAACATCTTTTTCATCTAATACGCCCAAGAAAAGTAGCACACTTGTTTTCCAGGCACTGTCGGTGGCATAGTTCGACGGTATCTTAAACACTTGAAACTTGTTTATAATTTCACATCTTAAACAACATCCTTTGAAAACCATATCAAACACGTATAGATTATAACATCATGGACAATAATTCCATACCTTTTTCAATGACATTGTCTCCTTGGTATCTTGTCTGCATCTTCTCCTATGGATTTTTAGTCGCTTTCTCCCTCTGATTCCTCATGACTTCTAAATCTATCTTAATAAATTTGAAAAATTCTCTTCTCGTATATTTTTTTTTCCTTAATGGGTCTGATAATACAACCCACTCATCATCGACGAGCGTGAACATGGATCCAATGAAAAGGAAATTGTTCTTATTACGGTGAAGGAGGAGGGTGAGACAACAATATTGCCGATTGATAAGCTCATCATCATCATTCTTGTGATGTCACTATCAACGCTTGAGATGCAGCAATGTATTACTATCTTGGGGATATTTTTAAGCTTTTTGTCTCTTCATACTTCAACTACTTAGCCATACAATCCTACCATCCGTAGTCCTTTATTTTGCTCCACAAGCCCACATTTTAGTCAAATACACAGCCCAAAGCATCGTTCTTTTTTCCACCATCAACTTTGTTAAAATTTACCAAACCCATAATTGATCCGCAATAACTCCAAATTAGCCTTGAACAAATCTACACTACATTAAGTCTTCGACAGTCTAGAATTAAGCACAAAAACTAGAAAATTATCCAATATAGATATATAACAAATAAAACGAAAATATACATGGTGATACACTCAAAATAAATGAAAACGTGTTAAAATAAGCTATAAAAATAAGTTAATAAAATGCATCTATAAGTATAATTTGAATTGTTGTTTTTAGTTTGTAAATCATCATCTTCATTGGGCATTATTGTCACACCCCATCTTTTAACGATTATATATATATATATATATATATATATATATATATATATATATATATATATATATATATATATATATATATATAGAGAGAGAGAGAGAGAGAGAGAGAGGTTCAGCTTCATTTGAAACCATGCTAATTTTGTGAGACCAAATCTAAAAATAATATTAAAATGCAAAATAAAAGGAAAAATCCAAAAAAAAATTAATTATTATTTTCGGAACTTTATTTAACTAAAAAAAATAATAAAAATAATAAAAAAAACTACCGTTTTTTTTTTTAAATACGTGAAGTATTCTAATAGAACAGACAAAATTGCAAAAATGGTCATTGTGATAATAAAAATAAAAAAAAAAAAACTACCGTTTTTGGGGTTCTAGTCCGAACTCCGACTTTTTTTGGTTCGTGGTCCTTTTGAGCTAGTTTCATTGCGGATTTTGTCCCTCGGTAAATTGAAATGACTGTAATGCCCTTGGGGTATTTATTTTCAATTTTTCTTTCATTTTTCTAAAATCTTATATTCATTTATTTATTTAAAAAATTAAAAAATAAGTGGGCCCTCTCTCTCTCTCTCTCTCTCTCTCTCTCTCTCTCTCCTTGATCCCTTTTAGGTTCCAATCTCCAAGATAACAATTAAATTAAAACCAAACAAGCAATCCAGAATCATGTTCACAAATCTTTTAGAAATCTAAAATCAGGTTCGTGTCTCCAAAAAAAAAGAAATTAAACCAAAAAAAACCCAAATCAAACTATCACGGATCTTTCACGTAACCAAGAAGATGGACATGACGAGAAATGGGTATTTATGGTGCCTTTCTATTTTTTTCCTTATGTTTTTTTTCTCAGAGTTGCAGATGGGTTATTAGATGTTGTAGATGGCATATTGATATGGTGTTTGTTGGCTGATGTAGATCTATCAGTTGAATCCTACAAGAACCAAGACCTCGATTTTTTCCTTTTGACTATTTTTTTTCGAGCTGAAATGGGTGTCTGGCTGATGAAGAACGATCATTAAAGTGTATGAGACGGTGATGGTGGCGTGTAAAGATTATTGTATGCCGATGAAACCCTAGTTACACTAGTGTTGAATTCTAGTGAAGATGAAGGTATGGGGACCTGAGAGAGATTCGATGACATTTGATTTAGGGGTATTTACATCTCCTGCTTGTTTGTGCTTCCATCTATGACAACCCGAAATTTCTTTTCTGTACAACCCTTCAATTCAATAGAAGTCAAAAAAGTTGCTGCTAAGTTTCAAACATTTTGGAATAAGTTTGAGTATTTTAGGATTAACACTTTAGGAGATATCAGGAGAGAGGATGCCCTAGGGTTTATTATGCAACAATAAAGTCCTGACACATCAAAAGTTTAGAGTTTACGGCCTAAACAAGGAGTTTACGGCCGTAAACCCTAAGGAAAGGGGTATATAAGTGACACTTAGTCATTATTTACACTTTATCCAAATATCAAGATCCAAACTAGCTTTTCTCTCAAGTACCATCCAAAGATTTCTCAAGATCTTCAATCTAGTAAGTGTTTCTAGCCCTTTTAAGTTAGTATATCACTTAATCTAGGGTTTTAACACACTTCTATCCGTGAAATCATTCCAAAAGGTTCAATCTTCAAGTTTCACCAAGAACACACACTAGTGTTCTTGGCCTTTTGGTACCATTTCAAGCCTTTACCTTGTAAGTACTTCTATCCTAGAGTATCTTAATGCTTCTTATGCTTCCATATGTCAAGAAACCACCAAATAAAGTGAAGATCAAAGGTGTTTACGGTCCAAGATGTTCTTGGACCGTAAACCCTAAAAAGTATGCCAAAATGGCCCTAGTCCCTTCACAAGCTTTGGAAACCAGCCTAGACCCTTTCCCTAATGTGTTTAGGACTTGAAAACATCAAAAGACCTTAGAGCATATGAGTTTACGACCGTAAACACATGGAATAGTGGTCTGTGGGCCGTAAACTACACATAGGAGTGATTTGTTGCCACAAACACTTCCATGGACTTATGCCTCAAGTAGAATTGCTTCTTATGGCTTGTAGAGCTTCAAAGCATCAAATGGTCAAAATGACATGAGTTTACGGCCGTAAACTCATGTGTTTACGAGCGTAAATCCATGGGGTTATGGTCACAAAACTATAAACTCCAAGGGAGTTTACCCTTGAACCCCAAACACAATAGCAAAGGTCCTACAACCCTTAGATAAAATCCTTAGGACTTATAGCACTTGGAACAAGTGTTTTGTGTCACAACTGTAAATTTTAAGCTATGTAATCTATGCATTCAACCTAATGTGAATCAAAAACTTCAATCAAATACAAGATACAAGTAATATAAATAGGCATCAACCAATTGGAGACCCTAGAAGTTCTTATTAAGTCTATTTTGGACTAGAACTTCCTTATTGGATCCAAGTGGACCAATAGGCTTCCAATTAGACTATTATGGGCTTAGAACCATAATTGGACTCTAAGTGGACCCATATTTACTTATTCCAACATTTTAGGTCATGAATGAAATGGATTAAGAGCCTTGATACATGAATAACCTAAAACTAGTTCAAGAAAAACATAAAAATCCTACTACACTCCTTTAGACTTAAAACACACCCTAATTAACACTAATATTGGGCTTAGGAGCAAAAAGCCCAAAAATCTTTTTTTTCCCTTCATATTCTCGGCCCAAGGCCCAAATCCAAGGGAAGTTGACTTGTGTTGCCACCTCACTATTATCTAATGGATTTCTAGGCACTTATCACATACCTCCATGCATGTATCACTTCAAGAGTCACTTCTTTCTCTCTTCTCTTCTTGCTCTCGGCCAAGCAACACCACAAACACCAAAAATATCTCAACCTTCTCTCTAGAACACTCAAGAACTCTCCTTCCTCCCCTCTCCAAAAATCTCGAAATTTAGGGACTTTCCAAGAGGATTTTGCAAGTAAATCATCATCTAAGGTAAGATTATGCATAGATCTATGGTTTAAATTCTTTTGTTATCAAAATCCTTTCCTAATCTATATAAAAATCGTGATCTTACACCCTAGAATCATCTCAAAACTCAAGATCTTCATCAAAGGGAGCCAAGGCCAAAAACACTTCATTTTTCTTCCATCTTTTCTTCCAAAAACCGAAACAACACCCCAAGGTGAGATTCATACCCCTATTTTCTGTTTTTATGAAGTTTTGTGGGGGGGAATGCAAGTGAAAGTGTAGATCTATATGTGTTTGTATGCTTTGTATGATTTCCATGCTTATATGTATGCTTTTATGTGTTTTTATGTTAGATCTAGCCTTAAAACCCATCAAAACCGAGAAATATCTTGTGTTAAATGATTTTAGCTTCAAATATATTTCTAAACACAAAGTGCTTCAAGAAAAATGGCTAAGGGGTTAGTAATAATTTTCTTTGGGTTAAAAACACAAATTTTGGGCCTAAAATGTGAAAAATACAAAATTAAGGGCCCAAAATGACATTTTACAGATTCTGATGGTTGTAATGTGCCAAAACAGTTTCAATAAAACTATTTCTGGAATTTTATTCAATTAGAGGATTAAAAACATAAATTTCAAGCTTATTGGGCTAAAAATGAAAATTTCGGCCCAATAAGGCCCATTATGCGAATTTTTCTGTTTTGGAGGGCCAAAACTGTAACTTTCTGTAAAACAGTGGACTATAAGTGTCCCAAACCCTTTTCAAAGGTTTAAAATGCTTTTTAAATTTAAAAAGGACCAAAGATGCAAAAATTTTCCAATTTGGGCCAAAATTGTAAAAATTGCGAAAAGAAGGGCTAAAACCGAGAAAAACTGCACTTTCAGGGGCTTAAACTGTTTTCTATGAAAAATATGCTGGAAAATGTTAATTTCAATACTTTTTGGTGTTAAAATGTCAAGAAAAATAGTTTAAGGACCAAACCGGGAAATATTGAAATAAAAGGGTTGAAATGTAAATTTTACAAATAATGAGGGGCTGAAAACAGAAACATCTCAAGGCTGATTCATTATGTACAATTTGGTCAAATAATGATACCTCGACTATCAACGAAATACAACTCACTACAATACCAAAAGTCGTTGTGAAACGAATTGGCTCGGTCTCGAGCCAATGGAAATCTACAACTACTAACTCTTCGATACATACAATTAACGATTGGTAATACATATACATACGAGTGTGCACAGACGTCTACGCACCATCTTCGGGCCCCAAAAGTGTAAAATCTTGCTTGTTGGGCCTAGCTAGCCCAATGACCTGATCTTAAGGCCCGAAGACACTTATTTTCTACGGAGTGTTGAGTTTTACCGACGTGGCACAACGTAGAGTGACTTTCAATGGCTTGTACCACTGGTCCCCAAGGGTCCATGGTATTGCTAGAAGAGTCTGCTTATTTTACGAGGCGGGTCGGGGACCCCTCGCACGCATATTTTCCCCAACCGGTTAATGGAGTCACCGGGGTCTTCGTGACCTCTTTCTCTTCGGGTGTGGGACTACACTTAGTCCGGGCGATTGGATAACGTGATTAGTACGGACGACGCCTTCGGGTTCGTTAGTATAACTATAAACTGGGCGTTTGTGTAATGCGGGTTTGTAGTAAATAATCATTGCTCGAGAACCTTCCAACGTCGCCTAGGACAGACACTACTATTTTCGTAATGGTTTCAACGCAACTTAATGGATTTCAAAAGAGCTAGGGGAACATCGGGTTTCCCTAGGGTTTTTTTACTACATACAGATTCGAAACGCATACATCTTCAACGAACATTTTTTTTAAGTATAGAAACAAACAAGCATACCTATGGATCTTCACAAACGTTTTCGAAAGCTTTTCTTTTCAGAAAATATCGGATTTTCTGGTAGTTTTTCAAGCAAAATAAACATTCGATTTCAAACACTACTTATGAACTCACCAACATTTCATATGTTGACGTTTTTCAAAATACTTGTATTCTCAGGGAACCAGTGAATCAAGGAAAATCATACGCAGTGACGGTTGCAGTTTATTTTTGTATGAATTGAACAAATTAATTTTTGGGGAATGTAATGTTAAAACAATGTATGACATGTAAACACTACTGGTTGTAATATGTTGATGAATGGCGACGAATGTTGTTTTGTTTCATATATATTCAATGTTATGGTATTCAATTGAGTCACGACAGCCCCCGGACGTTTCCGCCGTCTGGTTCGGGGGTGTGACAGGTTGGTATCAGAGCTTTGTTTATAGTGAACTAGCATGTCGAGCCATACATTGATATGCAACTATAAACCAAAAAGAAGGACTAACATAACTCTGAACAAAACAAATAAATAAAACACACTTGCCTGCATTAGGAGATAGGACCTAACGCTGAATCAAACACCATAATGCTGGTATCTCGGTCAACTCGGGACTGTTCTTAGTGATGCCAAGGGGCGAATGTAGCCTGATCAACTACATTCTCTCCAAGGTAAAACTAACACACGTCTCGATGAGATCGGAATAGCCAGGGAACCTAAAACTATACCCTTATCACCCAAAAAGAGAATGTTTGCTTAGTCTGTACAATAGTCATAGTACCCTAGGAATAATGTAGCATAATTACGTACTCGCGCAGACAGCATGGCTGGTTTTCATCACCCTGGAGAACCCTACTTCCCTAATCAGGGAAACAACGGGTGGCTAGAGGAGGAGGAGCCTGAGGAAGAGCCGGAAGAAGAACCTGAGGAGGACCCCGAAGAGGAATCAGACGGGGAACCGGAGGCAGAAGTCGAGGGCGAGCCTGCCGAACCCGAAGAAGACGAAGAACCTTTCGGAGAGGAGCTTGATGACAGCGAAGGGGGTGATTCGGACGCAGAGTCCGAGGTCATCGATCCCCCTTACCCGATCAGGGTGCCTGCTTATCGTGTGGGACCCACTGGACCTACCCCTCCTTGGGGCATGGATCTTTGGAGATGGAGCAGACATCAGGGACAGCGACCCCCGTTTGGCATGTCACGTGAGTTCTTTGACTTGAGGGACGGAGGACCGGCCGATCGAGCTCTACCGGTCATGGTGAGACGGTTACGGGACACCGGCGACCTTGCTCAGGACACTGCTGATCAGGTACGCCAGCTGTGGACTAGGGTCGAGCGTGCGGAACAGGAGACGCGTGACGTCCTCCGGGAGTTTCACATGAGGCAGGTGAGGTGGGAATCTCGACTCCAGGATGCAGAACGCCTGGTGGCTCGTCTTCAGGGAGCGTCCACATCTTCGGCACCACCTCCTGACGCAGCTCATCGCGATTAGGGATAGACCTATCATGGTAGGATATTAGTAACTATGTTATGTACTCCGGCTCTATGTTTAAGTGACTACACTACTCATGGAGCCGTTATGCTGTCGGATTAGCGTTACTTATGTATGCTCCTACGAGCAAATTTTCTTGTACTAAACGCGGATAATATAAATAAACTTTTGTGTGTTTTGCTATGATATTCTCAGTTGTTATGTGTTAAGGTGTTATGATTGTATGCTTGATGATAGTAATGCTTAGGTTCGTACCCTACACCTAGTTAGTAGGATCATAACCTCACCGAAACCACGTACACTCAACATCTTTCCGTTTCATGACAGAAAGATGCCTCGCCCAGCTACTCGCGGAAATCCCGAACCAACCCCGCCGGAAGTTGACTCCACTGCTTTCCAGGCAGCCGTGTCTGCTGCGGTCACGGCAGCTATGGCACAACTTCACCGAGGAAACAATGGAGGAGGCAATGGTCAAGGTTCCGGAAGTTCGAACAACGGGACGAACCAAGGGCTCACTAAAACGTGCACCTACAAGGATTTTGCGAACGCGAAACCCCGAACTTTCAACGGCACTGGGGGAGTGATCGCTCTAAAGCGATGGATCGAGAAGGTAGAGTCGGTATTCGAGATATGCGAGTGCCCCGAGCAGATGAAAGTGAAGTTCGCGGCCTGCACTTTCGTGGACCAAGCACTCACCTGGTGGAATGGTCACATAGAAGCTATGACACTCCCTGTTGCCAACTCTATACCCTGGACGGAAATGAAAGAGATGTTGACGGCTGAGTATTGCCCCCGAGGTGAAATACAGAAGATGGAGCAGGAGCTTTGGAATCTCACGGTGCAGAATGGGAACATCGATGCTTACATATCGAGATTCAGCGAGCTATCCCTGCTATGCCCGGGTATGATCACGTCAGAGGGAAAGAAGATTGAACGATTCATCTGGGGACTGACATCTTCCATTCAAGGGAACGTGATAGCTGCTAACCCTGAAACGTTTGACAGCGCGAAGAGATTGGCAAAGAGGCTATATGATCACAACCACAAAAAGGGCGAAAAACCAGTGGAGACCGAGAAGAAGAAGGAAGGGGATGGTAAGAAGGGATGGAACCAGAAAAGAAAGGGGCGTCAGGGCCCCGAGACCTCAAAAAGGCAGCAAACAGTGGCAGTTAACGCTGTTACTGCGCCGGTTCCAGTCACCTCACATGCTCCAGCCTCAGCTGCTTCAAATACTTCAAGACCCTATTTTGGTAGCGCTCCCAAGTGCAATAAGTGCAGTTTCCATCATCATGGAGAATGTAAGGAGTTCCATTGCACCAGTTGCAACCGAAGGGGACACACTGCAAAGTTCTGCAGGACTTATCCTTCTCAGAACCAGAGTCAGGGAAACAACCAGAACAACAACAACAACCACCGCAACATCAACAACACCAATGCCGGCGGCAACAACGCAGGGCCTAGCCACACCTGTTTCGGGTGTGGAAGGACGGGACATTTCCGTCGAGATTGCCCTAACAACAACACAACTCAGGAAACAGAGGAACAGGAAGAATGCTGACTATGGGTCAGAGTGATGCAGTTCAAGATCCGGCAGTTGTGACCGGTACGTTTCTCCTAAACCACACTTATGCATGCATCTTATTTGATACCGGAGCGGAGCGAAGTTTCGTAAGCGAGAAGTTTAAACACTTATTAAAACAACAACCCCAGAAGCTAAATGAAACCTATACGGTGGAAATGGCCAATGGGAAAACCGAATCCAATAGGGAGATCTACATCGGATGTACCCTAACCCTTAACCAACACGTCTTTCGAATAGACCTAATGCCAGTATCAATTAGGAGTTTCGATGTGATTATCGGCATGGATTGGTTAAGCCCCCACCATGCTGAGATTATGTGCCACGAGAAGGCCGTTCGCCTTCGTCTCCCAAATCACGAAACCCTAGTAATTTACGGAGACAAACCCAGTACGAATCTCCGCCTCATCTCGTGCATTAAAGCGCAAAAACACTTGCGAAAGAACAATTTGGCATTCTTGGCCCACATAGTGGACAAGACCAAAGAAGAAACTAACATCCAAAACATTCCGGTAGCGTGTGAATTTCCGGACGTGTTTCCCGAAGATCTTCCAGGAGTACCCCCAGAGAGACAGGTTGAATTCTGAATCGACCTCGTTCCAGGAGCAACTCCCCTCGCTAAATCACCATACCGGTTGGCACCTGCTGAAATGCAGGAATTATCCAGCCAACTCAGTGAGCTTCTGGACAAGGGATTTATCCGACCTAGCTACTCGCCATGGGGAGCTCCGGTGCTCTTTGTCAAAAAGAAGGATGGATCTTTCAGGATGTGCATCGATTACAGAGAGTTAAACAAACTCACTGTCAAAAACCGCTACCCACTCCCACGAATCGATGATCTATTCGATCAGCTCCAAGGAGCTAGCTATTTCTCTAAAATAGACTTACGATCCGGATACCACCAACTCAAAGTCCGAGAAGAGGATATTCCAAAAACCGCTTTTCGAACCCGCTATGGACATTATGAATTCGTCGTAATGCCCTTCGGTCTAACAAATGCACCTGCCGCATTTATGGACCTAATGAATCGAATCTGTCGACCGTTTCTGGACAACTTCGTCATTGTGTTTATTGATGACATCCTCGTCTATTCTCGAAGCAAAGAGGAGCATGGCCGACATCTCCGACAAATTTTAGAGACTCTGCGCACGGAAAAGCTTTACGCCAAACTCTCCAAGTGCGAGTTCTGGCTTCGGAGTGTGAATTTCTTAGGCCACGTAGTTAGCCAAGATGGAATTCATGTGGATCCCTCTAAGGTCAAAGCTGTGGAAGGATGGGCAACTCCGACTACGCCCACAGAAATTCGTCAGTTCTTAGGCCTAGCAGGGTACTATAGGAGATTCATCCAAAACTTCTCTAAGATCGCCAAGCCGCTTACCTTGCTTACGCAAAAGGGCGTGCCATTCAAGTGGACAGACCGACAAGAGATTGCGTTTCGAACCTTGAAGCAAGCTCTTTGTAGCGCTCCTGTACTATCTCTACCTGAAGGAACGGAAGATTTTGTAGTTTACTGTGACGCGTCAAATCAAGGCTTAGGTTGCGTTCTCATGCAACGTGGAAGAGTGATAGCATATGCGTCCCGTCAACTAAAGACGCACGAAGTAAATTACACGACCCATGACCTAGAACTGGGAGCCGTGGTCTTCGCCCTAAAAATTTGGAGGCACTACCTGTACGGTACTAAGTGCACCATCTTCACAGACCACAAGAGCCTCCAGCACATCTTGAATCAGAAGGAGCTGAACATGAGACAACGAAGATGGGTGGAGTTGTTAAACGACTACGAATGCGAAATCAAGTACCATCCAGGCAAGGCCAATGTGGTGGCTGACGCATTAAGTCGGAAGGAATACACAAATCGTCGTACGAAAACGCACTCGATAACCATTCAGTCTCATCTGACCACTCAAATTGCATCAGTCCAGGCAGAGGCTATGAAAGCGGAAAATAGAACTAGCGAGGCATTGCGCGGAATGGAGAAGAACCTGGAAGTCAAAGAGAATGGGGTATACTACTTCATGAACCGTATCTGGGTTCCAAAAATCGGAGGATTCAGAGAGACCGTTATGCAGGAAGCCCACAAGACACGATACTCCATTCATCCTGGTTCGGACAAGATGTATTTGGACATCAAGCAGCACTATTGGTGGCCTAACATGAAGGCGGAAATCGCAACTTATGTTAGTAAGTGCCTTACGTGTGCCAAAGTAAAAGTGGAATACCAGAAACCTTCTGGACTGTTACAGCAACCAACAATTCCCGAGTGGAAATGGGAAGGGATTTCTATGGATTTCGTGACCAAGCTGCCCAAGACGTCGGACGGATTAGACACCATATGGGTAATAATCGACCGACTGACGAAGTCTGCCCATTTCCTGCCAATCAAAGAGTCCTACAAGATGGAGAGGCTGACGCGTTTGTACCTACGAGAGATTGTAAGACTTCATGGAGTGCCAAAATCTATCATCTCGGATAGGGACAGTAGGTTCACGTCACGCTTTTGGCAGTCGCTCCACAAGGCCATGGGAACACATCTCGATATGAGCACCGCGTATCACCCACAAACGGACGGTCAGAGCGAACGAACCATTCAGACGCTTGAAGACATGCTTCGTGCATGCGCGATAGACTTCGGAAAGTCATGGGATACCCACCTGCCGTTGATCGAATTCTCATATAACAATAGTTATCATTCGAGCATCAAGGTGGCCCCTTTCGAAGCACTGTACGGGCGTAAATGTAGATCACCGTTATGTTGGGCTGAAGTAGGTGACACCCAGCTAGCAAGAACACATACGTCGGATAGGGCAATGACAGGACCGGAAATCATTCGCGAGACCACAGAAAAGATTGTCCAGATCAAAGCTCGATTACAAGCATCGCGTGACCGGCAAAAGAGTTACGCTGATAAGCGGCGAAAGCCCTTAGAATTCCAGGTCGGTGATCGAGTATTGTTGAAGGTTTCACCCTGGAAAGGAGTTATACGTTTCGGAAAACGAGGAAAGCTAAACCCGCGATACATTGGACCTTTCGAAATCGTCGCCCGAATAGGTCCAGTAGCATACAGACTACAACTACCCACGGAGCTAAACGGGGTACACCCCGTGTTTCATGTTTCTAATCTGAAAAAGTGCCTATCAGATGAAACCCTTGTCATTCCTCTGGACGAAATCGAGATCAATGAGAATCTCCTGTTCGTCGAAGAGCCAATCGAAATCATGGACAGGGAGGTGAAGCGTACTAAACAAAGTCGCATCCCGATCGTGAAGGTACGGTGGAACGCAAAGCGTGGGCCAGAATTCACGTGGGAACGCGAAGATCAAATGAAGCAGAAGTACCCTCACCTATTCTAGTTTTCTCAAATCTAGCTTTCAAACAGAATTTCGGGACGAAATTCCCTCTAACGGGGGGATGATGTCACAACTGTAAATTTTAAGCTATGTAATCTATGCATTCAACCTAATGTGAATCAAAAACTTCAATCAAATACAAGATACAAGTAATATAAATAGGCATCAACCAATTGGAGACCCTAGAAGTTCTTATTAAGTCTATTTTGGACTAGAACTTCCTTATTGGATCCAAGTGGACCAATAGGCTTCCAATTAGACTATTATGGGCTTAGAACCCTAATTGGACTCTAAGTGGACCCATATTTACTTATTCCAACATTTTAGGTCATGAATGAAATGGATTAAGAGCCTTGATACATGAATAACCTAAAACTAGTTCAAGAAAAACATAAAAATCCTACTACACTCCTTTAGACTTAAAACACACCCTAATTAACACTAATATTGGGCTTAGGAGCAAAAAGCCCAAAAATCTTTTTTTTCCCTTCATATTCTCGGCCCAAGGCCCAAATCCAAGGGAAGTTGACTTGTGTTGCCACCTCACTATTATCTAATGGATTTCTAGGCACTTATCACATACCTCCATGCATGTATCACTTCAAGAGTCACTTCTTTCTCTCTTCTCTTCTTGCTCTCGGCCAAGCAACACCACACACACCAAAAATATCTCAACCTTCTCTCTAGAACACTCAAGAACTCTCCTTCCTCCCCTCTCCAAAAATCTCGAAATTTAGGGACTTTCCAAGAGGATTTTGCAAGTAAATCATCATCTAAGGTAAGATTATGCATAGATCTATGGTTTAAATTCTTTTGTTATCAAAATCCTTTCCTAATCTATATAAAAATCGCGATCTTACACCCTAGAATCATCTCAAAACACAAGATCTTCATCAAAGGGAGCCAAGGCCAAAAACACTTCATTTTTCTTCCATCTTTTCTTCCAAAAACCGAAACAACACCCCAAGGTGAGATTCATACCCCTATTTTCTGTTTTTATGAAGTTTTGTGGGGGGGAATGCAAGTGAAAGTGTAGATCTATATGTGTTTGTATGCTTTGTATGATTTCCATGCTTATATGTATGCTTTTATGTGTTTTTATGTTAGATCTAGCCTTAAAACCCATCAAAACCGAGAAATATCTTGTGTTAAATGATTTTAGCTTCAAATATATTTCTAAACACAAAGTGCTTCAAGAAAAATGGCTAAGGGGTTAGTAATAATTTTCTTTGGGTTAAAAACACAAATTTTGGGCCTAAAATGTGAAAAATACAAAATTAAGGGCCCAAAATGACATTTTACAGATTCTGATGGTTGTAATGTGCCAAAACAGTTTCAATAAAACTATTTCTGGAATTTTATTCAATTAGAGGATTAAAAACATAAATTTCAAGCTTATTGGGCTAAAAATGAAAATTTCGGCCCAATAAGGCCCATTATGCGAATTTTTCTGTTTTGGAGGGCCAAAACTGTAACTTTCTGTAAAACAGTGGACTATAAGTGTCCCAAACCCTTTTCAAAGGTTTAAAATGCTTTTTAAATTTAAAAAGGACCAAAGATGCAAAAATTTTCCAATTTGGGCCAAAATTGTAAAAATTGCGAAAAGAAGGGCTAAAACCGAGAAAAACTGCACTTTCAGGGGCTTAAACTGTTTTCTATGAAAAATATGCTGGAAAATGTTAATTTCAATACTTTTTGGTGTTAAAATGTCAAGAAAAATAGTTTAAGGACCAAACCGGGAAATATTGAAATAAAAGGGTTGAAATGTAAATTTTACAAATAATGAGGGGCTGAAAACAGAAACATCTCAAGGCTGATTCATTATGTACAATTTGGTCAAATAATGATACCTCGACTATCAACGAAATGCAACTCACTACAATACCAAAAGTCGTTGTGAAACGAATTGGCTCGGTCTCGAGCCAATGGAAATCTACAACTACTAACTCTTCGATACATACAATTAACGATTGGTAATACATATACATACGAGTGTGCACAGACGTCTACGCACCATCTTCGGGCCCCAAAAGTGTAAAATCTTGCTTGTTGGGCCTAGCTAGCCCAATGACCTGATCTTAAGGCCCGAAGACACTTATTTTCTACGGAGTGTTGAGTTTTACCGACTTGGCACAACGTAGAGTGACTTTCAATGGCTTGTACCACTGGTCCCCAAGGGTCCATGGTATTGCTAGAAGAGTCTGCTTATTTTACGAGGCGGGTCGGGGACCCCTCGCACGCATATTTTCCCCAACCGGTTAATGGAGTCACCGGGGTCTTCGTGACCTCTTTCTCTTCGGGTGTGGGACTACACTTAGTCCGGGCGATTGGATAACGTGATTAGTACGGACGACGCCTTCGGGTTCGTTAGTATAACTATAAACTGGGCGTTTGTGTAATGCGGGTTTGTAGTAAATAATCATTGCTCGAGAACCTTCCAACGTCGCCTAGGACAGACACTACTATTTTCGTAATGGTTTCAACGCAACTTAATGGATTTCAAAAGAGCTAGGGGAACATCGGGTTTCCCTAGGGTTTTTTTACTACATACAGATTCGAAACGCATACATCTTCAACGAACATTTTTTTTAAGTATAGAAACAAACAAGCATACCTATGGATCTTCACAAACGTTTTCGAAAGCTTTTCTTTTCAGAAAATATCGGATTTTCTGGTAGTTTTTCAAGCAAAATAAACATTCGATTTCAAACACTACTTATGAACTCACCAACATTTCATATGTTGACGTTTTTCAAAATACTTGTATTCTCAGGGAACCAGTGAATCAAGGAAAATCATACGCAGTGACGGTTGCAGTTTATTTTTGTATGAATTGAACAAATTAATTTTTGGGGAATGTAATGTTAAAACAATGTATGACATGTAAACACTACTGGTTGTAATATGTTGATGAATGGCGACGAATGTTGTTTTGTTTCATATATATTCAATGTTATGGTATTCAATTGAGTCACGACAGCCCCCGGACGTTTCCGCCGTCTGGTTCGGGGGTGTGACATTTTGCATGTCTTAGGATGTCTAACCTTGGTTAATTAGTTGTTTAAAGACTAATTGGATATATATATATATATATATATATGTGTGTGTGTGTGTGTGTGTTAATATATGTTAATTAGGATCCTTGTGTGTGCTCAAGTCTTCACTTGACACTTCGCATCCTATTCAGTCCGTTCATCCCAAACAATTGCTACAGGTGAGTTCATACTCCTTAAATTGACCTTTTAAATGTTTTTAAATGTTTTCATGGGGGGGATACAAGTTGAATCATGCTAGTTATTAGATCAATCGCATGTGATTAATAAGTAGCATACAAATGGATTTACTATTCTTTTAGCTGTTTTACCAAACAGATTACTTCAAATGTTTTTTTCCAAAACATTTTTACTCGTTTAAAACTCTTTGTTAAACTGTCTTACATACTGAATGTATCTTTTCAAACCCTGTTACAATTGTGTTTCAAAACAAAGGTTTTCTTTATACGTTACACTGTTCGTATCAAATAAATTGCTTTCAAATCGTTTTACAATCTGACATCAAGTCATCTTTTCTTAGTTGTTAAACTTTAAAAGGTTTTACAAAACTTCTTTTATACTTTTATATTGTCAAATGCATGCCTATGTATGTATAGTTATATAAGTAATGTTTAAAGGGCTTAGGAAGGCTAGCTCGCTTTATCTCATTTTCCTCGTTGGGATGTGGCTTTAGGGTATCGGTTATCCGTCCGAAGGTCATCTAAATATTAGTTATATATTATGTATACATATATAGACATAAAAGTTCTATCAATCAATTTAATACCCTTGGGTAGCAAGGGTATACGTTCATGTTCATACGTACAGGTCATATTACTAGTAAACTATGATAGGCGTAGTTTAGGAAGTTACTAATACTATTACTAGAACGAAGAATCATACAATGAGTCAGTTCATTCATGAGTCAATACTTGCTAGATAGAGAGAGAACACACATTACAGCTAGTACACACAGTACATTTCAATACTTGCTAGATAGAGAGAGAACACACATTACAGCTAGTACACACAGTACATTTCAATACTTGCTAGATAGAGAGAGAACACACATTACAACTAGTACACGCAGAACATTACAATACATACAGGCTAGACATAGGGAGAACATACAATACAACTAGCACATTCATTACATATACATTCATGCAGTTATGTGAGCCACTAAACGGGGCATGGCACTTCCTGCCATGGCCGTTTTTGTATTCTGAATCTCCTTAATTGGGGAGCGTATCAGTTTGCGTATAGATCTATACTGGATTGACTATCCTACACCTTGCTGCTCGCTACAGTGGGACTTGCAAGTCTACGGGTGCCAAATGTCATTTCTTACGGCGTCTTACATCGTCGTTTTACTAGAGTCGGTAGCAGGATACAGGCCGATCACATGGTACTTTAAATTCCAATAGATTTAAGGTAGTTAGTACGGTTGTAGTTATTTGATACTACACTATAGTACTATTTCATTTTCCCATTACATTCACTTCGTGAACATTCACACGATGCACAGTAATGTAAAAGCTATGTTTTTGGTTAATGATAGTCGGATTTGGGAAAATACACACTCTTACAAGAGACACACATAGATACTGGATGCCTTGGTAGAAGGCTACTTTTAGTAGGAAACATAGGGTTTTCTAGGAGGTTCAAAACTTTTACATACTTACATTTCATATACGTACAAATACTTACTTACAAATTCAGACACTAAAATACTTATGATCTCACCAGCTTTAAAGCTGATAATCTCTTTCAAAATAACTTGTATCCTCAGGTCAACAGTAGACAGGTACCGATGCAAGGTTTAGAGAAGATGGAGCTCGTTCAAGAGTCATCTTTCATTTTTATTTATACTTTAGTGTCTATTAGACATATCAGAACACTTGTATTAAAATTATATTATTAATGCAAATGGATGATGTTGTTGCTTGTTTACTACTATTCATTGTTGTGATACTGTACATGACGTTCTCCGCCCCAGAACGTTTCTGCCGTTCTTGGTTTTGGGGTGTGACACCATCAGACCTTGTTATTGCTCCAATTTCCAACTAATGGAGACCTTAGAAAAAGATGAGGAACATCGATCTACCTGCCAAATCCGACCACCCCAACCTCGAATTCGAAGTCATGAATCGTACTGTCAAGCAAACCGACCCAAACATCACATATGCTGTCAATCTCTGTGGAAAGAAAGAATTTGTGCCTGATTCATAAACAAAAGTCCAGAGATCCAGTCCGACTTCCTTGATCGATAATCTGATGTTGACAAGTTGGGAAACGAGAGAGAGAGAGAGAGAGAGAGAGAGCCTTTTCAACTTTTTAATTATTAAAATGAAAAAATAATTATTAAAACTTTAAAAAAATAAATTTAGAAATAGAAAATAAATATCCAAGGGTATTAAAGTCATTTTAGTTTAAGGAGGGACCAAATCCACAATGAAACTAGCTCAAAAGGACCACGAACCCAAAAAATTCGGAGTTTGGACTAAAACCCAAAAAAATGCATACCACAGGGACCATTTTTGCAATTTTGTCAATAGAATATTACACTGTACATATTCTAATATGATTTTTAGAATGTTTAAAATATTCTACTAGACTTGTCAGATATGTAGAATATTTTTAATATTCTACTAAAATATGTAAAAAATGTATTTATTTATTTATTTTGGTGTTTTTTTATTTTTTTTTTGGAAAATATATATTCCGAAAATAATATTGGAAAAAAAATTTCGAAAATTTTCAATTATTTTGCATTTTAAAAATGTTATTGTTTTATCTAACAAATGAGCGGCTACGATTGCGTCTCACGTCTCACAAAATTAGGCTGTCTCACATGAACCTAACTTTTTATATATATATATATATATATATATATATATATATATATATATATATATATATATATATATATATATATATATATATATATATATATGGTTGAGATCGGTTAAGAACTCAAAGTTTTCCAAGAACCCGAGAACTAAAGGTAGAGCGTTGGATCAAAAACAATTCGTTAAGGACATGATCGTCATCTTACCAATCTCATTTAATGTTTTACTTTTTTGTGTTATTTAATATATTAATATAAATGTCTAAAAATTGACAAAATAACTCAAAATTTCGGATTTATTTTTTATAAAAAAAAAATAATTTTCGATTTTTTAAAAAAATAGAGATTTTTTAATTTTTTTTTTTCAAAAAACATGAATTTCAAAAAAAAAATGAACAAAAGTATTTTTTAAAAAAATACATCTTTTTTTTCAAAAAAACCTGCAATTTTTTTATCAAAATTGCATTTTTTTTCTAGAAAAAAAACTGTATTTTTTTTTTCAAAACAACTGCATTTTATTTTTCAAAAAAACTGCATTTTTTTTTAGAAAAACTGCATTTTCTTCAAAAAAAAAAAAAAAAAAAAAAAAAAAAAAAAAAAAAAACTGCAATTTTGTTAAGAAAAAGTGCAATTTTTTTCAAAACTGCATTTTCTTAACAAGAAAAAAATCAACGTTTTAGGTGCATATATGCATATTTTTTCAAATGCATATATGCATATTTCTTATACTATAATATTCGTAAGTAATTATAAAAATATCATTTTTATTAATCAATCTATAAACATAATATAAGTATTTTATTCGATACAAAATAAAATATAAAAAAAACTACAAAGATTCACAATGTTATCATTTTCTTCATATCAACATTTCTATATTTTCTTCAATTTATCACTTTTCACCTCTTCAATATTTTCAACAAATTTTTCAAAACCTACAATGAATTATATGTGATTCACATATAAATCATATATGAATTAGATGTGATTCATGTGTAAATCACATGTAATTCATATATGAATCGCATCTAATTCATATATGATTTACATGTGAATCACATATAATTCATATGTGATTTACATGTGAATCACATGTAATTCATATATGAATTACATGTGATTCACATATGAATAACATGTGATTTAAATGTGAATCACATCTAATTCATATATGATTTATTTATTATTCATATTTGAATAACATGTGATTTACATGTCATTCATATGCGAATCACATGTAAATAAGAACAAAAAATGCAAAAGAAAAGATTTTGTGAACAAAATTGAAAAAACAGCAACACTCAAGGTCCAAAATCGTAATTTACTCTAAAAACAAATTAGAATCTCATTCTCACCACTTCAAATGTGTCAAGCAATTTACCAAGCTGGCGGGCATGCTGCTCCTCATCATTCACACCATCCAGCATTATGTACTCAATGAAAATCTTTTGTTGACTGTAAAGTCAATACCAAAAGGGTATTTTTGTAATTTTACACTTAGGGCACGAAACTTCGAGAGGGAAGAATGACGCAACCACCGCGATGTTAAATCTATCAATCATCGGAGAATCTTCAATGAAGGCGGTGGTCGTTGACAGAGGTAGGGTGGTTGTTAGAGGGAGGAGTGAGAGGTTAGCGAAGAGGGAGGAGGTCGATGGAGTCGGTGAAGAATCGGAGAAGGGAACGAGCGATAGAAAGACTATTCACGATCTAGTGTTTATTTGGGCAGCTAATTACTTGATCCCTTAAATGCCCTTATCTTATTTTATTAAGATACCTTTCCTTGTTTTTTTTCTATTTATTTACAAAATTGTCATCAAAGATCTTAGCCCTTAACCTTTTTAATCTAACGGTCCACTTTTAGTTCTCAGGTTCTCAGAAAAATATGGGTTCTCAAATGATCCTTGCTCTCTCTCTCTCTCTCTCTCTCTCTCTCTCTCAGGTTCTCATAAAAATATGAGTTCTCAAATGATCCTTGCTCTCTCTCTCTCTCTTTCTTTCTCTCTCTCTCTCTCTCTCTCTCTCTCTCTCTATATATATATATATATATATATATATATATATATATATATATATATATATATATATATATATATATATATATTGTAACACCCCAAGTTTCTAATATCGATTAAATGACAAATAATCGTTCCAACATCTCCCAAAATCAATTCTAAACTTACTTATAGACTAACCTGCAGCGAAAACAAAATAAAATAAAATGAAATCTTCAATGGAAGAACTTCGGGTGTTACGTCTTTGCGGAACTCCTTTATCGTCTTGTTTTAAAATCCTTCTCTTTGCCTTCTTACTGTCACTTGCTAAATAGTTTCCTGGGTTACGCACATTTAAAGTTTCTAAATGGGTAAGCCTAGGGCCTAGTGAGTTCGTGT